>NC_069382.1:165297118-165612451 GCF_027475565.1 Acinonyx jubatus | reverse complement strand
AGGCTTGCTACCTACCAGGATATGTCTGAGAGCCACATAAGAGTTAACACCTCAAGGGGAGAAAAAAGCAATTGGGGAAGGAGAATGGTATGACTAAAGGCAGAGAGGGACTACTGAGTATGTCATAGGCTGTGCTGTTCATTTGGGAGGCCAGTGAGTAGCACAAGATGAGATTGCAGGGGGGTTTGGCAACCTTGTCGTGGAGAATTTCACAATAATTATAAGCAGAGTGTACTGTCATTGTTAGCTGTGATTCCTAGTATGAGCATGTGACATTTTTAATGTAACAAAGTTCCCATTTAGGGTGCAAATTTGTCTTGTCAGCTTCCTGTCATTGAATAACAAGGGGCATCGTCTTAAAACAAAGACTTGTGTGATTTTCTGAGCTTACAAGAAAGTGTATATTGAGGAGAGGTCATGTGGGACATGGGGATGGTAGGGATTGAGAACATATTTGATTTTTGGAAACACATAGCAAGCGTATTTTACGAGTCCTAATCAGATTGGAGCATCTACTTCAGGCATCCAAGGACAGAATGATGAGGGAGAGGCATCAAAGAAATGCCAACTCATTTCCTCTTCTGAGAGAAAGAGTCACCACAGTAACTTTATCTCTGTCACAAAAATTAAGTGTGCCAGTCAGAGTGATAGGTATTATTCTTCCTGCATTCATTTTTAGTGACTTTATAAGGTTAGTGATCTCTAAATTGAAGGCTGTGCACAATCTCTTCCTAGTTAAGCTTAGACACTTTCACCATCACGTTGCAAAGGTAACCTAATTAGTTGCAGGTCTGACAGGATGAGTCCTCTCATTGGCATTATTTTCCTTACGTGCTTTGAGGCATTCTGCCCTGAACTACAGTAGACATATTACTGAAACAAAAGAAGAAAAGAAGAAGCAAGAGAAAAAAGAGAACTGATCAGGACGAATTTGTTTTTGGTGCCCTTGTGCTCAGTAATTGCTTTGGTAAAGTTCCTATTTGTATTAAAGTTCATATTACAACTGATAAATGGTGTTGACACTGCATAAAATGCTGGGTTTTGTGATGCTCAGGGCAAAATTTGTTTCATCTACAACACCCAGAACCCTTTCTTTTGCAGTAAAGCATTCTCACAGACTCATTTTTAAAGGTATTTCCAGTTTACATGCATTATTGCGTATTGCCTGAGACATGTATTCCTTATAGTTTCTACTGCTACAGTAGCCCCGCTATTTGCTCAAACTCTCATAGAAACTCGGTAGTGGAACTCGAATATAGCTGTTCTGATATTTAGTGCTTAATGCAGTAAGCTGTTTTTCTCTTATGACTAAGTAGAAAAAAATAAACATAATCAAATCTCTTTTCGATGATTGGAAATGTAAGATATTGTGTTCTAATTTCCATTCATGTAGTTTTTATTGACCAGTATTAGAACTTTATGAGATGTAGTGGGTTGAATTCTGTGCCTCAAAAAGATATGTTCAAGTTCTAACTTGCTGTACCCATGAATGTGACCTCATTTGTAAATAAGGTCTTTACGGATATAATTAAGTAAAGGTGAGATAACACAGGATAAGGATGAGCTCTAAATCCAGGGACTGGTGTCCTTTAAGAGGAGAGAACACACAGAGACACACACAGGGAGGAAGGCCTATGTGAAGATGGAAACAGAGTTGAAGTGATACGGCCACAACCCAAGGAATGCCAAGAATTGCCAGCAACCACCAGAAGCTAGGAGAAAGACATGAAACAGATTCTTCCTCAGCGCCTCCAGAAGGAACCAACCTTGAGGACTAGGCTATGCTCAGATGATAAATATTCCCAGGCATAACACCCTTATACATATCCATTCAAAGTTGACTGGGTTCCATACTGCTTCACTTTCAATCCAAGATCTGGGATGAGGAAATAGCTAATTATCAAAAATTGCTCAACATCTCAGTAGATGGAAAAACAAAATGGTGACGCATGTACTTTCTCTTAAAACATCTGCCCAGAAGCGATATATGTTGCTTCTGCTCTCATTTCTTTGGCTAGAGCATGTCACATGGGCCATCGTAACTTCAACTGGGAGGTGGAATACAATTCTGCAGTATGCCAGGAAGAAGAAAAAACTGATGTATTTGCGAACAGCATTAATGATACTATATAGAAGTTTTAGTTTTTGTCCATTTCATACAGATAAACAAATGAAGGCACAGAGAGCCTATGTAAATTGTTCAAGGCCATACAGGTATCAAAACTTGAAGTTAGGAAACAAATGCAGATAGCTTATGTCCAAAGCTTTTGAAGATGATGGACATATAACTTCATGACAAATTTTTGCCTATAATTTCAAGGGGTTCCTAGATGTCTATTCATCAACTCTGCCTAAGTCAAGACTGGCCAAATTATACTGTGGTAGGAAGCTACCACTCTCTGGTTGGATTGGCCTGAAACAACAACCCCTAATTTCTGTATGCTTCATTTGTCCATATGTTGGAAAGGGGTTCCTCTTATTATTGTCACTTAGGATCCCAGACTGAAGGAGCAGCCTCCCTCTCAAACATTCTGAATGGATACATGCGAAGGAAATACGCGTTCTGGGATGTTTCACACTGCCAATTTATGCTTGGTCTAGAAGACGTCTCTGCCACTTCCTTTTACAGGTCAGTAGCTAGAACTTATCACATGCCCTGACTCAGTCACATAGTGTCTTAATATAACTCTACTATATGCTCAGTAGAGGTAGGAACCAAAAATAACGGACAGAGAGTATTAATGATACCTACAGATCCCATCTGAGTTATTGGCTACATACATTACAATGAATTACAAAAATACTGACGTGATGTGGCTTTCCCACAGGGGTAGCATATATTTATGCAGAAATATCACACACATTTTTTTTCAACGTTTATTTATTTTTGGGACAGAGAGAGACAGAGCATGAACGGGGGAGGGGCAGAGAGAGAGGGAGACACAGAATCGGAAACAGGCTCCAGGCTCCCAGCCATCAGCCCAGAGCCCGACGCGGAGCTCGAACTCACGGACCGCGAGATCGTGACCTGGCTGAAGTCGGACGCTTAACCGACTGTGCCACCCAGGCGCCCCTCACACACATTTTAAAAGAAGGTTTTAGCTTTTTATTTATCAAGTTGTTTTCAAATAAATCTTCACCTTAAAATAACATTTGTAATATCAAACCCTCCCTTTAACTCCAAATACTAGTTATCCATCCCATTACAACTTTTTTGGTTTCAATCAATAATCCTATTATTTTCCAAAAGGTACGTGACATTTTTGATGTATTTTGATTACTTGTCCATCACCTTTTTACTCTTCAACATGATCCCCACTGCAAATGCTGAATGCGAATCAAAATGGAGAAGAGTTGGTTGTGGTTGTGTTTAAACAGAAAATTACTCTGGTCTGCAGGATGCCTTTAGGATACATTTAGCAGACAGGTGTAGCAGATGGTATGCAGTGGCTGTCCATCACTGAAATGGGACGGATTGACCATTAAGGTGGCAGGAGTGTGGGAGTCAGTATCTATTAACTTTCATTAAATATCACCCAACATAACACGCTGAGCTCTTCCATCAGCCATGTTCACTCCATTACTTTAAGGCACAATGTTTAAAAGTGAGAAACCCAATGATAAATGAAAAACTGCCTAAAAATATAGTTTTTACTTAAAATTGGCAGCCATCAAAAAAAACCACACCAATGTTTTTGAGGTAGTAAACCTCAAAAACACAAAAACAGGGGTGCCTGGGTGGCTCAGTCGATTAAGCATCCAACTCTTGAGTTCAGCTCAGGTCATGATGTTGAGGTCTTGAGATCAAGTGCAGCGTCAGGCTCCATGCTAAAGGTATGGAGCCTGCTTGTGACTTTCCCTCTCTGCCCCTTCCCCACTCATGCTCCCTCTCTCAAAATAAATAAATAAACTTAAAATAAAACCCAAAAAATGAAAACAAAAGAAACTAAAACAGTAAGAAACACAACTTCTCTGGTTCTCCCTCTCTTTCATTCTTCACATCAAATCAATCATCAATTGCTATTGATTTCCCTTTACGATTCTTTTACTTTTGGATTCTCTTTCCTATTTCCACTATCATTTTAATATTTTGAATCTATGCTCCATTCCAAGAGGACTTTTGCAATAAATTTACAATATCTCTTCCTATCACCAAGCATATCTACTCTTTATCCGGCACAAACAGATTAGTACATTTCTCCTTTTCTAAACATTTTCACAATTCCTTGTTCATACCACTGTTTCTCAGTGAGGGTGACTCTGAACCCTAAGAAGAGTTTTGAAATTTTGTGGGCAAGGTTTTGTTTTTCATAATCAAGGATCCTGGGGCCAAACTGCAACAGGTAGGGCAGCTTGATATCACAAAGAATTCCCTGACATCTTGCATGATTTTCATCATTTGGTAAAAAATCTATTTAAAATTATATAAATCTAGAAACTAACTCTATTTTTCAAAAGAACATAAAGTATTTTATACATTTTTAAAAATGTTTATTTATTTTGAAAGAGAGAGAGAGCGTGGGCAGGGGAAGGCAGAGAGAGAGGGAGGCAGAGGATCTGAAGGGGGCTCCAGGCTCTGACTTAGCACAGAGCCCGACATGGGGTTCGAACTCATGAATGGTGAGATTATGACCCGAGCTGAAGTCAGATGCTCAACTGACTGAGCCACCTTGCTGCCCTAGTATTTTATACATTTTAATACATTTTAATACATTTTCTAAGATTTCACTAATAATTACTTCAAAAGAATACTGTCTTGGAGCTTGATGGAGAATTATTTAATATTTCTGAAAATCATATCACTAACCCTCATTGTACATGTAGTTTTTTAGACACAATAGTTAACACTTTATTACACATTTGTAACATTCATTCATGGTGATTCCGCATATAGATGCCATTGAACTTCATTATATACTCTATTGTAGACATGTCTAAGCATTTGTAGACCGAAATACATATTATTTTCTCATAAATCACTTTCCATATATGTTTTCCTTCATATTACATTGACTTTACATTTATATTTTTGATCTGTTTATAATTTACTTCAGAGTATTCATAAAGGTTTTATCACAAAATATTTGCTATATAAATAGTTTTGTATCTAATACAGATGAGAAACTCCTTGAATACATGACACATTATTTTACTTGTCTTTTCTGGCCCCACGAAATTTCCTTTTAGATCTTATATTCTACTATTTCTCAACATGTACACTCTATTTCTGCCAAATTGGTCGAATGCCTCTTCTCTGAGTAATCTTTAGCCCTGCCAGGAACACCTTCTCTTCCTTTTTCCTCTCTGTCAAAAGACTCCATTTTTCAAAGCCAATCTTTCCTGATTGCCATGACTTTCAGTGAGAAATCTGTATCTTCAATCTTCAGCATCATGCATTAGTCACTTAAATCATGCTGTGTATCTGTGTTTTTGTTTGTGTCTTCCAAATCAATTTTCAGGTTCTTGAAGAGTAAGATGTAGAAACCCCCTCTCAAACTTCTTTATCCTCCTCATTATGCCTAGCATTTTATATATATATATATTATTTATATATATTTATTTATATATAATATAAATATAAATAAATAATATATATTATAAATAAAAATTATTTATAATTTATATATAAATATATTATATATAATTATATATATTTATTTATAATATATTATATATAATTATGTATATTTATATATAATATATTATATATAATTATATATTTATATAAAACTATATTATATATAATTATATACTTATATAAAACTATATTATATATAATTTATATATAAAATAAATTATATATATTATAAATATAAATATTTATATAAATTAGATATTATATATTTATATGAATATTTATTATAGTATAATAAATAAATATATACTTATTTATAATTATTTATATATTTATTTATATATTTATAATAAGTACTTAAGTATATTTGTCGATTGATGGGTTTAATGGTTAATGTACACCTCCGTGCTTCTCAAAACAGGATCATATGGGAGGTTGTTCACCGCGCAGTAGTGAGGTTGTGTCGTGCAGGTCTCTTAGGTCTAGTCTATTGATCTGTAAATTCAGAGTCTATTATGAGCACTGGATTCATCTGATTGGTAACTCTTATGTCTTTGTGGAGTGTGAATCTAGCTGCCCTTCTCTTGATGTCACACAGCGTTTGTGATGAGGGCTAGTTAAGTGTTGCTGCAATTTATCAGAGAAAGCTGGTGCCGTAACGTACAATATGGCCCTTCTATCCCTGCTCAAGGTGTTGCTCCACTGAGCATCTGCAAAGTATCAGCTTTTTGTGCCTGCGTAGAAACAGCCAGGATGACAAATAATTCTATCTCCAATGATCACTTCTATTCCACTACCCAATTTTAGTTGCCAAAACATTGAGGACTCCTGATAAATCACAGGGAAAATAAGTTGTGGGCAACATTTCTCTTGCAGTATTCATAAAATTTCCATATCCATCAAAACTTTCTACTTTCCTTGTTTATTTCCATACATACATAATTGGGTAAAAATTTTATCCTTAGACTATGCCCTGAAACACAAAATAAGGAAGCAAGCAAACAAAACAAAAACAATCTTTATTTTTCTCCACTCTGGTATTATCATTCCAACTTCAGGCAAAGGTAAAGTAATTTCTCTCTTTGTTTTAATAAGCACCCTTAATGTTACCATACAAATATAATTCCCATGATTTCCATGACACTGAAATGTTATCTAGAAATAAATATACATCTACTAATATTCTCCTTTTTTTTTGTAAAGTACATAAAATGGACCACTGTATCCAAGATCAAATTTTGTTGAGTAGCCTGCCAAAGCCGGTTGTCATTATTTTCTTCTCCAGTGAAAGAAACTGTCAAATACTCTTGCACAGACTAAAGATCACCTTGAAGCAATTCCTTGGAGTGTATCTCAATTATATGAATATGTTAGGGGTTAGCTCCCTGATCAGTGGAAAAAAGCATATATCATTCAATCGTTCATTTGGTAAAAAATTTTTGAGTCCCTCCATGTGTCAGACACTGTTTTAGGTATTGAGAAGAATACAACAGGGACCACAACAGGCAAAGTCGCCATAATCGTGTAATTTATCAGTGAGAAAGAGAAAAAAAGAAATCTAGATATGTGATAACATATTGGGTTATGTGAAGGGCCGGGAAAAATAATGAACTGGATTAAAGTTGTAAAGAGTGATAGCGACTGCTTTTTTTGATAGGATTGTTAGGAAAAGCCTCTCTAAGAAGGTGGCATTTGAGCAGGGCAAAGCAAATCTCAGGCAGAAAGGAGCAAGTGTAATGTCAAGTGTGCATGGCATGCTGGAAAAACATCACGGCAGTCCGCTGTGATGGGGTCTTTGTGAGAGCCCCTGATATAACTTTACACAGGAGTAGAATGAAACATGACCGTTTGGCTTGCTGTGGCACTGTGTTCAGAAACGGGTGAACGTGGGGCTGCTTTCGGGACACATGAATGACTGGTTCGGACCCAGGCTTCCTGTAAGTTCTCAGCCCTAAGCAGTGCCGTGTTTGTGTAACTAAGGGCTGTGTCTGTGGGTTTCCGACCTGCTAGGGCACTTTCAGTTGAACAGAACCCAGAGCGTTACTCCTCCTTCAGTGCAAATGCTGCTGCAAGAGGTTTTAGTGGCTAGTTGGGGAGGTGTAGAGAAAGGCAACTTGGCCTTCACAGACAGCTCAGTCTCCATGAGAGCACCTTCTGAGCCGCATGGCTTTAGGCTGTCGACTCCTTGTAGACGCGGCTTCTCAGCAGGTGTAGCCCAGTGGTGTCCTGTTCCCTGAGCTGTGCTGCACACACACGCAGCTTCAGTCCCAGGGAAGCTTTTACCCCCCAGGCTGGAACCTTCCTGTGCCTGTGACGGTGATGCCCATGGGAGCCTGCTGTGAGTGACCTCCCAGGATGCCTCCTGCCCTGGGGAAGAGGGTAAATAAGAGGATTCGAAGGACACTGACTATTAGCAACTTGTCCAGCCTGTAGAGGGGCATCCCAGTTAGGGAGACCCGGAGCTTGTTTAATTTTGAGGGTCTCCCATAAGAAAACTTACAAATATGGAGCTCCTGGGTGGCTCAGTCGGCTAAGTGTCCGACTTCCACTCAGGTCATGATCGCATGGTTCATGGGTTCGAGCCCCATATCAGGCTCTGTAGTGACAGCTCAGAACTTGGAACCTGCTTCGGATTCTGTGTCTCCTGTCTCCCTGCCCCTCCCCTGCTCATGCTTTCTCTTTCTCTCTCTCTGTCTCAAAAGTAAATAAACATTAAGCAAAATTTTAAAAGGATGTCAGTTCTCCTTAAAGAGAAAAAAGGAAAACATACAAATATGAAAGAAGTTTGAAAGTAATGTTTATTTTAAATGAGAAAATGAAACACAATGAATTATGAATTTCGTATGCTGACACATTCACAAACATTATAACATTTAAAACTAACAGCATTAAAAAATTGATCTCTTTACACATCATGCTTCCCCCCTGTATTTTCTGCATGCATACTCTTTAATCATGTCCTCATAAAACAATAACTTCCTACCATCATTTTCTACAGAGCGAAAAGAGAATTCTATCTTTTGTCTAACATGACTGCTCAAAATATTTGGTTTTGATTACTGGGAGTTTAGAACAGTGTGGGCAAATTTTCTCAGAAGGGGTCAGACAGTTGACATTTTAGTCTTCGTGGGCCAACAGACAAAATTGATAATATTATACAGGTGTCTGTATAAGCACTTAGAATGTAACCATGTAAAATGTAAAAATCATTCTTAGCTCGGGGGCAATAATAGAAAAGGAGGCAGTGGCCAGATTTGATCCACGGATGTAGCTTACCAACTCCTGGCTTAGAATATTTTCTTTTAACTTCACAACTTGTTATTTGTAATGTAAATTTGGAAATTGTTGTTAAATTTGGAAAATCCCCATCAAATTTCTTTAGGATGGTGATGTGACTTATTATCCAAAACTTTGAGAGTAAAAAAGAGTGCTGTTATGAATTGAACTGGAGCTACAATTGTATACCTGGATATCCTGAACAACTACAACACATGGCCATTCTGCATTACTTTGATATCTGACCTTTAATATTTAAGGACCTGTCCAAGTTTCTAGTGCGATAACTCATTAAATATTCTTCTAATTCACCCTACTCATTAATATGATTGTAGTGGCGTTTATTCGTTTTCTGTTGCTGCTATAACACATTGCCACAAACTTGATGGCTACAAACAAGACAAATGTATTATCTTGCAGTTCTGTGTGTGATGAAGTCTGACACAGGTGTCAACTTGGCTAAAATAAAGGTGTTAGCATGACTGCATTCTTTTCTGGAACCTCTGGAGAGAATCTAATTCCTAGCCTTATTTAGCTTCTAGAGACTACCCACATACCTTGGCTCGTGGCTCCTTTCCTTCATCTTTAAAGCCAACAAGGTTGCCTCTCTCTGACCTATCTTCCTTACTCACATCTCCCTCTGACCATAACTGGGAAAAAAATTATCTGCTTTTATGGAAACATGTAATTTAACTGGGTCCATAAGAATAACCCAGGGTACTCTACAATATTCTCACCTCCAGGTCTTTAAGTTAATCACATCTACAAAGTTCTTTTTGCCATGTAAAGTAGTATATTCATAGGTCCTGGGGATGAAGACATAGGCATCTTTGAGGACCGTTATTCTGCATACCACAGGCACGTTATTAATTTTTTTTCCATTGTATTGACTTCAGGTTTTTGTGTCAAATCAGAAACAAATTTGATATTTTTCATAACTGTTCTTATGATACAGTCGTTTTCATTAGCTGGATTATCAAATAAAACAGGAGCCGACTTACTACTTTGATTTAAAAGCTCTTTCTTCACCTTAATCAATTGCCACTTTTATTGTGAGCTTCATGCAGTTACGTCTGGGTCCACCACACTTCATTAGGACAAGACGCATTAGATGCGCTAAAGTGACCCTATATACTAGAATGGATAAAACATGTGACTTAGACAGAAGTGATCAGTGTATGTAGCCTTCTTCCAAACTTGTTCTTTATACATTCTGTTTAGCATGATTCTATCAAAGAAGAAGAAAAAAATGTATGGCATATTATTAATTATATATGCTGCCTTATCAGAAATATTTCTAACTGGAAAGAGCTTCCATTTTGGCGAGGCATTAATAGGAGCCAAATATCCTGCTTAAAATTGTATAGATGATGATTGAACAAGCTTTCTGCAAACCAGTTTCTGGTTCCAGAACTTGTTTCTTTTCTCCATCTATTTTCCATGATAGACACCGTGGGGCGTATTCTTATGTGAGAGAACTTCTGGTTCTGCACCTGCACGTCAGGATAACACGTGGCTGGTAGAAATACTGGAAGCTAGCACCATCGCCAACTGTATACAAAATTAATAGCCAGTCAAGCAACTGTATCCCACAGAAGCCAGGTGATTGTATTCCCGATTCGACTTCTCCTCACTGGAATTCCCAGCTGAAATGACATTCTTTTTTTTCTTTTTTCTTTTTTTAAATATTTATTTATTTTTGAGAGAGGGTGAGAGACAGAGCATGAGTGAGGAAGGGGCAGAGAGAGAGGGAGACAAAGGATCTGAAGCAGGCTCTGTGCTGATGCGGAGAGCCCGATATGAGGCTCGAACTCATGAACCTTGAGATCATGACCTGAGCCAAAGTTGGACGCTCCCTGACTGAGCCACCCAGGCGCCCCTGAAATGACACTCATTCCAATGCCACATGAGGGGAGGCACAACCAAGGGGATGTCAGAGAGATGAAACAGCTGCTTAGATGGTTTGTGGCTAAAATGTCTTACTTTGCACTTGATAAAGCACATGCTTATGTGAACACATGTATGGGAGCTCTCCCATGGTCTTGGAATAGACTTATTTCAAGCAAAGGACTTCGTAATATATCCACTTCTGGCCAGTTTGAAAAAGAGCCCTCTTCACTGAATGTGACACTGGGGAGTAGGTCTGCTCATCTTTAAAGTTGCTCTACAGCAGGAAAAGATACAGTTTTTGGTATCTGGAATAGTATCTTCCACTGAATAGAAGACTTGACTTAGCTCTGTTCTTCAGGCAGTACCTGATTTTCCTCAATAGTCATAGAACATTCCTTCATAGTACCTGAATCACCAACACAGGTTAAACAAACAAACAAACAATAACAAACCATGTTGAATTCTTCCTGTTTACTAGACCTAAGTGAGCCATCAGATCTTTGGGGTGGGTGAAGGAAACTTCCTGTATTTGAGAAGGATTTTCACCTACTATTAGCAGTGAGGACTCAATCCCTGCACTTTGATATTGGACTTTTGTTTACCCCAAAATGTAGAGAAAAATAAATAAAAAATAACCACCACCATGGCAAAGAGATTAGAATTTTGGAGTGTTCTTTAAAAAATGTTATGTGAGGATGATATATATTCTGAGCCCTGGAATTCAATCAGGAAATCAGAGAGACAGATTTAAGAGAGGGAATTTAGAGCCTGCTTTTACCTATAGAAATCTCTTTTTTAAAATTGAGGTGTTTTGTGGAGGTATTATGAGCTAAGTCAGTGTCCAATAGAAGTGACTCATATTTGTAAAGCAAATTGGAGGAGCTGATATGTGCTAGATTCTCACAGCAACACTGCAAAATAGCTGTCCATTTTGCAAATGAAAAAACAAACTTCCCAACCCAACCCAATCCACCCCAGATCGTCTAGGGGCAAAACTTCGATTCCAAACTCAGACTGCTCTTATCACTAAACTTCTCCTCTTTCCTATATACTATATTGCAAACAAACAAGCAAGAACAAAAACAAAAAACTACGCTGGATCTGTACTGGAAAAATTTTAAATATAAAACAATTTTCGGCGCTCAAAAAACTTACAGCATACGTAGCAAATATGTTATGAAACATACAACAAGAGATGCTACAACTCAGATTTTATGAATACTATATGATTAATCACAGAAAGATTTGTCTTGAGCAATCTGAATGCGTTTATCTCAAACCCCACAGGAAATCCTTAATAGCTACCTTCCATAATTCTTTTCGTATTTAATTATATTTCTAGAATATTAGAGATAATGTGGGCTGTGTATAAACAATGAGGTGAACTTGGTATCTTCTGATATGACTTTTAGATATCATCGTTTTCTTTTATTTTTTCATAAGGAAGAATAACCATGGAAAAATGACTGACAACATTATGGCTCCTGGTGATGTGTGGAGATGTGCTTATCTTTCTTCATATTAATGAAAAAGTGACACATAAAAAATGACTTGCATTCAAAGGATTGATTCACACTCCATCATGCATCAAGTAGGGTTATAGGACATTGCCTTGGGTTTTTCAAACCGGTCTAGGCTAAATTAAAGACATGGTCTTTTACGAAAAACTCTCACCTTTTTCAATTTCATCTTGACAATTTGATGATTTAAATATTTTTAATAGCTTCAAGGTATAATATTTTCTGAGTGTTGAGTGGGTTTGATGAAACATTAAAATATAGATACTGGACAATCCCTACAAGCGTTTTAGCTGATGCTACTGTGTGAGTGGTTCTGACAGCCAGTGAAAGACACATTTCTCAGATCTTGAAAGATGCCTATTTCTCTGTCAGTTAGCTGAAGACATCAGTGAAGGCCACTTCCATAACTGATAGCGGACTACAAGTAAAATATCAGATCCAACAAATATCTTATTCTATCCACAGACTGCCTTCCCCTTAACATGTTATTTTATTAAGTGCTTATTTTATAAGTGGTATTTTATAAGTGCCAAATCACAAGCCACCATGAATCTCCCGAAATATGAGAACTTAATTACGTTTTAAAGTTCCTTGCCATAAGAGAAAAAGAAAGAGTTGTCATAACAACCACATGAATTTTATTTTGGCTGTTCATGATATTTTGAAAAGATAACTTTATTTATACAACAAAGTCAGAGGACTTGTAGAATTTGTAGTCATCTAAGTACATACCAGTGTCCCATTTATCTTTCGTTTTTTTCAGGGACATTTTGGAAAACTGATTAAATGTTAGCTCTGCTAACTTTTCATAGCTATTATTATTTTTTTATAATGGCTCAGTATTTCTTCACCTTTATTGTTCTTCAGCCCTTAACCTTTTGGCCTCTAATGGGTTATACAAACTTTATAAGACATTGAATGCGAAACTCTTTCCAGATATATTTTCCTTTAGCCCTGGCTATTCTATTTTCATTTGAGGTCATTTAACATAAGGATAAATCTTACCCCAAACTATGCCAGGAACATTTTATCTAAACTGAATTACCATAGACAGCATGCCTACTAGGTTTTAGACACAATGCTAGGTATTTTCGCGTATCGCTGGCATTTTAATACCCACAGGCTTTTAAGTTATGCCATCTCATGTTGCAGGGGAGATAAATGAAATTTATGTGAGTTAAGTGACATCTTCAAGTTTGTGTAATAGGTAACAGGCCTCCCTTTTTGTTAAGTCTTGAGATTCATTTTTTTTTATGACAATTTCACATATATATGTTGTACTATGGAATTGCAGTTAAGAGCATAAACTCTGGAGGCAGACTGCCTTTGTTAAAATCTCAGCTCTGTCACTTTATTTATTTACTTTTTAAAAGTTTGTTTATTTTGAGAGAGAGAGAAAAGGAGAGAGAGAGCACAGGAAGGGCAGAAAGAGGGAGTGAGAGAATCCGAAGCAGGCTCTGCAGTATCAGGGCAAAGAGCCTCAAACCCACAAACTACGAGATCATGACCTGATTTGAAATCAAGAGTTGGATACTTAACCAACTGAGCCCCTCAGGCACTCTTGTCACTTTATGACCTTAGAAATGTATCTCAGGCTCCCTATGCCTCAGTTTTCTTCATACGATTATTCCCATTGACAAATGGCATCCAGTTCAGAGCAAATTTCTGCTTTCTTTCACCTTCCTCCAATCACCTAACACAAGCCCAAATTTTATATGTTCTTTCTCCCATGTTCTTACTGAGACGGAACACAGTTCTCCATGGTATGCATTCTTTCTCACTGCAAAGAGTCAATGAAGCCAACTTTATTCAACTGCAGGTGTGCCTCTGGTGGTCTTTGAATTGCAAGGTATAGACAACATCTGAAAAATGTCCTCAACATTATTTACTTTAGTTCTAATCTATTGCCTTTTATCTACCATGAGCAGATTAGAAGCCTATGGCTCATTTTCAACCCACTTCTTTTATTCTAAGCTTGATTGAATCGTTTTTCCCCATTGCAATAACCTTTAACTTACTAGCATCTCCTACTGAGATAAGTTCTAGAGCCTTCTGACATGACTCTCATCTTCCATCTTTATTTCAACACGGAGAGAGTTTTCTAAAGATCAATGTAATCATGTCTCTCCTTTGCTTATTACTTTTGAATTAGTTCCCATCACTCTACGATAAAGACCAAAATCTTTAACGTGGTCCATACACAGAAATATTACCTGTTCTTACTTGCCTTGGAGAGTCCTGATTTATGCCTGGTATCCTGGAAAAATTAGTAACCTCACCTTTCATTCTTGAAGTGTAGTAGTTTGGAGGATAAGTTGTATGGTCACCACATTCACAGTATTACAAAACAAAATTAAACTGTGTAAACTTGAAGATCTAATTGGCTTTGTTAAATGATTCATGCACCTGGCAGCGTCCCATCTCAGCAGGTAAAAAGGAGCTTGGAGGAGCTGCACAAAACAGAAACCTATAATGGGCAGAAGGGAGTAGGCACAAAGAAGTCACAAACAAAAGAAAGGGTTGTTTCAGGTAAGGCCAACCTCCTTTGGGGGAAGTGTGAGGGTCTATCCTGCAAATGACTTCACTGGTGTTGATCAGGAAATTTTAGATTGATTGCTTTAAAATTCCACTCCTGGGAGAGGCAGAAATGCAATTAGGTTAGGTATTAAGTCTTGGTTTGCTGGTGTGGGGTTTAGCACAAGTGACTTCATTTTGAACTTGTTCTGATGTTTGCTGTTGTTGTTGTTGTTGTTCACACTAGGGACCTGCATTATCTGGTCCATACCCACATCTCCACTCCCATCTTATGGTACCCTCTCCCTGTCTCTGTACTTCATCTATACTTACCTTTTTTCCTCTTTCATTTTATGACTTTGACATGACCCTTTTATCATTAGCCTTCTTTCTCCATATCCCTTCCTCATCTTCTCTCCTTCAACATTGTTGTGAAGCCCTTTTAAATATTTCAAATCTTAGCTCAAAAGTCAGTTTCTAAGGAAAACTTCCGACCCTCCAGACAAGAACAAAATCTGCTATGTGCCTACACAGTGCTCTGTATTTATCACAGGACTGATCACAATTATACTCTCGCGTGTCTGCTTTGTTGATGTCTTTTTCTTTAGCTGGATTTTAAGTTAACCTGGTAAAGAAGCCAGGTTTTTGTTTGTTTGGTTCTTCACTCTCCATTTTATTCCAGGGCCTAATACAGAATAATAAGCACTAAATAATTTTAAATGAATTCTCCTTATGCAGAAACAGATTTAAACCATAAATAACCCAATTAATTGTGACACTCAGGTAGCCAATAAAGAGGCATCTTTAATCTCAATCAAAACACTTGTTTATCGGTTTCACCTCCAGGAAGATATGACTCAAAGATCACCCTTGAATGATAGTAGAAAGCATCAGCTCTGTCTAGACAGGGATTGTTCCACATGTCTGCTCACAGAATTAGAGGAATTAAGGACAGGTTAGAATGATTTATTCCAATCTTCCCTAACTTAGCCATGTAGACTGATAAAATTGAGAATTTTTTTTTTAATCAGGTGCTTAAATAATATATTATGAACAAAGAAGGCATGAGCGACCACTACCTAGTCACCAAATTGCCCTTGTACGGTTCCAAGGAGAGATAGTTTTCCTGTCGTAGTGATTTTAAGGACAGATATCGCTGTTGGCAGATGCAGTGTGGGTGATTTCCCCTGGGAGCAAGCACTTGAAAGTTTAGATCCCTGGAAGTACTCCTATCTCAAGACACTTCATTTTCTTAAGGATGTGGTATCAGTAAATAAATAAGGAACATTCATGATATGTTAACTGACAGGACTATTCCCTCAGTTCTCCAGCATCCTCATAGACAGACACACACACACATAAACAGATACCCAAACCCGTCATCACAGGAAGAACTTGTCTGATTCTTTGTTCCAAATGTTCTACGGTGAGAAAACATATTTCTCATTGACGTATGTACTGGTACAACTCATTCAACTATATATTTAGTAACATTAAAAATTACAGTGTATCTGGATATCAGGTGAAGAAACCACTAAATACAACTTAAAGGAATGTTCTATGTCAGTGTAAAACAGACTACAATATATTCAGTATTTTTATGACTTGTGCAAAAAGAGGGGAACAAGTCCTTTCAGGAAATCTGGATTTTGGTTTTTAATTTTATTTGAGATACTAATTCTTTTAAAAAAATTTTTTTAATGTTTATTTATTTTTGAGAGAGAGAGAGAGAGAGAGGCAGAGCATGAGCAGGGGAGGGGCAGAGAGAGAGGGAGACAGAACAAGAAGCAGGCTCCAGGCTCCGAGCTGTCAGCACAGAGCCCGACGCGGGGCTCGAACTCACAGACCGCCAGATCGTGACCTGAGCCGAAGCCAGACGCTCAACCGACTGAGCCACCCAGGCGCCCCTGAGATACTAATTCTTATTTCCCAAATTTACTTTTTATAGAAGACTGGTATCATGACACACATCTTCTCAAATACATTTATTTTCACAACTCACTGACTCATTTGGAAGGCATAAGAAAGTACTTTTCTAGGGGCGCTTGGGTGGCTCAGTCAGTTAAGCGTCTGGCTCTTGATTTTGGCTCAGGTCATGATCTCACGATTTGTAAGAAAACATGAACTCATGGTTTGTGAGTTCAAGCCTGTGCTGCATTGACAGTGCTGATCCTGCTTGGGATTCTCTCTCCCCTTCTCTCTCTCTGCTGCTCCCCTGCTTGCTCGTGCACACAAGTTTGCACACACTCTCTCTCTGTCAAAATAAATAAATAAATAAACTTAAAAAAAATAATTTTCTGTTAAAAACAAGTTAAGCCAAGAAAAAGAAGAGGCATTTTATAATTCAGTGAGATATAAGTATCCAAGCTTACTTTTTAAAACTCATATTCAAATAGAAATATTGTTTTAAATTCTCTGTTGTGCAAGCTCATAACACCACCCTTCTAGAACAATGTGCATACTAAGAGTTGAATGTTAGGTGCTCTTCTTTCTCTCTAGAGAACTAGTTGAATGTGAGTTTCTGTTATGAATGAAGTCAAGGGCAGCAGGTGAGGAAGCAACAGACAGACACTTGGTCTACAGTCCAGACTCTGATTTCCTGAAGTAAGAATTATAGGCATTTTACCTGACACATGCTCATTTGTTGCAGAGTTTTTTGGGGCCAAAGATAGAAGCCACTGAAGAATGAACCCTGAGAAAAGATCATTGCTTTTATTATTATTGTTGGTGATAATACGGTGTTAATTAATTGTCTTCATACGAAGTTGGTGGAGGTTTTTTTTTTGTAGCAGCCTTGAGCTCCAGAGGTTCAGTGCCATGTTGTATTTTGTGACAAGTGACCAGTGAAGGTTTGTGGGAACTGGGAAAGAAGTTTAGCTGCGTACAACACGTGGGAAAATGCAATAAATCAGGGCTTATACAGGTGAAGTCCAAGAAGATCAGCTAAGGAAAACAAGAGCCAGGAGTTCAAAGAAGCAAAGGATTGAAGCCAGAAAATTAGCTCAGGCAAGGATAAGAAAACTAGATTAAGAGACTAGAGAGCAAAATGTCAGGAATTAAATATTCAGACAGCCGGAGATTGACTCTTGGAAAGGTCTGGCAGCAGAAGTAAGAAGAGTTGGTATCGAACTGTGGCTCACGCCTCTCTTCTTCGGCTGTGATTCCTCCTAGATGTAGCAGCCATCCTCAAAGATGGTTTTCAGTGATCTCTCTAACTCCTGATTTCTCACTCTTGTGAGTTGCTCTTGCATTACACCGGGGTTTGTTTGACCCATTTTCATATTGCAGAAATGATGATATATCAATTCTCGGATTAAGTTATCAAAGACTGTAGTTTCCATATTGGGTGCTGCTATGTAAATGGGCCAAAGACGGTCTCTGCATTTTGATCTCTATGTTATTTGCTTCTTCACAGCAGGGTAGTACCATTAGCTCAAAGCCCACCGGTACCACACTCAAATTCTTACACATCCAGTTTTTTTTTATTGTTTTAATGTGTATCTATTTTTGAGTGAGAGAGAGAGAGAGAGAGAGAGAAACGAGTGGGGGCAGGAGTAGAGAAAGAGGGAGACACAGAATCCAAAGCAGACTCCAGACTCTGAATTGTCAGCACAGAGCCTGACATGGGACTAGAACCCACAAGCTGTGAGATCAGGACCTGAGCGGAAGTCGGAGGCTTAACCAACGGAGCACCCCCCCCCCCAGGCGGCCCCCAAATGGTTTACAAAGAGCCAACATAGGCCTATTTTGAACTATTTTGAGCTGCTCTGCTTTGCATAGTCTGTGAAACTGTGCTTGACACCCGCCAGCCACAGGTAACACATACCCTGTAACTAGAAAAGACTCCAGACTGCTGCTACATTGGAGTTCCCTGATCCAGACACTCCCACCTTGGCTGAAGGCCATCACTCAGACATGCAAGCCTACCCTCCCCTGCCCCAGAGATCCCCTTGCTCCCTTCTCTTTCTGGGTGGTGGCCTCATGCTGCCTTTGGAAGCTCTTCTGCTGTGAACTACGTGGCCCCTCATGCAACCCTGTCCAAGCCACCCTTTGAAGCTTGTTGTGTGATGCTGTCATGGATGGAATGTGAGGTCATTATGCTAAGTAGGATAAATCGGAGAGAGAAAGACAAAGACTGCATGATATTACTGGGATCTAAAAATTTGAACTTGTAAAAATGGAGTAGAATGGTGGTTAACAGAGGCTAAAGATGGGGGAATTGGGAGAGATGTGTAAGGGTAGAAACTTACCAGTAATAAATATATAAGTCCTGGGTATCTAATGCACAGCATAGTCATTATAATAAACAATACTGTGCTATAAACTGCAAAATTGCCAAGGCACTAGATTTTTAACTGATGTCACCACACAAACCAATAATTATTATTATGTGATATGATAGAGAGCTAGCCAATTCCAGGATGATAATCACAATGCAATACATAAATGTATCAAATCAACATATTGTGTACCTTACACTTACACAATGTCACATATCAAGTATATCTCAAAAAAAAAATGAAAAGGATTTCCTGGATGCTGTGCTGTGCTGTACTCATTTGAGGGCTTTTGCTAAACCAAGATTTTTGGTTAAACAGGTTGGATGCCTTCCTGTATCAGTATTTATTAACTGTAAGCCGTGTTGGCAGAGTAAGAGAGGGTACCAACTCAACTGCTCGAATTAAGGTAACGAGGCAGGAAACACAGCTGACTCCTGAAAGGAGATGTAGAAGGAAATAATCGTCACACTTCTTACCATATCCATTTCTGACATTATTATTAAAAAAAAAAACACCTATATTTAAATCAAGAGCAAGGAAGGACTAACACTATTAAACATTTCCACTGTTAAGCCCTTTACATAGATTATCTCCTTGTTCATTTTCACCTGTCACCTGAAATTGATAAAATTATCATCCTTATTTTACAGAGAACAAAATCAAAACTTAGAGTAGTTAGTAATTTATAAAAGATCACACAGCTGGATAGAGTCAAATTTTACAGTATGCTGGTATATCTCATCCATTTTCCAAACTATTCATTGGCTTACAAACCCAATCATTGTTATTCACAGAATTTTATATTTACTATAGTCACTAAAGATTTTCTCTATTCCGAGCTGTCACTATTTAAGCCTTGAAATAAGTGCGTATCTGTTCTTCATCAAGTCCTATCTGTATCCTATAGAATATACATGCAAAAGAATGAAAATTACACTACAGAATCAATCAACTGCTATCAGAGGTGTCTACTTGAGTTACCTTCAATCATTTTAATCAGCATCTGAGGAGCCCTAACTACAGAATGGGTAGAGAGAGCTGGATCCTGAATCCAGTTACTTTGGTAGCAAAAATGGCACAGAAATAGGATAGATAAAGGAGTAAAAGTCTATTAGAAAAAGGTCACATCTTCTTTAGCAGTTAATCTGTTAGTAGGTTGGCAATCTAGTGTCTGACTCAGGTTGAATTTAAGGTTATCATCGTCTGGTTGTGTTTATCTATTATCTAGATATGAATTCACTTTTGATTGACTTTTGAGTGAGCTTGCTTATATCAGCTGCACACACTAGTCAAAGTTAAATTGGAGGACATGTTGTTATGCACAAATTTATTTCTGTAAATATCTCATATGCAAGAAAACTATTGAGGCATTCTCCCAGAAACAAATTATATCAGTTACTTATAAGACAGTTTCTTTTAGTATGTTGCTATATGTGCTTTGGAAAATCTAAATTTCTTATTTAAAAAATTATCATATCTCCTGTTATTTCTACAAACAATCTTACTTACAAATGCATATGTTACAGCACAAGATATCCCTAAAACCTCTATTAATCAGAATGCTTATTTAATTAGCATATTTTTGTTTCTACCTAGATGTGCCAATTAGGAGAATTCTATCATATTATCATCTTGTTGATATTCTATATCATATTGCCATCATCAGGATTCTTAGCTCCTTTAGCTTTTAGAAGTATCTTATATGGATAAGGATAATAGCTCATTGGAATGAATTTCTTCCCGGTGCAATTTTTTTTCCATATAGTTTTTCTAGTGGAGTTCCTTTCTTTGTTAAATAAATTGAGGTGATGGAAAGGAGCTGTCAATATAATTTTGGGCTCTATTAACTTCTTAGGTGTCCACACACTGTAATATAAAAATTGAAGAAAATCTCTATAATAAAAATGAGAAATATTTTATTAGGGTTTAAGTATTTCTTACTTGTAGCCACTGGTCTATAATTGACTTACTCTGGGATTAAATTTTATTTTATTTGTCCTCTTGGGAAATCATCCAGTCATCTATTGCCTCTTTGGAGAGAATTTTTGGTTTTCTCTACCCTGTATGTGATGATGCTCTTGGATCTTTGACAGGGACACCTATTTCTTTTAATAAAGTTGTAATTCTATAATGTTAACATTAATAAATTAAATTCACTCAGAAGAAAAGTGAAACTTAGTGAATACCTACTATGTGTCAAGTACTGGACCAGTCAAATTTATTTTTACTAATTCGTTATGAACTGGAAAAAAGACTTTATTTCATTATCTAATCTGCAGACAATTTTTCTTTGATTCAAAGTGATCTTGCCTGTGAATAGTCATTTGTATTGCTAACATAATCTACTTGTTAATGTTAGCCAACTTTGGCGAAGCAAAACCAAAAGACGGTGTCAAAGGGCCATTGGTTGAAAATGGCAGGGGAATATTGAAATTTTAAAAATATCTACTGTAACTGAATTTCATAGCCATTCTATTAGGTTAGTGGAGGGGTGTGTGTGTCTGAGTTGGATGGGAGTGTTCAGCTCACATAGAAGTGGGGAGGAGGGATATGACACGCCTCTAAGAGAGAACTTCTGGAGCAAGTTGGAATTTTTTGTTTTCCAAATACCTTTGATTCCAGACTCAATGCTTGGTTTTGTGGTTCCAGGGTGGGAGAGGAGATTTTTTATTCTTGGCTAGGTGATAACCACCATAGATAGAATGAGGCTTACCCTAAAACAAAAGACAGAAAACAAGGTGTAAATCTTTTATTTCATATATGGTACCTCCAGTGAAGAAAAAAAAAGAGTGAATACAGTGCGAGAGAGGAAAATAATTTTCCCTCTACCCTTCTAGATTCTTGGCTGAGCATCCTCTTCTAATAAATGGACAGATTAACAGGAGAAAAATAAACAGAAGTTTGACAATTGAGTAACTCTCTGAAATAGCCTAAGCCATCACCTTAAATGCCAAGATGTTGGGGGTGGAGGTGTTATGGAAAGTTACAAGGACAAGCTTTAAATATATTACCGAATCTGAATCATTACTGCATAAGCATAAGATTTAGTCATCTTCTTCCTGGTACAAAGAAGGAGACACACACATGGAGATTTCCCTCATAAGTGCTTCTTAACCAAAGCATAACATTTACTTGGTTTTCAGAGCTTCTCTTGTGTCTGCTGTTTCTCAAAACTAATCAGCTCGAGGTAAACCTTATGGCAAAGGGGCATATTTGCTCCCCTTAAACAGAATAAATAAACTAGTGCACATACAGGCATTATATAATAGACTAAAACCTCTTCAGAAATAGGAACGAGGATTTTTGGTTAGTTTATAGTGAATCTTTGTATCTATAAGATTGTAAATGAAAGAATGCATTTTTGGATGATTAATTTTTCTTTTAATGCAGACATTTTAGTCCAAATTTTAATTCAATATATAAAGTGGCTTTGTAACTCTTCTGCTTAAATGCTCAATTTTTAAAAAGGCTTGCTAGTGAGGGAGTTCAGAACAGGCCTCCCCAAGATTTCCTTCTTTGGCATGTGGACTATTTTGAGCTGAAGGTAACTGAGACCCTGTGGGTTCAAGAAAAATTTTGCTCCCCTCTTACTTAGAAGAATCTAAATTGACATCTTTCCCAAAATAAGAGATTATTCCAAGATAAATTTTATGTGAGCAATCCATTTGTGTGTCAGGGCAAACATCTACTTAGTATATATCAGCTCCTTATTGCCTTGTGAATTGTCCTCTTTCCCTTTAAAGCCCCAGGCCCCTACTCCATTGCTTAACTCAGGATGACTTACATACCTCATTTTACCTTTCTGTCTTTGAATCTCTCCTGCATGTGGGGTTCCCGCATATACAAAATTAAATTAAATCTTCTCCTATTAATCTATCTCATGTTGTTTTAATTGTTAGACAAGCTAGAAGAAACTTTTGAAAGGTAAAAGAAAAATTTTGCACCCCTATATTGGTGTGGTATAATGGAAAGTCCTAGGGCATCAGGAGTGCTGTGTTTGTATCTCAGCTGTGTTCCCGTACTCTGGAAAAGTTGCCCAGGCTTTCTGAGTCCCCAAATCCTTATCAGCATATCATGCATAATTCTACCTATCTTGCTCACTTACTGTATTTTTTGAGGAAGTAGATAAACTTACGTAAACACCATATAATTTATAATATTCTATCAAAAAAAGTTACTTTGTGTTCTATATAGCAGATTTAAGAATTATTTTTAAAAGCATATGGTTTACAGCTATAGATTTGCTATAAGAATCTGATATTAAAATCTTTTTGAAATACAGAATAATAAATATGAATCATGAAAGAAAAGCTGTCTAAAAAGAGCTATGAGAAATATTTTATTTTTCAGGTAACATATGGGCAAAGGCACGGTTTTGTGGGAGACAGTGACTGTTGCTCCCATAAAATGTGGAAGAAAATAGATTTGCTTCACATATTTAATTCTTCCACTATGTTGTGCTGGGCCTTTGCTAAGATTATGTCAGCAATAGGGCAAGTGAGAAAAACTATTATGCAAGTACAGTATCATTTTGTCTGTATTTCTTAATGCAGAAAGATTTGTGTAATTGTTCTGTCCAAGATCAATGGATAATGAACAAATGTCACAAACCTTTGAATTTTGAACCAAATGATGTTGTAACTATAAGGGCAAATACACATATAACAAAAGGAAAGAAAATGGATGTTCCCTTGTATAAACAGGGAAAGAGACCTTCCTCTCTTTCTCTTTTCTTAGAGAATTTCCCTGAGGAAACCTGTAACTTATTTCTTTCTGACTCTTTGAGATGTATGTAAATCATGTTAAAAGTAAAATAAGACTTTTTGTCAATTTAAGAACCATGAATGCCTATCTGAAGGAAGGACCTGAGAGCTATCTCTTTGAAATATAGTCATCACGTAGAGAACCCTCCCATGTCCCAGTTCCTGTGGGAAGGCAGGAACCTAACTTTAGCTAGTGCCTGGTTCAAGCTGCAAACCTCTGTCATAAGGATATGAACTTTTTTTCCTGTGGATAACGTCAATTAGCTAACCTAGATGGTCACCCCAATTACCAGGTCAATTTAGAGTGAACTGTGTGTGATCAATGATTCTGTCAGGTCCTCTTATTTGAAGACTAGTTTATCTTGAGAAGATGCATGCAGTGCCGTGTATCTACTCTCATAGTACAGAGTGAGGTTTGTTGGTTTCCTTCTTTACGATCCCTTTAACAGATTGCCTGCGATGCGCGTTGCATTCTAGCTTAATGCTTATTCAACATTAAAACTGTTTTCATTCTTTTCTACTTTTTTGGAGAGGTTTTGGGCTGGTAGGTTTGGGTTTTGGATTTCATTTTTAATTTTATTTCTCCAACATCAAAAATATCTGATTACATCACGATTTTATTCAAACTTTTTGGATGGCTTCCTTCTACCAATGGGATCACATCTAAGTCCCCAAAATGAGATCGACCACGTTTTACCCGCGTATCTTTCAGCATCACCTCTGAGTGCCTTCTACATAGAAGCTATAACCCAATGCACTGTCCTGTTTCCTAAGCGGGCTGTGCAAATTCAAATGTCTGTGTGAAAGAAGGTGTTGGGCAGGACTCCAGAACGGTAGGGTAAGGATCTTGGTGGATCATTTCCCTAGCAAAATAACAATTCATCTGGTGAGAATTATAAAAATAAATCATCTTAGAGTCTCTGGAAATTGTCCTAAGGGCAGGCCTGGATATATGCTATGGAATTACAGGATATAGGGAACACAAAATATACAGAAATGCTAATTCAGTAATATTTATTAAGTCTTGGTAAGAATGTGAAAGTTGGGGGCATTAGAGCCATTCATTGCTCCCTTACACCTTCTCCTCTCACAACCCCACACTCTCTACTCCCCACAGTGCAGCCACACACACTGGGCTGCCTCTCCTGCTCGATGCCAGTCTAGGTAGGACTGGGAAGCCATGCTTCAAAAATCCGAGGAAGGTATGATGCAAACATGTTACCAAATAAAGAATAACAATAAGGACACATGAATTGTTAAAAATAGATATGTGGGGTTGGAAAAAACAAGTGAAATTTAAAAATTCACTAGCAGCAAATCAATAGTAGATTTTAGCTGCTCTCAGAAGAAAAAAGATCAACAAAATTGAAGAACAATGAGTAGGGATTATTCAATCTGAAGAACAGATAAAAAAATAAAAAGAATGAAGAAAGTTGAAGGGTTTCAGTGAGACACGTGTATAGCTTTGAAACAGCTAGAAGAGGGGGCGCCTGGGTGGCTCAGTCGGTTGAGCGTCCGACTTCAGCTCAGGTCATGATCTCACAGTTGGTGAGTTCAAGCCCCGCGTCAGGCTCTGTGCCGACAGCTTAGAGCCTGGGGCCTGCGTCAGATTCTGTGTCTCCCTCTCTTTCTGCCCCTCTCCTGCTCACACTTGCTCTCTCTCTGTCTGTCTCTCTCTCTCCCTCTCAAACCATAAATAAACATTAAAAAAAAAAATAAACAGCTAGAAGACAACGCCATCATCCAATGAACCTAGAGATGAAGAAAAAAAAATGTGTAGAAAGTATAATTAGTATAAAATATGAAATACAATGAAATATATGAGTTCTAGCTTCACAGTACTTTCAAGGAAGTTATCTGTTGGCTTGATTGATCAGTTAGAAAGATGCTTTATGTTGAATTAAAAAAATAAGACCCAATAATTTTTTCAAGATTCGGTTTTAAAAATATACTGAAGGTTAAAAATAAAAGGGTTGAAAAAGGATACCAGGAAAATTTGCACCATTATAAAGGCGGATGTAACAATGTTAATAATGATCAAAATGGCATTTCAAGTGAAAGAAAAAAAATAAGGTCAGAGTAAAGAAATCTTATTTTTTAAAAAAATGTTTTAAAACTTTTATTCAGTATCCAGAGACAGAGAGACAGAGTGTGAGTGGGGGAGGGGTGGAGAGAGCAAGAGACAGAGAATAGAAAGCAGGCTCCAAGCTCTGAGCTGTCAGCACAGAGCCTGACACGTGGCTCTAAGTCAAGAACTGTGACATCATGACCTGAGCCAAAGTCAGGCACTTAACCAACTGAGCCACCCAGCTGCCTCTATTAGCTCTATATTTTAAAGGAACAGAACAAGATTTTGAATCATTTTAAGGTACCCCCCCAAAATAGTGTCCAAAGAAAATTAGTAACTTTATTAATGATAGATCGCAATCTTTGGTGACAATAACGGACAAAAGTGACTTTAAATATATAGTTTCATCTTAAAAACTGTTTTGGAGAAAATGTGTTTTTCTTAATTCACTCTAATGCTGGAGTAGCATGAAAGTTCAATAATATAATGAAAAATGATAAAGAACAAGTGAAATTCACCTGGAATGGTGAGATCATGACCTGAGCAAAAGTTGGCTGCTTAACCAACTGAGCCACCCAGGCGCCCCTTGAGAAAAGAAATCTTGTAAAAGGAACAATGGATGAAAAAGTTATATTCATCAGAAACATGTATAAACTACTTCAAAATATATTAAATGGCTTCTGGCAGAGCCACAGGGTAAATGTAAATCAGAAATTGTTATTTTAATATAATCCTCTCACAAACATTGAGATCAAGCAGACCAAAAAAAAAAAAAAAAAGACTTGATCGTATACCAAAATTTTTCAATGAATAAATGAATATAGGAAACCTTGAATGAACTACTTTCTGTCCAATTATTTTGAGGAAGCTTTCCTGTTCATTCAAAAAGTAGTCAAACATCTGCCTATAGTTCATTCAGATATTTTGTGAATTATTTGTTGAGAGGTGAAAAACTTCTCTGCCACAAGGAAGCAACTTCACCCTATGCTGTCAATTTTTACCTAAAACATTTTTAAAAAGTAGGGATCAGCAGCTTCATTGGAATTAATGTCTTGCAGCCAAAATTCAGACTTTCCTTCAGAATCTTTGGATGCTATTTGACAAATGTTATATGAATCATGGCTTGTTTGCATATTCTTACTTGCCCAAACAGCAAAACCAGTGTTATTAAGCCTTGCAGATATTCTATTTCTGAACAGAGAATCAAGAATTTACTTTTAGTAAAGAGTAAATTCAAGAGATTTTGATGCTTCTGAAAGAAACTCTGCAAATAGAAATTTTTTGATGTCATCTGAGTGCACATAAACCGAAATCTAGGAGCTGCTGCACCAAAGATATTTCGTTAGTTTTCATGTATCTGCATGCAGATGAGAAAAGAGCCCCACTAATTCTTCGTGGCCTTCTCTAGTATATTAGAAAACGGCGACATGTTTTGAGGGTGGGTGGTGTCATTTGTCACAGGTACTGCTTCACTTTTCTTCTTAAACAATAAGCTACAAATTAGTTTATCTGTTGCCAGGAAACATGGTTGTATTAAGGTCTCCCCAGTTATGGGCAGCTCTATTTCATAATTAGAAATGGAATATGAAATCCTATAGAATGTTCTGCAGGATGGGTTTGACTCACGACAGCTTTAATTTCCAGGCTCTTTAAACCAAGCCATCTTCTCATGAGAGATACCGATGCTGTGTGACCTGTTCTCAGGTTCCATACATTGGAACAGCTTTTTCAGCCTTAATGGCCTTGGGTTACAACTGGCAAAACAACAACAACAACAACAACAACAACAACAACACATTCCATAAATACTGTGGTTGGGGCCCCTGGGTGGATCAGTCAGTTAAGAGCCTGACTTCAGCTCAGGTCATGATCTCTGAGTTCATTCGTGGGTTCAAGCCCCACATGGGTTCTGTGCTGACAGCTCGGAGCCTGGAGCCTGCTTCAGATTCTGTGTCTCCCTCTATCTCTGCCCCTCCCCTGCTCACACTCTGTCTCTGTCTCTCAAAAATAAATAAACATTAAAAACAACAACAACAATGACAACAAAAAACTGGTTTTTATGTCAGTCATGTGCTTCAATGAAATTAAAATCAAAAGTAACTTCTCCCCCCTTCCTTCCTTCCTTCCTTCCTTCCTTCCTTCCTTCCTTCCTTCCTTCCTCCCTCCCTCTTCTTTCTTTCTTTCTTTCTTTCTTTCTTTCTTTCTTTCTTTCTTTCGTCTAAGATAAAATTTTCAGAGCCAAAAGAAACAAAAGTAATTTCAATTTCGTTTAGCTCTCTTTTCTTTGATAGTTTCCATCTTAATTATGCTCAATATAAAAAATGGAAAAAGATGTTTTTTATTAATTTATATCAGCCAGAAACTATTTTAAATGATATCCTAAATAAAATGTGTTGACTATATCCACATATGTAATCACAGTAGTGTATTATACCATTTAGAGCAGACATAAAAGCAACAATGTAACATTTTCTTCATAGACAAATAGAAATTTTTAAACACAACAAAAAGGTAATTTAAAAAACGTTGTGTGTGTGTGTGTGTGAGAGAGAGAGAGAGAGAGAGAGAGAGAGGCATCTTTTTCAGGCTACCCCTAGTTTATAGAACCCCTAAGACTATCCATAGGTAAAAGACTAAAGCTCTTGATCTAGATGAATTCTAAAGGAGTTTTACGAAAATGGGGTGCAGGATCAGAGGTATGTTGATTTGTAACTCAAATCTGAGGCCAGTCCTGCCCCTTGCTGGAGTGGACTAGGGGGCAAGGGTTACTAACAGAAAGGTCACAGCTGTGATTGAGTAATGCCCCTTGCTCAAAATAATTAATTTCTACTACATTCAGAGTAAACCCAAACTCCTTAATTTTATATTAAAGACCCTCATGATTTCTAAACCTACTTTCAGCTCTTTTCCATCAGGAAAACTCCAGTACAGCCGAATGGAACTACTGAGTTCTTGTATACATGCCCACTGGTTCCTCGGCTCCATTAAAAACATACTTTGCTGTTTCCACACTCCTGTTTCCTCAAAGACTAAATATGGCTCGTCTTTAACAACCTAGTTTAAATTATATGCCTTCTCTGTTGCCTACCCTAATGAAGTCAGTTAAAAATAATCTCTTCAACCTAGAGACTCTCTTGAGATTTTCTGCGCAATTCTAGTACAAAAATTCTCACTTTTTATCCTGTATTCATCACACTTATGTATTTTTATTAACTTTGTCCTTCTTGATTTATTTTTGTCAATTCTGCATCATCTCAGCGCGTTGCACATCATAGTCATTCATTAGCTACTTATTGAGTAAATGAATCAACCAATGAAGTAATATTGACGGATAGAATTTTTTTCTTAATAATTCTTTACTTTGGTTTTTGTTGCCCACCGACTCAAACTAGCAACAACTCTTGATCTCAGTAATTTCACAGTTGACTATTTGTGTAGCAGTACCCTAAGAAAAAACAATTCTGAGATGGGAATATCGGTCCGAAGAACCATTTGCTTTCCTCTCATTGATAACATTGTGAAAATAATGAATTTTTAATTGTCAAGAAGCTAGCAATCTTAAAATTTGTTAAAAGAATCTTCATGTTTTCATTATATAGTTCTATTCCTCACACAACAGTGAAGTCTTGTGATAGTCACGGATTTTGTGTTAAAAGCTGTTTATGATCCAATTGCTATGTAAGTGTCTGTTGTAAACCAGGCGTTGTGCACAGACTTTACATCAGACCTCAGAAGAGCCCTCAAAGGAGATGTGACTCCACTCTTCAGATGGTTTAAGGCCCACAGAGATTAGGAGGGTTCACATCGTACAACTATTGAATGGAGTAGATTCAAGATTCCTAATGAGGTCTGTTCTTCTTCCACTGCACTTGCTGTTAAATTTCTTGTAATTTTGACATTGGAGATATCAGATACAGAAAATTTGGCAGAGTGAACAAAATCCTAAAGCAGGAGTCAAGAAACTAGGGCTCCAAAAAGGAAAAAGGATTAAGCCGGGGTGTGTAGGAGTGTGACGAGTTTTATTCGGGGAGGTAGAATATAAAATGTAAAGTAAAATTCAAATGGTGCAACCAACGTTAACCAACTGTATAATTTGGGGGAAAATACTAATAATATCTCTAAGATGAGGATGATACTAATCTCCATTCAGTTTTTGTTTGTGCTTTAACTGACACAATATATAATATTTGACATTTAGTAAATGTTCAATAGATTTTTTGGGAAAAATTTTAATCAACTTGAACTAAAACAATATATTAGTTCCCTAGGACTCCCATAATACCACAAACTGGATAGTTTAAGCAGCAGAAATTTATTTTCTCACACTCTGGAGGCTAGAAGTCCAACCTCCAAGGTGTTGGCAGATTTGTGTTTTCTGGAAGCCTCTCTCCTTGGCTTGCAGATACCCAACTTTTCACTGTGTCCTCACAAGGTTTCCCTTCTGTGTTGTTTGGGATATAATTTCTTCTTCTTTTAAGAACACCTGGCATACTGGGTCAGAGTGCACCCTAATGACTCCATTTTAACTTAATCACCTCTTAAAGCTCTATCTCCAAATACAGTGACATTCTTAGGTACTGGGGGTTAGGCCTTCAACATATGAGTTTTGGTAACATAATTGAGCGAATAACACTTGGAGACCAAGAATATAATCCCAGGAGACATTATTTTAAAAACTAAATTAAGGACATATGATAGAAATACTGGCATGCCTTGCCACAGCATATGACTTCATACTATAAACACTACTAAGCTATTAAACATTTTTCAGCAAGTGGAGGATGAAAACAAAGGTTTTTTTCCTCAGGTATTTTTAGTTGCAGTCTGACATTTCGGTACTTCAAAATTTGAATGGGGAGTTAAGACAATTGACAAAGTATAGGGTAATGTGGATTAGTTTTACTCCATGAGAAAATTACAGATATATGGATATGCCATTATAAGCATGCTCTAAAATCAATTCAGCGCCCAAAGCTGTGATATTTGGTTCTTACTGACTGGAATTCATCTCTCTTAACTTCCATTTTTCTTTATCCTCTCAAGAAGCGCTCTAATCTTCAGAAAACCCTGAGACACCTAGGAATAAGATGCTTTCATTTTCGAGGTGAGCCAGCAAATTCCTCCTAGCCACTTCCCTTCCACGGTATTAATTAAGCTGTTCCCATTTTGAATATCTGTCGAGAACCCAGACGTGGTAGAACAAGAATCCTCTTAGCTTTTGTGATGGCATGTAAGTGTTAGATTTCTATCTCATCTTAGCCAAGGGTATATGGCTTCCTGCACTGTTTTCTTCCAATGATTCAACAGAGGGACCGTCCCCACTCCCCAAGGGAAAAATTTTTTCTTTACTATGAAAAGGAGGCCACAAAGCCCTGTTTTATATTTCCCCTCCTTATTTTCATGAGCTGCTTGAACTCTTTCTTCCTGAAGGAATTTCTGCAAGGGGTTTGAACTTTCTCTCCTGTTGAAATGTTTACAATATATTTTAAACATAATACTTTTTCTTCTACTGTCTACTCAACGATATTATTTGTCCGTATACAGCAGGTATTGATTACTTGATTATTTATTGTCTAACAAAGAACACTTTTATTAAGGAGTTTTGTTTTTTTTTTTTTTAAAACTTATACATTAGGGGCTTGAATTAGTTTCCTTTAAGAAAATCATTTGGAAATCCACAGTTCTTATTCTCCTTTTCATTTTGAAGATGAACTGTTTGTTCTTTTCTAATTCACATAGCTCAGGGGTGTCCCTGACGTTTTACTGACCCAGCAAACTCCTTTTCCACAGTGAAAATTCATTCACTTTGTTTGCCCTCCAACTGATCATTTTAGTTATGCTGGTAACAGTCTTATACATACACGCATAAGAACACAACACGATGAATGAGGAGAGTGAGGAGGAGAAGGAGAGAAGGTAATAATTAATTTGGTAGGTTTGGCTGTTCTGAAACAATGAATGATTGAAAGAATTAACTTATATTAAAGAGGCTCATTTATTCCTTCCCAGATCTTTCATTTACTCACAAGATCTGAAACCAACATAGGTCAACCACACACACAAACTGTACCTGTTTTCTTATCCATGACAATCCACAGTAAACTTGGAATGACACGTTTCTTTTGCGTTTGCTTCACATTACTCTGCTAGGTTTTGCAGAGAAAGTTATATTCTGTATGAATTCTGAAATGCCAAGAGAGGCAGAGTAACCTGGGAAGAGCATGTTATAAAGCTAAACCTTTATGATTCATCTGCTTTGTCCTATTCCTGAAGATATCTGAAGCCATAAGTCCTCACTAACCAAAGCCAGCCATAAATAATTTTTTAAATGCATTTTAAATTGAGGGGCGCCTGGGGGCTCAGTTGGTTGAGCTTCAGAGTTCAGGTCAGGTCACGATCTCATGGTTCACATCTCAGGTTCACTGCTGTGAGCAGGGAGCCCGCTTTGAATCCTCTGTCCCTCTCTCTCGCTCTCTGCCCCTCCCCCATTCATGCTCTTTCTTACAAAAAATAAATAAAACATTTAAAAATAAATAAACTGCCTTTTGAATTGAGATTCTGGGGCCTTTTTTCTTGGATAGGCCAGTATCATTTGGATTAAGTTTTAAGGTGGGTCTTTGTTCCTCATAAATGGAGTGACTTTTAAAAAAAATTTTTTTTAAGTTTATTTATTTTTGAGAGAGAGAGCACAAGCGGGGGAGGGACAGAGGGAGAGACAGAGGATCAGAAGCAGGCTCTGTGCTGACAGCTTTGATGTGGGGCTCGAACCCATAAGCCATGAGATCATGACCTGAGCCAAAGTCAGGAGCTTAACCGACTGAGCCACCCAGGCACCCCACAGAGTGACTCTTAAGAAGGACATACATGAGGTGTTTGAGGAAATAGCAAGCACTTATGAACTTATGGATTTGTAATATGATCTTTATTTTTTATTTTTGGTTTCAGTTTTTTGGTATCCATTAACCCAAGGGACTTAGTGGAACAATTGTATAATGCATACCCTGGAAAGTGTATGGTCCCTCTTTTCTTCTATAGTCTTGCTCTGATAAAGTATTTAATTGCAAAGAAAAAAAAATAAGCTGTTCCAGAGGACAAATAAAATAACAAATACTTCCTTTTTTCCTACACTAATTTCTGGTGTATATAAAATGAAGAAAATATCCTCTATAGGGACTTAACAGAAATAAGTTGTTTGGGTACAGAGTGGTATACCTTGGGGGGCACGAGACAGTCTCACTCAAAATTGTTACTGATGCCAAAACTTTTTCATAGCTGTAGCTTCTGGGAAACTTTTTTTTTTTTTTTTCCAAGGAAAATAAAGCCTAGTATTATGGACACAATTGTATCCTCCTTCAAATTAATGAGGTTAAATGAGATCATAAGGGTGGAGTCTTAAGCCAATGGGACTGATGTCCTTTAAGAGAAGGAAGAGACACCAGGTATGACTGCATCAAAGAAAAAGCCCTATGAGGGTCCAGTGAGAAGGTGACCATCTGCAAGGCAAAGAGAGTGGCCCCAAGAGAAACCAAACATGCCAGTACCCTCGTCTTTGACTATTTGCGTCCAAAATTTTGAGGAAATAAATGTCCATTGTTTAAGCCGCCAAGCCTGTGATATTTTTATGGCAGCTCCTTTTGACGAATGTGCCCAGTGAGACTTTTGGTAAGGGGGAAGATGTATCTTTTTAAGTCAAAGTATCCCAGGGAAACTATTCAAAGTGATATATAGGCGGCCCTTAAAAAGTATTGCAGGGGAACCTGGGTGGCTCAGTCAGTAAAGCGACCGACTCTTGATTCCGGCTCAAGTCATGATCCCAGGGTCATGAAAGGTAGTGCCATGTGGGGCTTCACGTGAGATTCTCTCTCTCTCTCTCTCTCTCTCTCTCTCTCTCCCCCACACTTGTGTGCACGTGCACTCTCTTTCTAAAAAAAAAAAAAAAAAATTGCAAAATCCTGGTCCTTCAATGACCTTTTCTTGGTCGTCTTCACAGTTTTGATTTTCCTTCTCCATATAAGGCAATAATCACCTAGTAGGGTGGAGCCAGCATTGCAGCAGGAGAGGTGGACAAGGCCACTGTTCACATGCCACTGGTAACCAACACAAGACTTAATTCATGCCCATGAGACAGCAGAAGGCTTCAGCATGTGAAAGTGGAAATTAATACTTAGGAAAAAATAATCCAAAATATACTTAGATGTTGATGGAATCTGCATAGTTAATCATCAAAGAAACATATACAGAAGAATTTTAGACCACTCCCTGAAACTGTTGATGTTTTGCGCTTCTGTGTAGAAAAGAAAATTTGAGCTACCAAAAGTGCATTTTCAGGGGGCAAAAAGTAATGATCATATGATTCTTGTGCATGATCAATTGTATATTCGCAAACAAAATGCTTTGTATAATTCAGGGAATGCTTTTAGGAGTTGGAAAACTATGGATAATGTAACTAAAGTAATAAAAGTAATTTGGGATCAAGAAAACTGTGCTATGAGGATAATGTACAGGATTAGTACATACCCTTCAGGTAAAGGCAAAGAAAAGCAAGGCAAAGAAAAAGAAAATGGTTAGGTTCTAAAGTATTATTAAGGATAGAAAGTGGGGAGTAGAATTGTTTAGAAAATTAAATCCAATGGTTATAGTGGATATTCCTTGAAGTTTGAACAATTTTAATCATATAATAATACTTGAAGAACATCACAAAGGAGTTCCTTTTCTTTGTGGTGAATATGAACTTATTTCCTCACTCAATTCTACTAATTGCATCTAAGTTAATATTACAATGTATCAATAGCCTATACTGTTTCCCAGTAATTGGTGGACCTTGATAGAAAATATAGCAATTGTGAAGAAAAAACCCCAAATGTTTCTCCTCTTTTTTCTACACATCTAATAATTGAACAGTGGCACTTATATCCTTGAGAAACTATGTATCAATACAATAGTGCTTAATTAAAAAAATCTTTAGGGTTTGTATATTTATTTTTTAAAAGCCTAAGTCATTCTTTTTTGTTTTTATTGATTGATCAATTGACTGATTTTTATTTATTTTAAATGATTATTTATTTTTGAGAGAGAGAGAGAGCAGGGGAGGGGCAGAGAGAGGGAGATAAAAGCTCTGTCCTATGAGCTCTGTGCTGACAGCAGGGAACCCAATGTGGCGCTCAAACTCATGTACCAGAAGATCATGACCTGGGCCAAAGTCAGACGTTCAGTCAACTGGGTCACCCAGGTGCCCCTTAAGTCATTGTTTTTTAAAACCAACATACTATATGGGGTGCCTAGGTGGCTCAGTCGGTTAAGCGTCCGGCTTCAGCTCAGGTCATGATGTCACAGTTTGTGAGTTCGAGCCACACGTCAGGCTCTGTGCTGACAGCTCGGAGCCTGGAGCCTGCTTCGCATTCTGTGTGTGTCTCTCTCTCTGCCCCTCCCCTGCTTGTACTCTTGTCTGTCTCTCTCTCTCAACAGTAACTAAACATTAAAAAAAATAAAAATAAAAAAACAACATACTATGGCTGTTGTGGTAGATTCTCAAGATATTTATTCTAATGTAGTAGGACAAAATGATGCAATTGAAAAAAAAAGTCCATAAATTAGGATGTGAGACATCTAATTAAGATCCATGATAGAGAAATAAGGCAACATTTTCAAACCCAAAGCACTAGAGAACTTTATTTAAAGAGAGCATGAGAATACACCCAAGAGGCTTGTGAAGAAATACTCCTGTGTCTGTGTGATGTTTAATTACAGAGCTTTTGTTGTTTTATCTATCCCATCCTAAGATCTAACAAAAATTTATTTTTCCATATACTGCAAATCAATTATCTGATTGAAGGAACTGTTGGTTAGACCACTTTAAAATGGTTTTTATTATTTAAAATATCAAAATTATTTTCGATGAGTCTTCTCTTTATCTGAGGGACATTTTCAAACAGTACTAATAAAACCTTTCAAGCTAGTACGTATTTACAAGACCAGTGCTCTAACCCCTGAGCTATGGAGCCTCAAGCTAGTATGTATTTAAAATGTATGTAAAACTCTTTCCATTATGACTGTGACTCTAGCTTTCTTTCGAAACTTTTTTCAACATACTGTGATTTGACTTAAGACGTCAGTTAAGGACAAAGCATATTCTTTTAAGGAAATTGATGTTTTCCATATAGTAAGTAGCAGGTACGTTGTGAACAGGGCTTCATTTGTCAACACGATAGGTTTCCAACTATATTTCACTGTGGTTTTTTCTTCTTCATTTCTTAATGTAGAATGCCTTCAGTCACATTTACTATCGCAGGTTAAGGAAGATTTATATTTAATGTCAAATAGTGTTCACATGCTTCATGGTATGACAATGGTTTTTGTTCTTTAAGATTCTTCAATGAAATGTTTCCGTTTGTTTCATTATTTTAAAATAATAAAGTATATTTAAAGTAATTAAAAAAATTTTAATGCTTATTTATTTTAGAGAGAGAGACAGAGACAGAGACAGAGACAGAGACAGAGATGGAGTGCAAGTAGGGGAGGGGCAGAGAGAGGGTGACACAGAATCTGAAGCAGGCTCCCGGCTCTGACCTGTCAACACAGAGCCCGACGCAGGGCTCGAACTCAGAAACCACGAGATCATGACCTGAGCAGAAGTCAGACGCTCATGCAACTGAGCCATCCAGGGGCCCTAAAGTATCTTTTTAAAGTAACTTTTAAAGTATTGCAAAAGAGAAAACATTAAAATGTGTCTAGGCCTTGTGCTCAGAAAACAGTTAAGGAGAAGCGAATTTACTGGAGGATAGCAGTCTGGAACATGAATCTCTAGGACATGAAATTCTTCCTCAAATTAGGGACATGTGACACTTTCACAAGTATGGATCAACCTTTTTATTTGTTGAACTTTGCTTCCAGAGCTCATTAATCATAGGATACGTTTTTACAATCCTGGACCAAGAGGGTAAATGAAACGGCTAAATCCTCTGCTAGGTATACCAATGACTCTATGACCTATTACATGCTAGTATAGCTCTTTGAAATTCAAAAATTGTAAAAGCATATAAGCAAAGGAGGGCTCCCATCACATGAATAAGTTAGAGGAATCAGAAATACGCTCTAGAGTATTGAATATTTGTTTAGGTTACATTTTATTCATGTGCATGGGTCAAAACTGCTTTGAAATGAGGAGCACATTATTTTTACACTTACACTTAGAAGTGCATATTATCTCATTTAGTAGATAGCTTACAGAAAAGCAAGTGGAAAGATAAAAATATCATTTTATGTATTTTTCTTGCAAAACCCTCATTCCTTTTAAGAGTTTCCACTCTTCTAGAGATATTTCACACTTAAGGAATATTTTTTAGAAAAAAAAGGTACATAACATCCAGTTAATCTTCTGCAGGGGCAACAACAGACCTTTTGCAAATAAATCTTTTCTTATTAGTGTGTCAGCAGCTTCTACTTTTGCCAAGTTAATCATTTAGCCAGCTGAAATCCCGCATGGTTGTTATGCTAGTTTGGGCCCCGTCAGCAGTAATGCAAGTAAAAGCAGTTTTCTTAATACAATCATTTTTCCTCCCCTTTACCTTAGTTAATAGAAATAAATCCCTGTACAGATTTTTTTTTCCCTCGGGAAAATTACTTTTTTAAAAATGTGTATGTGATCTAGAGGTGTTTAATTTATTAAGATTTCTTATCCCATAAATTGGATCAGCTCTCAGCAGATCTCCAAAATAGGTATGGTTTATTTTTTGCAGGTAATTTTGTGATCCTATTTCCTCATATTCTTTTATAAACCTTCTATCAGGTGCTCCAGGATTATCTCCAGGTGATCAAAGAAAGGGTGCCCTTGAAATACTTTACTCACGTAAGACAGGGAAACCTCTAACTTCTCTGATGTATTTACTGATGAAATTGATAAGCTGTATGTACTAGACCTCACATACCAAAGGAAAATAATTTGGATAAATGATCACACTAAAGTTAAATACATGAACTATTATACATTGCTAGCGAGGGTACAGATTGGTAGAAACTTTCTGGAATAAAACCTGGCAAAGTATTTTCAAACCTTTAGATAGTATATGTGTGTTGATCCAGTAATTAAATTTGTAATGCTCTATCCCAAGGATATAATCAGAATAGAGTTTAAATTATACACAAAAAGCTGTATCACAGGGTTATCGTAAATGTAAAAAAGAAAAGAAACATCTTGCGTGTCCAGCTGTGTCATTGTATAAAGTAAATAAGCAAAGTCATGTGATTGAGCAATAGGAAGTAATCAAGCACACACAGAAAGGTCTGCTTTTGACAATTTGTTGGACTATATACCATGAAGTGCTTCTCACTATAAAACTAGATTTTGGGAAGCACCTGAAAAAGCTGGTTGGCCATGTAATGCTTGATTTCAGCTCAGGTCATGATCCCAGGGTTATGGGATCAAAGCTCTGCATTGGGCTTTGCACCGAGCGTGGAGCCTGGTTGAGATTCTCTCTCTCTGTGTCTCTCTCTTTCTCTCTCTCTCTCTCCTTCTGCTTCTGTCCCCTGCTCATTTGCTCTCTCTCTCTCAAACAAAACAAAACAAAAAACAAAAAAAACACTACATTTTAAATAAGCCATTTTTTTTTTTCATATATTTGTGGGCTTTCAAGAAGTAAGGGCAATCTACAAGGATCTCCTCTCTTTACACACCTAAACATAAACAGAGTGGTGGTATCTCGAGGGACAAGAGGATCATCAGCACAACAAACCCATCTGCCAAGGGGCAGGATTAAATCTGAGGTTCTTCCATTAGGTCTGTGATTTTCAAAGGACATGAATGTGGTCCTAGGTTAGCACTACTCTTAATTTCCATCACAAGCAAATGAAAATCTTTTCCAGAGTAAAAGATCCCCAACTGAGGCCTTTAGGATTCCTAAGACTATGGTCAAGAAAATGTGAGACAGCAAAGATCCCCAAGACACAAGGAAATAAATCAACGTGTTTGAGAGACAACAGAAATAATTGCTAGATATAGTGCGCACTTAATTCATACATTTTATTTATTTACCTATTTTTAATTTATTTTTAATATTTTTATTTATTTTTGAGACAGAGAGAGACAGAGCATGAACGGGGGAGGGTCAGAGAGATGGAGACACAGAATCTGAAACAGGCTCCAGGCTCTGAGCTGTCAGCACAGAGCCCGACGCGGGGCTCGAACTCACGGACTGTGAGATCATGACCTGAGCTGAAGTCAGATGCCTAACCGACTTAGCCACCCAGGTGCCCCAATTCATATATTTTAAAATGGAGCTAGAGGGGCTCCTGGGTTGCTGACTGTTGATTTTGGCTCAAGTCGTGAGTCAAGCCTGTATCAGGCTGTACACTGTCAGATTCTCTCTTTCTCTCTGCCTTGTACTTTCTCTCTCTCTCTCTCTCTCTCAAAAATAAATGAATAAACATTAAAAAAAATGAAATGGAGCTAGACTGCATTATGCTAAGCGAAATAAGTCAATCAGAGAAAGACAAATACCATTATGATTTCACTCATTTGTGGAATTTCAGAAACAAATAAGAACATATGGGAAGGGGAGAAGGAAGTGAAGAAAAGGAAACAGCTGCAAGAGACTCTTAACAATCAAGAACAAACTGAGGGTTGTTGGAAGGGAGGCGGGCAGGAGATGGGCTAAATGAGTGATGGGCATTAAGGAGGGCACTTGTGATGAGCGCTGGGTGTTGTATGTAAGTGATGAATCACTGACTTCTGCTCCTGAAACCAATATTGTCCTGTATGTTAACTAACTAAAATACTAAAAATAATAATAAAATAAAATAAAAATGAATTTAAAAAATATCATCCAAAAAAATCAAATACAAGATATGGGCTATTAATTCAATCTCTATGCCATATATATAGTGGCAGTAAAACAACACAAGTTTATTGTTGTACAGTTCTGGAGGTCAAAGGTACTAAAATCAGGTGTTGGCTGGGCTGCGTTCCTTCTGGAGGCTGGAGTGTAGTCCATTACCTTGCTCTGTGCAGCTTCAAGAGGCTGCCCGCATTCCTTGCTCATGACCCCTTCTTATCACTTCAACCTCTGCTTTGTTCGTCCCATCTCTTTTTCTGACGCTTATCCTCCTGCCTCTCTCTTACGGATCTTTGTGGTTGATCACATGGAGCCCAACTGCATAATCCAGGATAATCTCCCCATCTCCAGATCCTCAACTCGATCCTCAGCTCGAATTTTAGAGCCCTTTTTGCCATGTAAAGCAACGTATTTAGAGATTTCAGGCAATAAAATGTGAACCTCTTCTAGGGATATTACTACGTCTGCAATAGCCCCATCTGTAAAACGGGAGTGGGGTGAGGTGGGTAATAATGTCTGCTTTCTAGGGTTGTTACGAGGATTTCATCAGGTTAGCATTTTTCTTTAATTACATAGAATACGGCTAGCACACATTAAGTGCTATAAAAATGATGAATAAAATAAAGAACTGCATGATCTGACTCTTTGATTGTTTGATTATTTGGCTTCGTGATCATTTCCCACTAGCATGCCTGGTTCTTTTTGATTGAATACCACACAGTGCACATAAAATCTATAGAGATAAATTGAATCAGTAGATATTCCTCCAGGTATTTGTGTTTGCTACCTGCTGGCCTAAACTCACTAGCCATCCCGGATTAATTTAATTTAATTAGGAATTGAGACATTGGTAGTATGAACCTTCCATCCTATGAAAATACTCAAGCTATTTTCCAAGGGGCTCTACTTGTGAATCTAAATGCCAACCTTTGTCTTTCCCATCTGTCTGTGGAAAGCACCACTCACTTACCCCGTCTTCTCCAAAATTTTCAGGGTGAAGCGACTGTGGACACAGCCTCACCTCTCCTAATTTTCTTCTAACTCTTTGTCTTATAATTCCTTACTACTTTGACAATTTTCAGATGCATTATATTCTCTGTGGCTCTTCTCCTTGTCTTTCGTCAGCCATTATCAGCAGCCAAATTGAGCAACTGTATTTTGCTTCAAGATCATGTGTTCTTCAGAAAATAACAGCTCTTGTCCTGAGAAATAGTTTTCACACGGCCAGCACCTTGATAGAAACTGGGTACTGGATTGTGGGAAACTTGGTGATTATGTCATATGAGCCATGGAGTGACAGATCGAGGAGGTCTAACAGCACATTTTCATCAAGTGAAATGGTATCTGTCTGACCATGCTGAGCAGATCCTAAGGGCACAAAGAGAGAAGCAGAACTATGTCCAATATAACTTTATTTCCAATTGTTAAATATTGACAATTCTTTACAACATGAAAATTCATAAGGAAATTTCATATCAAACATAATGGAATATGGTGAAACTAAAATGCATGAACTAGAATTTCTTGTATATATCTGAATGCTTCCAATTAAAAGGTTATGAGAAAAGAGAGCCTGTAAAAAACACGTGTGTATATATATATGTATATATATGTATATACATATATATATACACACACACACACACACACACATATATATATATATGCAGTCTAATACAATCTATTTGAAGACTAGGACATACTAAACAATACTATTTATTATAGAAATAATTATGTATATTATGTACATATTTATACATATTTATATGTGTATACATATTTATTATATATGTACATATTTTATATGGCCAAATATGCTTATATATCTATATATTATGTATATACATGAAGTAAAATTCTAGATACACTTGTTGAATTATCAGTTATAAAATTCTCTAGGAATGAAAGGGGACAACGTTCAGAATTACATGGAGGGCTTCAACTATATATATGATATATATATATATATATATATATGATATATATATACACACATATATATATCATATATATATTTAAATACATGAAGCAAACATGGGCAGTTTTTGAGATTAGAAAAATCTTAGTATTCTAGGGGCACCTGGGTGGCTCAGTCGGTTAAGCCTCCTACTTTGGCTCATGTCATGGTTTCACAGTTTATGAGTTCAAGCCCCACGTCAGGCTCTGTGCTGACAGCTCAGAGTCTGGAGGCTGCTTCGGATTCTTGTGTCTCCCTCTGTCTCTGCCCTTCCCCTGCTCACGCTCTGTCTCTCTCTCTCAAAACTGAATAAATGTTAAAAAAAATTAAAAAAAAAAGAAAAAATCTTAGTATTTTATACCTTTCTCTGTACTTGAATTATTTTATGATACAAAATAAAATTTTCGTATTAAAAGCCTTCTTAGAAAAATGTATATTTACCCGGTGGTATTTGTATCTCTTTGTGTTACTAATTGTGCTAAATTTTGCATTTACCTCATCCTAATCCACTCTCTGTCCTTCTCTACCACGCATTGCCCTAGGACACTGAATCTTGTGAACTGAATACACCTTCACATTTCCCTGACAGTCTTCTGATTGAGTCAAGCCAACGGGAGCCACTGTCAGACTGTAGTGGAACAGAAGAAAACGCTATGTTTTCTTCTGCTCCTTCCTTTCTTTTTACAAGGTTTCTGGAAGTATCTGTATGCCAGCTGGCCACTCTTCCAAAACTCCAGTTCTCAGTGGACTCTGGTTCATGCCCTTGTCTTTTCAGCCCTAGGAATGGTAATGGTTTTGCATTTCTCTTACGGGTATCTCACCATTGCTAATTTATCTCCTTATCCCCGTCCACTCCTCTGTAACTGAGGGTCCTTTGTAAGTCTGCTCATTGAAATATTTGTGTTTCCTTATGGTACCTTGGTCAATGCATTGATGAAATGAGAAAGCAAAATAATGCAGTAGTATCATAGGTGGCAAAACTTGTCACTTAATTTATGCAGTGTGAAAAAACTAAAAAGTGTGTAATACTTTTCATTAGTTGATTAACTTGCAAATCAGATTTGTTCATACAGACTCCAAAATACATGGTCTATTTGGAATGTCCCAAGTCATGAAACAAACTGACTTAATGATAGTTGTCAGTTGTATTTAGGACAATTAAAATAGTACTATATGCAAATGTAACTTTCAATATATGTAATTATTATCTTGAAAGGGACAATTGTAATAGCTGTTATGATCATCAGTCTAGTGGTCAGGTTTTAATATGGTTAAAATGATGTGAAATTTTAAAATGTAGCAATGATGTTGTAACTCATTTTCCAAAGATGATTCGCTAGAATTAATATGTCTCATTATAAGCCCAAGCGTTTTTAAAATGGAAGGTAACCACGCTCTTTTAGCAAAACTGATTAGTCTGTCCTCCTACTTCAATGTGTTTATCTATTAAAGGCAGACTAATTAGCAAATTCACTAATGAGGTTCCTATGTCTGTTGTAAAGAAAAACCTTTCCTTAGCAACCTTGTTATGAAAATAGTAAGCCAGACTAAAGCTCAGCTTGGCAAAACTGAAATTCATACTTGAGAAATGTAAGCATGTTTTCCTTTACTGCCTGTAATGTTTATTGGTAATAACAGCAAACAAATAATTAGAGTTGCTGATAAAAGGGTAAACATAACCCTAATTAATGACTTTGCTAATAGCTGTTGCTTGTTTAGGGTATTAATCCAAGTTCATTGTTTAGCCTCTTCAGACTTACTAACTTCTATGAAATAATTAACAATTCGTTGATTCGGTCTTAAGGCACTATGTGATGATGCGTGACTGTATCCTTGAGGTGCTGCTAATGAAGGTTTTGCTTATCCACTCTGCATTTTGGCTGGATCTTTTGCTGCAGTTTTCCATCTTGAGCTAGACTTTCCATTTCCACAAACTCCTTTTGGAGGCAACGACTGTATGTAGTTTTTTTTTTCTTTCTTTTTCTTTAAAATGTTCATTTATATTTGAGAGAGAGACACACAGAGCACAAGCTAGGAGGGCAGAGAGAGAGGGAGACACAGAATCCAAAGCAGGCTCCAGGCTCTGAGCTGTCAGCGCAGAGTCTGATGCGGGGCTCGAACTCACGAACCGTGAGATCGTGACCGGAGCTGAAGTTGCACGCTTAACCGACTGAGCCACCCAGGGGCCCTATCTGTAGTTTTGTAACCACAGATCACCCGGGGTTGTGGTGGAAGAAAATGGCATCTGGATTAATGACCACTATCAACCTACTTGCCTACTGCCTATGAGCAGAGCTTTTGCATAGTACTGGATGGTGATTGCTTAGACCAAGTCAGATCCTCCCATTTTGTCTTTGAATTTAAAACTTGCACCATGTTTTAAAAGCTAACAGACAGGAGAACATGGCCCTTCCAAGAGTAGAAAAACACTTAGTGGGGCAGCAGAAATGACTAGAAAGGAGACTGCAGATAAAGTCATGGTTCATATGTCCGAGAGTTTGCAAACCATCATAAGGCTTCTGACCTTTACCATATGGGTTACTGGAACTCTTGACAGATATAAAACCAGAAAGCAATGCGATCAGATTTATGTTTTTGTCTCTTTGGTTTATTCCTACCTTAAAACTTGATTGATGTAATATTTTAGCCTCTACTTCTGCTTCTGTTAGGAATCTTGCTTTTTTGTTTCTGTCGTTTTTTTTTTTGTTTTGTTTTGTTTTTGTTTTTTTTTAGCTACCCTTGCTCAACTTCTTCTAGTCTAGATAATTTTTGGTAGACCATGTTTTCCCACCGTTAAAGCCTACATCAGCAGATTTTTGTCTTCTCAGATGAGATTCAAGGTCAGAAGTTTGTGTCTCAGCTCTGCCCCTTGGTAACTACATGACTTGACACCATGTCCTCTGATTCTCATGGACTGAATTTATTTATTTGCTTATTTATTTATTTATTTATTTGTAAAGGGATATTTTATTTATTACACTTTAGAGATTTATCGTGCGGGAAAATTAGAAAGTCTCGATGAGGGCTTTATAGATACAACATGAGATGCACGACTATGTAAAGTGAATTTGATTTGTGGATAGTATTGAGATCGAGCAAGACAAGGCAGAGTCATTTTATGACTGCAAACGTGGGCTTTGGAGTCAGACAGGTTTCAATCAGACCTTTGCTACATAGCATTTGTGCAGCCCTGGGCAAATTAAGTCCCCAAAACTTCAGCATCTTTACTTATAAAAGGGATATAACAGTATGTACTTCACAACGTACGGATTTAATCAAATAACCTACACGAATAGTTAAGAAAAAAATCAATTGGGACATAGTAGGTGTTCAGTAAGAGGTAACTACTTTATTAAGTACTAAAAATGTTTGCATTTTAAAATTTATATTGGATTATAGGAACCTCTTATAATTGATTCAGAAGTAATAGCACACAGAAAACTGATTTGGATGAAGTAATCATTTTGTGTGCCAAAATAGTCTTCGGGAAATAAAGCTTAAAGAAGGAGTTTATAGGAAGTTAGAAGCTATTTTCAAAAGCAGGAACAGGATTTGTCTTCTTTCTGCCTTCCCAGATCAACTTTAACCTTAGTGTTGAATATCCAACATGCTGGTTACCAGGTGTTGTTGAATAGACGAATGAAAGAAAGAGTCAATAAGTTAAGACTCTGTCGGCACAGAGTGGTGGCATATTCGGATCGCTTTATGCATCGGGGGATACAGTTAGGGCCTGCGAGGGTACAAGGTGAAATTACCACTCTAAAGGTAGCTCTAAAGAGTAGACACAGAAGTCTGTGGGGGAAAAAGTCGGTGCAGCAATGATGCATAAACAGCATCGTGAGGATGAGGATGATGCTGATGATGCTGATGATTATATCTAACATTTATTGAATGGTTGATAGTGCCAGGCACAGTTTCAAATACTTTACATGTATTATCCACCTACTTGTCTAAAATCCCCTAGGATTGGGTACTAACCCTGTTTTTGTAGGCACAAAGTAAAGCAAAGAAAGACTAAGAAATTTGCCCAAATTTACATGCTATTAAATAAGTGTGAGAAAAATACTATACGAGAAGATGATCTGATCCTAATGCCCCAGGTCCCAGTCAGGTGACGAAGAGCCCGACAAGCCTGTATCTTGCAGGTGCCCTGGGAAGAGAGAGCACGATCCAGGTGTTTAAAATCCCCAGAAGAGTGTAGCCAAGAGAGCCTCGTGCCTGCTCCATGGAGAAGGGTTTGTCTGTCCTCTCAACTGCAGAAGGGCCTGGCATTGCCTTCTCAAACCTGAGGTGAGGATATTTGCTCTGCCCTGATATTCCTCAGGACTGAGGTTCTTGGATCCTGCCCGAGTGAAATACATTCCTAGGCATTTAAGGGGAAGAGCTCAGATTGGCTTAGGACATGAGTAGTGCTGACAGACAAGAATCATGAAGTTTTCAGTTGCTAAGGATTTTAAATTTGCCTTCCCATACTTTTCCCGTTCCGATTCCTTTTTCTGTGTTTCTCTTTATGTTATCAGTTGCCGTGAGTGTACATAAGCTCATGGTATTCCCAGAAAACATCCCATCTATGCTCTAGTCAATGAGAATCCCGCAGAAACGGCAAACAGGTATTTTCTCTTCATACGTGGGCACGAGTTCACGCAGACACGTTTAAGCATTCTACTTTTTCAGCTTGTGCTAACTTTCCTTTTCGTAATTACTTGGGAGTTTCATTTTTCTTGATCTCCCTGTTTTCCGTTGCTATCCTTTCCCCTGGGCCTGGTTTGCCATGCTTCCACTTCTCCGTTCTGCTCTGTCAATCCTGTTTGTCTTGGATTTTCACACTTTTTCTCCCTCCCATGAAAGACTATCTAAGATGAGCTAGTGTCTCTCTTGTTAACACTGATCACATTTCACAGCATAGCTTTAAAGTGTTATTACCCAGCAGATAGCAGTGCAGCTAATACAAAGTAAGTGTCCAGTGAATAGTTCACGCACAAATGTAGAATGATGGCTATCTCCTCGGCTTCCACATACTGTAGAGACGGACAAACGGGTTGAAGGGCATAGACTCCCTCATCCTGCCCCATGAATTACTGCTGTACAAAAGAATAGATGTTTTATTATTGAATTCAAAATCTAAAAATCCAGCAGTAGGAAATGAAGCCCATTTTCACAGAAGTTTAAAATAATTTCCTTAGGACCATTTGGAACTAATTAAAGCTCAGAACAAATTATATTGTTAAATATCAAGACTCATCATTGTATAAATTTTCCATGTAAGGAGAGGTCTTCCTGGAACCTCTTCTAAAGCTTTTATCATTAATAGTTACACGTAGATCAGGTAAAACTGACTTGCTTACTTCATGTTTTAGTAACACGGTTCTACAAGGACACAACAGTGACAAAGATGTTATAATTATAATGTGATCTCTCTCTTTCTTTTTTCTGATTTTTATTTTTTTAATGCTTATTTATCTTTGAGAGAGAGAGAGAGAGAGACAGAGAGAGAGAGAAAGTGCAAGCAGGGGAGGGGCAGAGAGAGAGGGAGACACAGAATCCAAAGCAGACTCTAGGCTCTGAGCTGTCAGCACAGAGTATAAAGTATTTTTGAATTTGGAAGCTTATAAATGGAGTTTGGAATTTTGGTCTAGTATCCCCATATCTCCAGTGTTTCTTGTAAACTTAAAACAATTTTATTTTTGGGGTGCCTGAGTGGCTCAGAGGGTTGAGCGTCCAACTTCGGCTCAGGTCATGATCTCTGGTTCGTGAGTTCGAGCCCCACATGGAGCTCCGTGCTGACAGCTCAGAGCCTGGAACCTGTTTCAGATGCTGTGTCTCTTTCTCTGTCTCTGTCCCTCCCCCTCTCATGTTCTGTCTCTCTCTCTCTCAAAAATAAATAAACATTAAAAACAACTTTATTTTAATTATCAACACTGTATCTGTAATGTTTAACTGGGGTATGGTTCTGAATTTTGTGCAGAAGTACCTTTTATCATACGATGGTTTTTCTTGCTACTGATTTTAGCCTGTTCCCCATTTTGTATGTGGGGCTCTCAAATCCCTAATCCAGCTCTTCTTTCTTACAAGGTATTTTTTTGTTCACTTCCGAAGATGTCCATTTTGTCTTAAAGGTTAAACTATTTTTTTTTTTTATAGTAACTATTTCTAATAGAACTTAATGGTTTTGGTCACTAACTTGTGTCTGATCTTAGGATGATGTCTTCCTTTTCAGAAGTAGGGACTTTGATTCAAACTCCGGGAGAAAAAGAAATCCATTTTCCTGGAAGCCTCTGAAAGTGAACTGTAAACACCCAGAGTGTGCGGGAGTTATTAACCTGGTAGTTTCACTCAATTTAAAGTCTAAATTGCTCACCGCTGATTGTGTCATGACCTCATCATCTCCTTCAATGTTTCTATCTAGTCTTTTTTTTCAAACAACAATTTCTTATTTGCTGCCCTCCCTCAGCAGCAATCTTCTCATTCTTCAGTTTCCACGCCTCCCCCCCTTACCGCTTTACTCAGCAGATAGGAATCATCCTTACCAGTTGGCATTTTCTGCCGTCTTTAGACTCTTTCTGAGACCCCGCAGCCATTCTTGGGAGTAAACCCAGCACTGGGGCACAGCAAAGTGCTAAAGTGCTTATGAAGCTAAGTGGTCTGTCATGACTTGTTTGCTGCAAAGGAAAGTCAAAACTTTTATTACAGTATGTGAAGTTGATATAAAGGGCAGTATAATTTTGACTCATCTTCAAAATCTAAGATGGAAAGAGTTGCACCCCGGAGAAACAATCTGTTACCATACCTGCTCTCACGTTTTGTTCAGTAGCTCATCCCTTCTGAATCTGGCTGGATCACCTCATCTTTTACCAAGCACATTTACTTCACATCACCAAGCACTATCCTTAGTCTCAACAAATCCCTTTTTCTGTTCTTTGTTTCCATTCCTCAACAACCTTATATCATACACATGAATAAACACACACACACACACACACACACACACACACACGCATGCGCACACACACACACACACCACGCTACTTTTCCAGTGTGCCAAAAACTGACCCGTCTTTCAACTCCGTCCATATCGCACCAACAATATGGCTGACGGTCCCAAATCCAACAAAGTCACCGTCTCCACGTCTTTGTTTCATGGTTGTCCCCAACACACCACGTCTGGTGTGAAAAGTCAGTCTTCCCACGTGTTTGCACAGTGTGATTGAGCACGTGTTATAGTCTTAGTAGGCTTAAAGCAAATAGACTAACCTTATTGAAGCAATGTTGTGGTGGTGGTTGTTGTGGTGGTGGTTGTTTTTGCCCAGACATCAAATGGCAGGAAAATCTGAGGTGGCCCATGTGGCTATTTCTCATGATTCGTGGCCATATTTAGAATAAACTTCCAATGCCCGTGGAATTTCCCATAATGAGAAGTTGGATACCTCAAGTTAGAAGCCAGAAACTCACCTTCCCAGTCCTTCTGTGTCATGTGATTTAGACTTTATCAAACTGAAAATACAAGACCTCTGTGGTAGTATTTTTCTCAAAGAAGTTCTGTCTTTCCCAGGAGGGAGAAGCATTGGTTCTGGCATCCTGTGCCACACCTCGGTGTTGCAAGCTGCACTATCTGTGCCCATAGCAGAGGAGTGACGTCTTACGGGATCAACCTGGAGGTGTGGGCTGGGGTTTGTTTTTGGCTGTTTGATGTACAAGCTTGACTATTTGATTCACCAGGAGGTTCTTTTATGCTCAGATTGGCTGGAGGGGATTTTACTGTTCGTGAGTTAAAACTCCAACTGATATCTAACCTCAGAGCCACATAACTCAAAATAACAAAACAATCAAAATAATTAGTCTATCCTGACATGCTGCCTATTACTAGATCCTTCTTTTCCTTATCACACTTCTTTTCTTATCCTTTCTTTCAACGTCATATGATTCCTCTTCCTTTCACATTTCTCTTTAGCTGACTGGATTTTGAAAAGTTACTCAACTCTTCTTGAAGACGTGTGTGTGAGCGTGTGTGTGACAGAGAGTGTGTGTGTCTGTGTGTTTGTGTGTCTTCTAGGTAGAAAATAGTGATACAAAGAGGCAGAATTTCATGCTTTTGTGTCTGGTAGTGGGAACTGAAAACACAGATGTATTAGGATCAGTTGGAAGTGTATAAAATGATTTCAAGTTAGCCACGAAAAAGTGAAAACACGTTCATAAATAAATTCACTGCTGTTTTGTTAAATGAATGACCGATACATAAATACACTGTTTCTCATTTTGATTTACCTAAAATGTGTAACTGTTCATTACAGGGTATTCTGTTCCTAGAAAAGGATTTTCATGAGGATCCACTCCAGGGAATATTCCTTTTTTTTTTTTTTTTTTTAATTTCTGATTTCATTCAGGCATCATTACATGAGAAAGAGTCAGAAGACCTAATCTGATGTCTGGCTCAACCATGAACTCACTTTGTGACACTGGTAAATGTATTCAATCCCTATCAATCCTACTCTCTTTTACTGGATGCTGTGGGTGACATCCTTCCATAAGCAGATCAGGAAACTGTGTTTACTGTGTTTTAGGGAAATGTACATTATGCCTAACTCTTCATGTAGCAGAATCCTCATCTGTAACAATTTTCTTTTTTAAACAGATGTATGCCAAACGAGTAACAAATTGATCACGTTGAAGAATCAGAGTATTTTCTAATATTTTTAACAAAATAACACTGAATTTTTTTCGATATTATGATTCCTTCCCAGGGTTTGAAGGTCATCTTCTGACAATGCAGGACAGAACACGAAAGGAAGAAAAGCTGAATAACCGAGCCACACATCGGGATGAAGCAGGAACTGGAGGTTGGACCACTTCCTGCTCCCCACACCGCGGAACTCAATTTCATTTTCCTTTACGTGAACCGCTACAGCAGAGAGGCCTGCGAATAGATCTTGGTTTTCTCTATGGAGTGCTGCAAAACTCACAGTAAACACGTCCAATGATGCATTTCAATAGAAATCTCTGTATCTGTGTTTCATTAATTTTCTGATATATGATAAAGAACTGTACTTTACAACCTCTTAACATCTTTACTCACTCTTATATCTATGGTTACATTGAATTGTTTATTATAATTCTTACTTTGGCTTTCTTGCATCTTTTCTTGATTGTTTTTTCCTGAGCTTTATTTATTTTCTTGGGGCTTTCAGAGAAAAACACCTTTGATATGTTTTTTAAATGTTTATTTATTTTGGGGAGACAGTGTGCCAGTGGCAGGAGGGTCAGAGAGAGAGGGAAGACAGAGGATCCAAAGTAGGTCCGTACTGACTGCAGCAGGCCTGATGTGGGGCTTGAACTCATGAACCATGAGATCATGACCTGAGCCAAAGTAGGAGGCTTTACCGACTGAGCCACCCAGGTGCCCCTAATATGTTTAATCTTTTCTACATTTTTCTTTTTGCTTATTTCTGTCTTTTTTATAAATTCCTTCTTGAGTTCTTTTCTGCATTCTTTCTTCTAGATTCATTATTACTATTTAAAAATCATTATGACCACTTTATAATGATGACAACAATCATTATTTATTAAGATGATCTCTGCAGCGTTTAAATACCTCCTAAACAGAACATTTACTTCATTCTTTTTTGTTTAATATGAAGTAGTCCAATCATTTCATTTTCCTGTAAGTTGGTCACATCACCTGCACCTTGAAAAATGTAAAGTTCTTGTTACTTATCCTTATTCTCTTGAAACAATTTTTTAATTTATTTTGGGCATAGCTCAAGCAGGGCAGGGGCAGAGCGAGCGGGACAAAAGATCAGAAACAGGCTCTGCACTGACAGGCTGACAGCAGCCAGCCCGATATGCAGCTCGAACTCATGAACCACAAGATCATGACCTGAGCCAAAGTCAGATGCTCAACCAAGTGAGCCACTCAGGTGCCCCACTTACCCTTATTCTTTAATTAATTAATTAATTTGTTTATTGAGAACAAGCACACCCGCATGTGAGTGGGGGGAAGGACGGAGGGAGAGAGGGAGAGAGAATCTTAAGCAGACTCCACATCCAGCGTAATGCTCCAGGTGGGGCTCCACCCCTGAAGCGGGAGATCATGACCTGAGCTGAAATCAAGAGTAGGATGCTTCATCGGCTGCACTACCAGGTGCCCCAACTTACCCTTCTTCTTTTTTTTTTTTTTTAATATTTTTTAATGTTTATTTATTTTTGAGAGAGAAAGACAGAGCGTGAATGAGGGAGGGTCAGAGAGAGGGAGACACAGAATCTGAAGCAGGCTCCAGGCTCCGAGCTGTCAGCACAGAGCCCCACACGGGGTTTGAACTCACGGAATACGAGATCATGACCTGAACCGAAGTTGGATGCTTAACCGACAGAGCCACCCAGGCGCCCCTTACCCGTATTCTTTAAATAGTCTATGAATAAGACATTTCTTTTCTTTTCAGTTAAAATTTATTTGGAAGAGAGTATATTTTAGTTTCAAAATTGTCTTATAAAACTTGATCCAAGGCAACCTGGATCTGTTGGAGCCCTGACACTTACTGAGTCATACCAAGTTTAAAGAGGCCACATGGGGTGAATATCCTTCATCCTAATGTTAAGATGCCATGGCCTGGGCCCTCTTTTGTGCTTCCTGAAGTTGTGTGGTAAGGAGACCTGGGATATGTTTGTTACTTTTTCTCCCTCTTTTTGGATTTTTGCAGCTGGAAGGTAAGAGAGCCAGTGCCTTTCTGCCCTGTGTGATACTTCTCTGTTTGCTCTTAGCCCACATGAATTTGGAGTTTAGGCAACCATTCTGGATTTGAACTAGACAGCCTGATCCAACTACATGTGGGCATATTGGCAGTGGGGCTGAATACCAATTCCTCTAATCCCTTTGAGCCTCGTGGATATGTTTTGGGTTATTCTTTCCCTTCACTGCAAGGATGAAGTCCTACCTTCATATATGAGGTCTTCAATATTTCCTGTCAATATTTCCTGCCAGGCCTCTGGAGGCAGAAAACAATATGGGAAAAATTAGGGTGAGCAGTATTACTAAGAGCAGCTGTTGGGTCTGAGACAAGTCCAGGCCTCAAGCTAAAACATTAGGGAACGAATCTTGCTTTGGGATGTGTTGAGGTAGGTCTAGAGAGTGTAGGGGTGAGGGCTGTCCTTAGTATTCTGAGACTTTAAAGACTGTTTCTCTTCCTATGGGTAGAGTTCCACACGAAAGAACCATTAAATAATTTGTTGGGGCCAAAAAAATCTTTATTATTATTATTTTTTAATGCTTTATTGCTGAGAGAGAGAGACAGAGGGAGCGAGCAGGGGGGGTGGGTAGAGAAAGGGAGACACAAAATCCAAAGCAGTTTCCAAGCTCTGAGCTGTCAGCACAAAGCCCGATGTGGGGCTTGAACTCACGAACTGTGAGATCATGACCTGAGCTGAAGTCAGATGCTTAACCAACTGAGCCACCCAGGCACCCCAGGACCAAAGAAGTCTTAAAACAAAACAGGCAGAACTTCAGTATATGGGTTGCATAGACATTATTAAGTGAAATAGCTTTTTATATCTTTAGTAGCCTAAGTATCTATTCCTCTCCCTGCTTCCCTTGTTTATCATCTGGTATATTTCTCCAAGGAAAACAAATTCTACCATGAAAAGAAAAATTTGGGGAAATAAAGAGTTTTTTGTTTGTTGTTTTTCTTTTAATAGAATAGTGAAACTAGTAATAACTAGTGAAAGTCGTAATCTTGTCTGATACTCTGTAATGATTCTCATTCTCTGTGTATCTTATTTTCTGGAATTGCATATATTTTTGGAGTTATCGGATACCAGAGAATTTGTTTTTAATTTTTTTCTAATTCGTAGGACATCTATGTGTCAATTTATTGGTAGTTGAGAAGGCCTCTTTAAGAATTAAGATGGGGTGCCTGGGTGACTCAGTCAGTTAAGCTTCTGCCTCTTGATCTCAGCTCAGGTCTTGATCTCAGGGTTGCGAGTGTAAGCCCTGTGTTGGTCTACACGCTGGGCATGGAACCTACGTAAAAAAAAAAAAAAAGAATTAGGATGGCTTTTCATTAAAATATTAGAGACTCATTTAAAGAAGATATTTGAGATTGTCCCATTTCCCCAGGTGAGAAGTTTTACCAAGTAAAATCAGAGGTGTCATTTTAAAAAGATCTTGCCTATTAGATAACAAATGGATAACCATTTTAACCTAAAGATTTTTTTTAAACAGAGTCTTCTCAAGGTTGCTTTTGAAATGTATTAACATAAAGAGAAAAAAGAACATGCAGGGGAGCCTGGGTGGCTCAGTCGGTTAAGCGTCTGACTTCAGCTCAGGTCATGATGTCACAGTTCGTGGGTTCGAGCCCCGCATCGGGGTCTGTGCTGACAGCTTAGAGCCTGTGGAGCCTGCTTCGAATTCTGTGCTTCCCTCTCTCTCTGTTCCTCCCCTGCTCATGCTCTTTCTCTCTCTCTCTCCTTCAAAAATAAATAAAAACATTAATAAAATAATTCAAAAAAACAACATGCAAATTTGCTCTTAAAGAATATGTATATAAGAATACATACATCTATATGCATATATATACATACTTATGTATACTAAGTAACTAAAAGCATAGATTTTGAAATTAAGGATATGATTATTTCTGAGTCTCTGTGCTTTAAAAATCACTAACAGAAGCTCCATAGTCACTTTTCTTTGCCATTGGGCATTTGAGTGCTTAACATTAATCAGAGTGAATGTTATAACTGACTGGCTTTAGGAGCCTAAATAAATGAAGCTAAAATAAATGTTGTTTAATCTAATAGCCTCAAATTGATGGCATACCCACAAATCATGCGATACCTTTCAAAATGGCATTAAGTTATTACTTTTGTAGGATCAGTTTTCTTCTTTCATGCAAGCCCATGGAGACACATCTTTGAAGATGAGATCTGGCAGTCTTTTAAAAATGTTTGTCTAGTAATAAAATAGGTCTAAGTACCAGGAAATGAACTCAGCAATAATTTCTGCTCTGATACTGAAAAATGTATCATTTAGGATTAATATTTTTCTACTAATTAGAAGAAATGAAAAAGAGAGTTAACAGATTTTTAGTGACTTTCACATTTCCGGAATCCAGTGAAGATTTATTGAGTAAATAAAGGTGACAGTTTGGCTGATTCTCAAACTTCTTTCCCCTTAAGGAAAAGTCACCCATAATGGATGGCATTTATATGCATCACAGTGTTCTGGAAGCATTCATATTTTGATGAAACCAAAAAAAAATTTTAAGTAAGTAAAGCTTCTCAATAATTTATATGCAGCACAACCATTAGGTCCCAGAAAGAGTTCCTCTCTGTGGACTGAGGCTGGGGAAAAAAAAAAAAAAAAAGCAGGTTACAGTCTGCTTAATTCCAAGGACACTGCTCATTACTTCATGTTCTTTTTACCCACACAGGAAAAAAAGATACAACAAAGCAAATGATAGTCATTGCAAGGATAAGAATGGAATTCTTTTAAGTCATTCAAAATTCATTAATTATCATGAAAGTGTCTATATTTTGATGCATAACAAACTAGTTTTAACCAATCCTAATATCCTGGTAGATTGCAAGGATACTGTGGAGAGAGAGTAATTGCTTTAATCTTGAAACGTAAGAGAGAGATAAGTCGGCTGTTTTGAATAGTTTGATAAATTTGAAAGGCACCAACCATCCAAGGATGTTACTAAGAGCATTGTCTTTATCTTTATTTTATGAATAGGCAAAAATTAAGATACGTATGAAAATAAAAATAATTTATAAAATCCAATTTATGTAAAAGGTAGTAGTAGATCATCCTCTTAAAATACCATAAGTAAAAGTGCTTTCTTTCTCTTCTCTTTTTTACAAGACACCTTTTTGTTATTGATCATTTGTGTCTTTTTTTTTTTTCAGTTAATAAAATTTAGGGGGGATAGTTTTTGACATTTCCTTTTAGAAAAGAGACATCAAAGTGGTATTTATTTATACAAGCTCATGGAATGTTGTTTCATTAAATGATCCAAATTGTTGACAAGTTTTGGGTAGAAACAGAAAGAAGTGAACAACCTGAGAGTGTCTTATTGCATCTATTAATGACTAAAGTCTAGCATTGGCACATATCCAAAAATTTTACCCTGCAGCCCCTTTTTTTTTTTAAAAGAATATAAGAAAAAACGGTGGCTTTTTTGTAACTACACAAAATTCTGTTAATCTGCCTTTATATGTCTCTTGTACCTCTCCATTTTAATGGTAATTGGATAAAGGAATTTGTCACTGAAGGTGAGGGGTAGGTGAATGGTTATAAATCATCACTGAAAGAGACCTCATCTAAAATCAACAAGGATTTGAAATTGTCATTCTGTTCACTAGGAGGGAGAAGCTGAGAGGGGGAACCAGGAATTGGGAGCAGTTTTAAGAGAGGGCTGGAGAATCAGAATAGAAGATGTTGTCGGACTTCGTTCTTGTGTTATGCAGAGTTTAAATTCTTTATTGCGGTATAATCAAATGGGATAGTTAATTGCTTATATTTATACACCTTGATCAGTGTAGATGTGTAGCTGGTCTCTGGGAAGACTAAGAAAAAATAAATTAAATGTTATCACGATGCCTGTGTTTCTGCTTCTCTCTCTGTTGGCTTTATTTCCTACTAACATAAATGGGCAGTCTCACAGCAGTGACTGACACAACACATTGCTCTTTCCTCAAATGCTTCTAGCCTATCAGATGAAAAGAGAAGTTGATCAGCCCTTCATGGGCTTTGAGCGTTACGTGGATCAGTCCCTAAGTCATATTACACATTATAATGGGCCTACTTTAGGACGTTTACCATTTGTGGGACCAGGAGAGTAGGACCTTTGATCGGAAGAATGAGGGTTAGCACAGACCTGTCGATACCAAGATATGAATCTAACAGGAGGTTTTCTTTGTAGCAGAGCCAGGTTAAAGATAACATGATGTTTCCCTGTCAGAAACACGGAACACCTGAGTCATGTGAAGTAAATAATTTATATTCGTCATTATTGAAAAATGATTTGCTTAATGTATTTCTAAAAACTGTCTGAAAACTAGTTTGATTTTGAAGTCGGCAAGCACTGAGCCAAGTATTTTTGAATAATAATGGCACTAGCATTGTAAGGTAAATGAAATAATAATATTTGTCAAATATACACATAGATGTATAACCATTTAAGAGGTTACTCGTGAGATTTTTAAAATCTAGTCAGAAAACTTGACATTCACTAAGACTAAAATTTAGAAAAACGACTTCAAAATATAGATTTTGTTAAGTAAACTTACTTGCATATTGATTGTGCCATTAGCAAAATTTTTAAATTTTATTTATTTAGCTAACTTATTTCTTTGGGGTTTTCCAGAAGCAGTTAGCCCTCAGTGTGTCTTCTCAGTCATACTAAGGTACGCACCAACCTTTCTAGCTAAGGGACAGACATACAGATCTTCCTTAGCTTATGATAGGGTTGCCTCCCATAACCTAATAATCAAACATCATACCTTAGCCTCGCCTTAAATGTGCTCAGAATACTTACATTAGCCTACAGTTGGGCAAAATCATCTGGCACAAAATCTATTTTATAATACAGTGTTGAGGGGTACGTGGACAGCTCGGTCAGTTAAGTGTCCAACTCTTGAACTCAGCTTAGGTCTTGATCTCAGGGTTGTGAGTTCAAGCCCCACACTGGGGCTTAACTTAAAAAAAAGAATTATGATATAGTGTTGAATATCTCACGGAATTGATTGAATACTGTAAGGAAGGTGGAAAAAAAAACAGGTTATATGGGTATCTGTTGTTTACCCTCATGATCATCAGCTGACTGGGACCTGTCACTCATTGCTGCTGCCCAGTTTGTCCATTGATATTCTAGGAAAAGATGGAAATTCAAAATTCAAAGTATGGTGTTTTTTTCTGTTTTTTCTTTTTTAATTTTTTAACGTTTATTTATTATTGAGAGACAGAGAGACACAGAGCCTGAGCGGGGGAGGGGCAGACAGAGGGGGAGACACAGAATCCGAAGCAGGCTCCAGGCTCTGAGCTGTCAGCACAGAGACCAATGCAGGGCTCAAAGCCACAAACCACGAGATCATGACCCGAGCTGAAGTCGGTGGCTTAACCGACTGAGCCACTCAGGCACCCTCAGAGTATGGTTTTTATTGAGTGTGCATCACTTTCGCACTATTATAAAGTCAAAAACTCTTTTAAGTTGAATCATCAGAAGTTGGGGACATTCAGCTAAATGTGTTAACAACAACAAAAAACAGACAGGAAAAGTCTTCTTTCTTTGGCTTAGTGAAGGATAATGGATGCAAATCAAAAATATAACTAACTGACTAAATAAATAAGGTATTCTAGAAATGAAAATACAATATCTGAAAAATTTAAAAAATCATCATATAAATCAATATTTTTTAGATGAGAAGACATGCTATAAATTTGCTCCAATAAATTAAGCTGAGGAAAATAATGTTGCATCATGTTTTTGTCAAACGACTTTAATTAAGTATTATAGAATAGATATAATCTTTTGGGAGAATACTTATTTGGCATATATGATGATATACTTAATTGTTAACATTTAAAGGGGCTGGATGTCATGTATATAGATTGTCAAAGATTGATGAAAAGCTATTTACGGAATACTTTGGAAAAACAAGTGGTATAATGGAGGACGTGGTGGAACTTCCTTTCCTGCGGAATTTACATTTTAATATACTGGACTTTCAACTAATTTCAGGACATGTAACAAAGTGTTATGTCAGAAATTTTGGCTTTGAAAAATCTTTTCAACAAAGATGTTATTCAAAAAGCGCTGGTTTTTCATGCTCTATTAAAACATTAACCTATTACTTAACAGTTGTTGAAACTTCCACAAGTTGTGCTAACTCTCTATTCACTTTTAAAGTCAAGTGTTTGTACCAAAGACTCTTTGTAACATTAAATATTCTGAGTCTATGGCTCCCGTTCTTAATCTTACGGTCATGTTCACTGAATTTGAATACATCATATTTTTAAGCATTGGCTGAAACACACTTTGGGAAAAAAGAATTTACATATTTTAAATTAGCAATTCAAGGTATTTTATTATCCCCCCAGTTAAATTCCACGGGCTCAGGGGAATATTATTGAGACAGAATCAACCTTTTCTTTTGGGGTTGAATTCTGAAGAGTAATACCATTTTCAGTGAAAGTGTAAAATATCTTAGAGTGCATAATAATTTTTTCTTTTGTCATATCACTATTTATTTATAACATATTCTGTTTGCCTCTAAAAATGCTATATTGGGGCGCCTGGGTGGCTCAGTCGGTTAAGCGACCGACTTCAGCTCAGGTCCGTGGGTTTGAGCCCCACGTCGGGCTCTGTGCTGACAGCTCAGAGCCTGGAGCCTGTTTCAGATTCTGTGTCTCCCTCTTTCTCTGACCCTCCCCTGTTCATGCTCTCTGTCTCAAAAATAAATAAATGTTAAAAAAAATTTAAAAATCCTATATTGATAAGCCTGAATGTCTGAACAAATTCATAACAGTAATGTCTAATTAGTAATACCTCCATTATTTACTAGGTGAAATAATTCCATGTGATCAATGACAGAGATTTTATTTGGATGTGTTCGTGTATTCGTACATCAAATATACATTGAGCCCTTACTGTATACTGAGCATTTGTTCTAATCATAGCAGTGTTCAATGCTACGAAGGAAAAGTGAAGGAAGTATGAGTCCTAGTGGCTGGTTTTGTAGAGAAGGGGTGGGTTCTTGTTTAAATACGGTGTTCAGGAAAGGGTTTTATGAGGAGGTGGTTTCAGAGCAAAGATCTAAATGAAGTAAGGGTGAGGAAGAGCTCTGTAAATTTCAGACAAAGAGAGATCCAGGCAGAGGGAAGATTAAATTCAAAAGTCTTGCATCAGATTACAATGAGCATATTTGAAAAAAGAAAAGAGATGACTATGATTAGATCACAACGAAAGAGAGGTCTCGTTTGTAACTTCATCATATCATATTTATTATATCTTAGTGCCTATAACAAATTCCAAATAAACATCCTGTACCTTTCACTTTATTTGATTTTTTTTAATGTTTATTTATTTATTTTGAGAGAGACCATGTGGAGGAAGAGGAGAGAAAGAGGGAGAGAGAGAATCCCAAGCAGGCTCCACACTGTCCACACTGTCAACACAGAGACTGACACTGTCTCGATCTCACAAACTTTGATATCGTGACCTGAGCCGAAATCAACAGTTGGATGCTCAACCGACTGAACCACCCAGGCGCCCTGTGTAACCTTCATTTTAAAAGGATGACTGGCTACTAGCCCTTTGTCTGATATGTCATTTGCAAATATCTTTTCCCTCTCTATTGGTTGCCTTTTAGTTTTGTTGATTGTTTCCTTTGCATTGCAGAAGCTTTGTATCTTCATGAGGTCCAATAGTTCATTTTTGCTTTTAATTCCCTTGCCTTTGGGGATGTGTCAAGTAAGAAATTGCTGCGGCTGAGGTCAGAAAGGTTTTTTCCTGCTTTCTCCCCTAGGGTTTTGATGGTTTCCTGTCGCACATTCAGATCCTTTATCCATTTTGAGTTTATTTTTGTGAATGGTGTGAGAAAATGGTCTAGTTTCAATCTTCTGCATGTTGCTGTCCAGTTCTCCCAGCACCATTTGTTAAAGAGACTTTTTCCGTTAGATATTTTTCCTGCTTTGTCAAAGATTAGTTGGCCATACTTTTGTGGGTCTAATTCTGGGGTTTCTATTCTATTCCATTGGTCTATGTATCTGTTTTTGTGCCAATGCCGTACTATCTTGATGATTACAGCTTTGTAGTAGAGGCTAAACTCTGGGATTGTGATGCCTCCTGCTTTGGTCTTCTTCTTCAAAATTACTTTGGCTCTTCGGGGTATTTTGTGGTTCCATACAAAGAAACTTAACAGAAGTCCATGGGGGAGGGGAAGGAAAAAAAAAAAGAGGTTAGAGAGGGAGGGAGCCAAAACATAAGAGACTCTTAAAAACTGAGAACAAACTGAGGGTTGATGGGGGGGTGGGAGGGAGGTTGATGGGGGGGTGGGTGATGGGTATTGAGGAGGGCACCTTTTGGGATGAGCACTGGGTGTTGTATGGAAACCAATTTGACAATAAATTTCATATTTAAAAAATAAAAAATAAATATAAATAAATAAATAAATAAATAAATAAATAAATAAATGACTGGCTACTGGATGGACACTATGGAAGTAAGAATAGACATCGGTAGACCAGGTAAGAGGAAATGAAACTCAGGGAAAACAAGACTAATGTCTTAGACTAAGAGATTAGTGACTAAGGAGCCATTTTTTTCTTAAACTTCCACTAATAGTATAATGTGTGAAATCACCAGTGGCTTTTACTTCTGGCTTGTGGCCTGGTTAAAGGTGGTGTTGCCTTAATCGAGAAATTCATGGTTTTCCTGCAACTATTTGTAATCTTTTCTAGGTTAGATATAGATTGCAGGAGTTCGTGTCTTAAAAGAAGTGATTTTCAGCCTTGTGGTGATAACAATATCCATAGCCTAGATTCAGCGTTTAAACAAGCTTATAAAGTTCTTGTCTAATTTAAGCTAGTCTATTTCAGGATGTGTAGAGAGAGCTGGGAATTCATAATATTTTGTAGGCAGTAAATTCAGTTGCTTGCCAAGCAGGGTAGAAGCTAAGGTTAAATGAGATAATGCACTAGAGAGCACTTTAATTTCTTTAGAGGAAAGTTGTTCTGTACATTATTGTATTTCTGTTGTTGTTCTACATTTTATGTGGTTTATGCATATAACCACACCATTTAACATGTTTTTATAAGTATTTCTTTTTTAATGCAAGCAGAGTTGTTTCCTCGTTGCCAGATAGGGTGAGATTGGCTCTTGCCCAATATTTTAATTTTGGTGTATGTTGTTATTTTCTAGATAGGTGGAAAATTTGCCCACAGAAGGCATTTGAATACACATGATTTTCTTCTCTTAAGAAAACTCAATACATATGTAGTAAATTAAGAATTGATTATTCACTTTACAAGGGAATTCACAAAAGGAGTTTATTCATCTTGTAAGATCCTTAATGCATTTATAAAATGATCCAGTTATGAAAATATTCCATTGAAAAACAGATTTACAGAATTTTCAAAGATAGGAATTGTATTCATGAGTTACCCCGGCACCTTCAATACAGTCTTCTCTATAGAACTTCTTTAACCTCTGCTTTTTGTCCTTACTTCCCCCAAAAAGCATCATAGAACACACCTCAGGGATAGAAATATGGCAAGACAAAGAAACATTTTATACTCTGTTATGTGAGTGAGCTAACACGATACGCTCTGTCAGCTGCTATTCTGCATAAGTGTCAGAGATTCCCCCAGGTTCATCTGCAATGCTTGATTTCTCACTGATTACCTCTGAAAAGCCAGCTTCCTCTAATTCAACTTAAATATCTCAAAACACAATTTAATGATACTATTTTAAGACTACTTTAAAATCCAACTGCATTCCTATGCCAAATAATTTTTGGCCATTCATTTATTTTTTAATTCATCCATCAAAAGTATGAGAGACACCTATACTAGACCTGCAAAGTCCCCTGTATTTTGAATCTCATATTTCAGTGATGGGTGTATATATATAGTATATTTTATCTATCTGTCTATACACACGGACACACATGTGTATGTTCATGTATACATAAATGTATACACATGCACATAAAAAATGCTAAGATGTGAACAGAGTACTCTATTATGTGTATATATACTGAGGAAACTGAGACAGAAGTAGGCTTCCTTAACTTAGCATTTTATACAGGGGGTACTTATCAGAGTTTACCAAAGTTGAGTAACAGAGTCCTGGATCTAAAAGAACACTGTAGGATGATACGGACAATACTAGCTTGTATTCTCTGACTAGAGACTTTTGAGACAAGAGAAAAAAAGTACCCTTGTTCTGAATGCACTTGTACCAGATGCAAATTCTGTAATTAGAATATATATATATATATATATATATATATACATTCATATGTATAATTTTAAATTGTACATAGAACAAATACTAAATAACATATCATGAAATCACCAGTTGCTCACTTCCAGAAGCAGTTGAGAATCCTTAACAAGTGTGGCCAAAACAAAATGCCCTCGTACAAAATATATTTTCATTTGTAGTACCAACATGCTTTTGTTTGTGGATATCAAAATGCACGTATTGATACTGGCTTCTGTTTCTGGAGCTAGCTTCCAGCTTCTCTTTCTTTTCATTTGATAAATCACCGAACACCTTCCCCCTTGTTTACACAAATAATCGTCATGGAATCACTTTTGGGGAAGGATACATGTTCCGCCAGTAAGTGATGCTTGATTTTGCTAGCTGTTTTGCATGGTTCATATAAATGGCAACTAGCTGCTGCAGCTTCTGCCTCTCCAGCTTGAGTATTTTGTGCCCAGTTCGGAGGGACCAGTGGCCTTTCACTCACTATCAGCATGCTCTGAAGTCCCCTCTGATGAAGGAATCGCTTTCTGCTTAGAGCCCGAGGTGACACTTGGCTCTGCTCATCGTGTTAGCTCTGCTACTTTCTTTACACCGACGTTAAAAGCTCTGCTCTAGCAAGAGTTCATGGATATAACTTTTCAGCCCTTTTGTGCTAAAATCACGTTATCCTTCCAAACACAGTGGAAGAAATTATTAAACTTGTGCTGAATGTCAGGAAAGTCTTCAGAGAGGAGACATGAGTTAGTGCTTCAAGGCAGAGGAGACATTTTCCAGCAAAGTGGGGGGGGGGGGGCAGAAGACTGTGTGATCACTCTATAGACACAACACACAATAAAGGCTAATTCAACGAAGAACTGGACTGTTTCTTATCTAACCGTGCATGACATTTCTTTCCCTTTATCCCACAGGACTTACAGGGAAATCTCCAATACAGGAAAATAGAAGAACAAGTTCTCTCTGGCTTGTGGATCTTTACACATACTACTTCCTCTGCTTGGAATAGTTTACTCCTTTCCCTACACAATATTCCTGCCCATCCCTCACATTCACATCCTTCAGTTCTCAGTTTGGCCATCATTTCCCATAATCAACCATCAGTGGCTCAAATTCCCCCCATCTGCTTCCAGGCATGTCATATGTGCTCCTGTGGCATCCTGGACTTTTGTTCAATAGCACCGACCTCACCACGTGGCCTTAGCCTTTTACTGGCTTGTCATCACCACCACAGCAGGAAGGAAGGGACAGTGTTTATTTCTATTGTTGTACGAGCAAATACCCAACTCCAGCTTGACCTACAGTAGTATTTCTGAAACCTTCTAGAACGGTTCAGCGTCAACATGTTGTCATGTTATAAGCATCACCCAAAAATACTCTATACAAAAATGTATCTATGTAGGAAAAATAAGACATACTTTCAGGTTACTCATATTAATTTCATTTTCAATGCAACCCACTTCTTTGTCAGGACTGATGTCACCAGAATTGATACTACTGAACCAGACCAAGTTTGGGGTGTTTGGTCTTACTATAACTCACATGGTAGCTAGAGGTTCCCTCCATCTCTAGAAGGTTATGGAAGGAATGAAATTCTTGCTTGACTACATTCTGGTTCTGGAAACTCTCTGTCTTTGTGCTATCACAAAGATTAATATTCCAGCTAATCTAGATGCAAGCTTCAAGCTTTCCTTATTATCTCTCGCAAAGGAAGGCAAGTAGGTACCTTCAGAACAAGGATGCATTCTATATTGGGAGTGTCAAAGCCACCAGCTAAAAAGAGTTGACTCTCTTTCCCCAAATGAACACCTTATTGAGGTAAGTGAAGAAATAGAAAATACAAAATGAAAAACTGAGGCACAAGCAGTCATTTTTCCTGCACTGAAATGTTAATGTGAAGATTTGACCCATCAGTCCGATTATTCAGGTTGGACTAGTTGCGTGTTCTGGAGGCTCCTGCATTACTGCATTCAGCTTGTAGATAATGCAATATCACTAATGAGAAATGGTTGGTCAGCAATTATATGTGAAGATAGAAACTAAGCACGCAAATGACTAAAGCTGGTGTAGTTACTGTGGTGTTGGGGGAAAATATTTCATGTACTCCAGCAGTTTTTAGGTTGGGTGCTACGGTAAGTGTATTGTTTTAGGAAAATACTATGTCACTTCTCGAATGTGATAATGTATTTGGCAAAACATTGGAGTCCAATTCCTGAGCTTGATTGGATTGTCTAGGAAGCAGAAGCTGAGAAGAAGTTAGCAATGCCGATTTACAGGAGAGCTCCATCTGTGAAGGGAAAGTGAAGGGAAGGAGATGGAGTATGAATGGGCAGAGGAGTCACCACGCCAAGGTGCAGAGACCTGCTGGTAGTACTATGGCATGAGAAAGCTCTAGAGGGAAGACTGCCCACATGTGTGGACACCACCAGGCTTGTAAACCACTACTGTAATAAATTAGTGTCTGGGGATTGCCCAAGAATAGCATGACCTTGAAGGCTGAGGTAGACTTCAAAGAACTGACAACTGGAGGTTTCCAGATGACCCATATGCTTCGTGGCTGGGAAATAAGTCTTTGTTTTTCGAGGGGACTCTGAGCATTTCATAGCTATGTGTGCCATAATTCCTAACGTGATTTTTTTTTTGGATTTGTATTTCTCTAGCTACTTTATTTTAGAATGTGGTAAATACATAAAAAAGTTTGATAAATATTAATCTTGAAGCTTTAACCAACTGAGCCACCCAGGTGCCCTATTAATCTTGAAGCTTTAAAACAAAGACACCAAGAAATTTTCTAATACAATCTGCTTCTAAAATACAGGCTAGAAAATTTTGCTCGTTTGGCAAACATAGAAGACAATAAATTATTTAATGACACTGATTTCCGATGGCAACTTTTTAGAATCTAATACACTCAATTTATCTAGATAATTAATTTTTATGAGATTCACAAATTACAAATTCTATTTATTTAATTTTTATATCCCATATAACATTCTGGCAACATCTGATCAATTGCATTTGTATGCTTCAAATGCAGCAGCAATTTATATCTGAATAATTTATTAAAATGTATCTCTTAATTTTATAGTTAGATGACATGAAATGTGTGTAGAAAGATGCACAAATGAATGAATAGCTGTGGCAAAAAGATTTTTTTGAGGCAAATATTTAAAACTAAATGAAATTTGGATTACATATGCATTCAATAGCACTCAGTCATGAAACATTTAAAAAAAAGAATGACTTGTTTATTCCATTTGCTAGAGAGTTTTGTGGTTTGGAATATTTCTAAGCAATACTAAATGCATTAGACATCCAGGCAGTAAAAAATAAAACCTCAATATTTTCTTGATGAAAAATCTCCATAAGTCCCAGAGTTTGCCATTGCCTTACTCCACATCTCTGATTTTGGAAAATTCTTGATTTTAAATTCTCTTTCTTCCTATGTACTACATTTTTTGCTATTGTTTTATGTTGAACTGGTAAAAAATATTCATAGCAAAACGCTATTTCCTTTAAGATTTTTTCAGGTTTTTGAAAAAGTTTATTTATTTATTTTGAGAGAGAGAGAGAGAGAGAGAGAGAGAGACTACACGTGTGAACTGGAGAGAGGTAGAGAAAGAGGGAGAGAGAGAATCCAAAGCAAGCTCCATGCTGTCTGCACAGAGCACAACGTGAGGCTCGATCTCACAAACCACGAGATCATGACCTGAGCCGAGATCAAGACTTGGATGCTCAGCTGCTTGAGCCACCTAGGCACCCCAAGATGTTTTCAGTAAACAGAGGCATATATTAGGGGCACCTGAGTGGCTCAGTCTGTTAGGTGTCAGACTGCGGCTCAGGTCATTATCTCATGGTTCATGAGTTCCAGCCCTGTGTAGGGCTCTGTGCTGATAGCTTGGAGCCTGGATCCTGCTTCAGATTCTATGTGTCTCTCTCTCTCTGCCCTCCCCCACTCACACTCTGTCTCTCTCACTCTGTCTGAAGAATAAATAAACATTAAAAAATTTTTAAAAATAAACAGGCATACTTCAGAAAAAAAATCTAAGACATCACTAAATATTTCTATTTATTTTTCACTAGATGCATTGAAACCATTATAAACAACAGTTCATATTGATGTATACTGTACCAGATATTGTAACTCAGCAGTTATCACAAGTTTTCTTATTTAATCATTCCCACAACACTATCATATAAATGCTATTATTTCCACTTGACCATTGAAGGAACTCTGGCACAGAGAAGTAGGTGATGTGCACCAGTTTACTAAGTAAGTGAGCGATAGTGTTAATGCGTGAAACAAAATTTGTCTAACAGCCTGAGCCCAGCGACATTACCTAAATATACTTGCAAACAAATAAATTAGTTTTTCCTGCATTTAGTTACATGTACATGAAATCACATGTGTTAACTGATAATGAAGGGAGAAGCAAACAGGTAGCAGCTCCGATTTTTAAAAGGCGGGAGTTAAATCACCAAGGAATATAAAAATAATTGTCTGATACCTAGGAACAGGAAAAATGATACCAACTTCATAAGTGTTTTGGTGAGAATTATATGAGAATAACTGAGATCAATTAAGAGAAAGTGCTCATCAATATTCTTGATGCAGTGTATAATCACTCAAATATTAATTTCTTCCTATCAATGCTTTCTCAGTGTAGGCAAAGCCAAAAATGACCTTTAATAGTAGCTTAACAGACACCAAAATAGATTTTAGAAAAAAAAGGGGGGGCGGTGGGGGGCAGTTTACAGGATAGGCAAGTCTTTCTCTGCTACCTTAAAGTTAGAAATTAGAAAAAGCAAACACTGAATCCCAGCATGATTTTGAAGAGGACTACCTTCGTGGAACAGGACAAAGCCTGTGGAGCCAGCCAAAAAATTGATTTTAATGGGAGCTTTAATTTGTTCTTTGAGATAAAATTTTAGCTCAAAATTAAATTGCAAAATTTGAAATCTCATGTTGTGAATAAAGTTAAATTTTCCTCACAACACTGAAAATTTTGAAACGATTCTGAAGTACTTTCTTTGTAATGAACTCAAAGTGGGTTCTCAAACAAATCTGGTCTTTCTGAAATACTGGAATATTGGCAAATTTGAATAAAACTTCTGGTAGAAAATCAGGCCATAAATTCCATCCTATGCAAAGAGAAAATAGGGGGGAAAATCTTACAAAGAGAAACCAAATATCACCAATATTTGCAAAAGAAATAGCTGTCAACTTATAAATTGTGAACCTCAGATGATAAAGCACTAGAACTTAGAAACCGTCCCAGTGTTAAGAGTTCCGACTGGAGACAGGCACATTTGGATTTGATTTGTGTCTCCCTGCGCTCCTAGTTGCCCCAAAAGAATCACTTCAGCCTCAGTTTGCCCTTCCCTCAAATGGGGATAATAATATTACTGGGTTTTGTTTTTTGTTTATCTTTTTTTTTTTTTTGGTAAGAATTGAAAGAATTCAAGAAGGAAATCATATGACATGGTATATGACAAATAAAAGAGGTTTAGTAAATGTAAATTCATGTATTCACAGGTAGATATGTGATCAGTAGTCCAAAATTAATTACTATTTAAAAAAATTGTTTTAATGTTTATTTATTTTTGAGAGAGAGGGAGACAGAGCGTGAGCAGGAGAGAAGCAGAGAGAGAAGGAGACAAAGAATCCAAAGCAGGCTTCAGGCTCTGAACTGTTGGCATAGAGCCCGACTCAGGGCTGGAATTCACGGACTGCAAGATCATGACCTGAACCGAAGTCGGAAGTTCAACCTACTGAGCCGCCCAGGCGCCCCTAATTATTTTCTTATATACCATTATTATCCTACCAGAAAATGTAGTAGAAAATTGTGATGTGTTTGCACATCAAGAAAAGTTTGAAACACATTCCAATATAACCATGCGACTTTTGAATACTTTGTAAAAGAAAATCTGAATAAACATGAATAAAAGAGATAATATACCATGTTCATCACATAATACTTCTCAGAAACATAGTCTAAAAATTCTTTGGGGGTGCCTGGGTGGCTCAGTCAGTTGAGCATCTGACCCTTGATTTCAACTCAGGTCATGATCCCAGAGTTGTGAGATGTCAGGCTCCATGCTGAGTGTAGAGCCTGCCTGGGATTCTCTCTCTCTTTCTCTCCCTCTGCCCCTCCCCTACTTGAGCATGCGTGTGCTAACTCTCTTTCTCTACAATAAATAAAACAATAAAATAAAATTAAGTAAAATCCTTTGCAATAACCACAATACCACTTTACAATTTATTTATAATTTACAAATTGATTGTGAAATGTATGTGAATGAATGTGTGCATGAATATGGCTAAGCCATGTTTTAAAAAAGAATAACAATAATGGCGGACACGTCTTATCAAATGACAACATAATCTAAGATCTTTTGGAAAAGTGTGGTCATGACAGAGATATAGATAAATAGATATATAAACAAAATACCATTAGAATGTGATATGTGAGGGGTACCTGGGTGGCTCAGTTGGTTAAGCTTCTGACACTTGATGTAGGTTCAGGTCATAATCTCACAGACTGTGAGATCAAGCCCCGCTCTGGACTCTGCGTTGACAGTCAGGAGCCTGCTGGGCATTCTCTCCCTCTCTCTCTGTCCCTTTCCCATTCTCTCATTTTCTCTCTCTCAAAAATAAAGAAATAAACGTTAAAAAAAATAATGTGATATTTTAAATCAGGAGGGAAGAGATGGATTTAGGATAAGCATAGGTCATTTGAATAAAGATAAAGATAGATCCCTATTTTACATCTTATAGAGAAATTGATTTCTACATAAATTGAAGAACTAGTTTGAACAACTGAAACCAAAAATATATTAGAAGACATATGGGAGACCACTTTTATAATCCTGGAGTGTGGTTCCTAAGTTTAACAGAATCCAGAACACATGAAGGAAAAATATTGACAGATATGAATACACAAAAATTTAGTTTTTACAAAAGAAACAAAGAAAACTCAGTGAAAACTGAGAAAACTGCTAATGTATGGAAAAAGGCAGCAATTTATTTGTGCTTTTATATGAACACTGGAAATAAGTACATGGAAATCCAATAAAAAAGTCAGAGTATGAAGTCAATTACCAAAAATAGAAATTAAATAGCCAGTGCATATGTGTTTAATCTTACAAGTAATGGAATGAATACAATTAAAACAACAAAAAGATATCATGTTTTTACCAACTAGATTATTGGAAATTATCCAAAAAGATTCAGAGTAGAGACAATGTGGAAATGGAATGAATGTTGGTGGAATGAGACTGATAGAGTATTTTTAGAGAGTAATGTGGACCAAATCTATACATAAGTTTACATAGAGCTTGTACATACCTTGACTCAGAAAATTCACTTGTAATAACCAATTAAACACAAGTATATGCATATTTCACCAAAATATATTTACAAGTATACTTATTACAGTATTGTCATTACAAAAAAATAGAAATAACTAACCATTAATAAGGGAATTATTGCATAGACTTTCATATACACATAATAGAGAATTACACGCACAGCATGGAAACATTTAAAGATATATTGTTAGATACAAATTTATACATTGTCATAACAGAAAATTAGAAACTACTTACATGTCCATCAATGATAACATTATATATATACATATATACATGTATGTATATACATATATATACATATATATGTACGTATATACATATATATATATATGTTATAGAATTACATATGCATGACATGGCGAAATTTAACATATGCTCTTTTGTGAAATAAGAAAGTTCCAAAAATAAGCATGAGATTATTCCATTTTTGTTATATGTGCAATCAGACACACACATTTGCACATATGTACACATGTGTACAAATGTTCTTTTAATAGTGACTCCATCATCCAATAAGGAAATGGGAGGTGGCAGGAAATAGAAAGGGGTTTTATGTTTTGATTTTATATTCTTTGGTATTTGAATTTTTTTTAAAACAACACTGTTGTTATTTAGGAATGCTGAAAAGAATACCAACTATGAAATTTCCTCTTACATATCAGAGCTTCAAGTCATTTGAGTCTCTTGATCAACTTCTAGAACATTCTTTCTTAAATTACATTCCCAAAGATTTTAATGTCTAATGAATTGCACCAACTTGTTCTTGTACTAAAATAGAATATTGGCATTTTCCCCTAAATTCACTGGAAAATAAGTTAGTAAATATACTTTCCTCAATTTTGTGTTGGCTTTTAATTATGTTAACCAAGCCAGGGACTCCATTTTGCCAGTGTTCATCTTCAGCCAAGTGCCAGGTTGCTGCTGACATAATTTGTATAAGTTTTGTGTTTCACTTGCAGTCTGAGCCTTGAAGGAAATGGGTTGGCCTCCTCTCCTCTCTATTTATTTATTTATTTATTTATTTATTTATTTTTATTTTTAAAATTTCAGTATAATTAACATACAGTGTTGTATTAGTTTCAGGTGTTCTAGTGATTCAACAATTCTATATATTCTTAATCTTAATTTAAATAAAATTATTTAAAAAAAAGAGTCTTTTTTGAATATCTTTGTTGTTGGTGGTGATGGTTTGTTTTGTTTCTTAAATTCTACATATGGGTGGAACGCCTGGGTGGCTCAGTCGGTTAAGCGTCCGACTTCAGCTCAGGTCACGATCTCGCGGTCCGTGAGTTCGAGCCCCGCGTCGGGCTCTGGGCTGATGGCTCAGAGCCTGGGGCCTGCTTCCGATTCTGTGTCTCCCTCTCTCTCTGCCCCTCCCCCATTCATGCTCTGTCTCTCTCTGTCTCAAAAATAAATAAACGTTAAAAAAAATTTAAAAAAAATTCTACATATGGGTGAAATTATATGGTATTTACTCCTTTGCAGACTGGATGCAGAGGATTCTGAGTCTTTATCAACTGGAGCTCTTATCTACACCCACCATGTACAGAAAATGATTTGATTGAATTAATCTCAGTTCTCAGTTAAGTGTCCACTTCAGCTCAGGTCATGATCTTATGGTGTGTGGGTTTGAGCCCCACACTGAGCTCTCTGTTGTCAACACAGAGCTTGCTTCAGATCTCCTGTCTCCTTTTCTCTCTGCCCCTCCCCTGCTCAGTCCCTCTCTCAAAAATAAATATTAGAAAAATAATATATCCTTTAATCATACTGCTGTATAATTGTTTACAAAATCAACAAGCAGCAATTGAACACATATAATATGCCAGCTATGGAAATAGGAACTGAGAACAAAATATTCATAAGACACATTTACATTCTAAATTAAATTTGATTTATAAGAGGAAGAGCAGAAATATATAGTAAAATTATTGTTAAATATATTACTATTTATCAAGAAAAGATTAACAAATATTGTTTAACTCTTCAATAAATTTCATCAAGTGAAAGTATGCTAATAATCACAAGTAGCAATTATACAGTACAATAAAACTGTAATAGAAATAAATACAAACATGTCTTACAAAATTGAAGAGACGAAAGGAATTTTCTCAATAAGGGTAAGTTGCATATGTGCCATTAAACTTCAAGGTGAATTAATGGAATATAGATTATGTCTTGCAAACTTTCATGGTCATTACTAAAGAACATAATCATTATGTGTGCTTGAAGATAATTCTACCTTTGTATTAGGAGCAATAATGCTTTTACTCATTCATTTAAAATATTTAAAAATCTTATCTCCTTCATCATTTTAACCACAGAGTAATTGTTTTTTACTGAATTGTTCCATTAGTTTTTATTGAAGGACATTGCAAGATTGTTGTATAAAATCAATGCAGTAATGATTAAGGGCAATTCTATTACATTGCACAGACATCCTTTTTTATGAGAATGTGTGGAGAATATTATCCTGTCTCTCTTGGAGAGAGGTCACATACTTTCCTCAGCTAAAAAAAAAAAATCTTTAATATGCTGACTTTCTTTTGATTTTCTGGCTTTTGAGATACTTTTTAAGGTGGGACTGCCAATTGCCTCCATCCCTCCAAATTCATTCTTCCTTTCTTCTTATCGTTATAAGAACCCCAAGCTTTAAATGTATATTTTAACTAGTACACTGATTATAGCATAAGAAATTAACTAAACTCGTCATCGAATGGGTTCTGTTTATAGATAAAACTGAACCGTGGGACACGGTAGGAAAGTGCGTATACTAATACGATATCTAGAAGAGCTGGATATCTCCAAACTACTCTGTAAACTTCACTTTTCTCCTTCCCCATAAACTCTTCTACTGTGCCCTCAGACATTTTTAAGCTGAGGTAGAAAAGTATACCACTACACAACTATTAAATTGACCAAAATCTGGAATGCTGACATGACCAAATGCTAGTGAGGATATGGCATAACTCTCATTCATTGCTGATGGGAATGCAAAACACTTCAGCTACTTTGGAAGTCAGTTTATCAGTTTCTTACAAAAGTAAACACGCTTTTATCATAAGTTTCAAGAACTCCTTAGTATAAACCCAAAGAAACTGAAAACTTATATCCACACAAAAATCCGCACATGAATGTGTATAGAGCTTTACTCATAATGCCAAAATTCTTATTCTTTGTATTGAGACATCTATGCTATGACATATACAAATTCTGTATATTTAAATTGTACAACTTAATGTCTAAACTTGTCTGAATTATTACCATTGGCATGGTATCCATAATCCCAATTCATTCCTTTTTCTCCCATATATGATTCCAAATTATCTATTGATAATGTAAATAGAGTCATGTAATTTCCTGTCTAAAATTCCTTACTGGGTTCTTATTCCTATTTGAAAAAAATCCAAACACCTACCTGACTTAAAAGGACTTGCATGATCTAGTTGTCCTCCCCTCAAGGTCACCTCTGCCACTTATGCTTCATATACATGGGTCTTATAGGATCATTCTAACCCTCTAACATCTCAAATATGTTATTTCTTAACATATGTCTTTGTAAAAAGGAATTTTAATTTTGAACATTCTTTTAAAAAATATTTTTTAAACATTTATTCATTTTTGAGAGACAGAGAGAGAGCATGAGTAGGGGAGGGGCAGAGAGAGAGGGAGACACAGAATCTGAAGCAGGCTCCAGGCTCTGAGCTGTCAGCAGAGCCTGATGCGAGGCTCGAACCCACGAACCGCGAGATCATGACCTGAGCTGAAGTCGGACGCTCAACTGACTGAGCCACCCAGGTGCCCCTATTTTTGAACATTCTTTCTTGTACCTTCATATAACTGAATCCTTAATCTGTTTTAGATTTTAGCCTAATTTTTTCTTTATAAAAATTCTTTCCATCATTAGTCTTTCAAACTTAGACCCTTCTTCTTCCATCATTATAAATCATCTCTCTCAGACTTCTATTTTTCCTTAATAATTTTATATTTTATATTGCGCACAGTGTCTTTTACTATTTCTTCCACTAAATGGTAAATACATGAGGGCAGGTAGATGATCTAGCTCAGTGCATGGAAGGAAGGAGGCAATTACTTTGTATTTCCTGAATGAAAATAAAATTCTTGCTTCAATAGAATTCCTGAGAGTTTGTGCTGGCTAGGTATTCAACCGTTTATAGCAAAACAGAGTCCACTCTATTCACATAGTTATTTATAATACCACCTGGAGAATTTACTTACCATGGGACTTTAAAAAGACCGCAAAATGATGTGCTAACAGTGACTCATATTTTCTGATAATAAAAAGTTAGCTAGATTTGATTCTATATATAATATATAAGAAATTAAAGGCTGTGCCAGGGTTCTTGCTATAAAATTATAGGGATATGCTTTTCAAAGGCACTGACAAAAACCTCTAAGCCACAGTGCTGGATACCTTCAGGTAGAGCCAGGATCATCTTGCAAATCTTTTGCCATTATTTCATTCTAAGATCTCCATGCTGGGATAGCCACTTCTTGCTTCAGGGGACTCATTACTAAACACAGCAAGTCTTCTATCATTGAGTCCTGTAAGAAGTGAGTTTTTATAAATTGATTGTTATGGAAGACTTCTTTTCTTTTTAGTGTCTTCTGCTTAAAACTAGCTATGTGTTTTACATCTGAAAGAAAGTGGCTGTGTGACGCTTAAATTCTTATTTTCTCTAACCTGAGAAAAGTGTGTGTGTGTGTGTGTGTGTGTGTGTGTGTGTGTGTTGGGGATGTGAGCGGTCTTGTTTCCTACTGTAATCAGCAGCCTCTGCTACTGGGTGATAGGAGAGGTGGTTTAAATCTCTTTGATGAAATAAGCCATTTTCTGCTTGGTCTCAAGCTTAAAATGGATCCCCTATTGTGCAGCAGCAAAAACACCATTATATGTCTTCCATGAGACTGTTAAATTTCCCTCTAAGAAATGCAAGGAAAATGTTAGAGCAGTGTGTTTAATCACTACACGACAAATGTTGTGCTGGTATCTCAGTATTTACTTACTTTACGAAATATATTTTAAGTGAAAAACATTCATATTACAAGAGCAATTTAAGAACTTAAAAGCACTAGACAACAGATTTTCATTTATGCTTCTACCTTTAATACCTATGGATTTGGACATAAACAATAAATAACTTCATAAACAAATGACTGATTATCATATTATGCTTACCAACACATAATTGAAGAAATGTACAAATCAAGAGAATGCAAAAGCTCTACATAAGCATTCAAAAGAAGTTTCTAAGAGGAGAAGCAATTAGGTATTTAGTCCAGTAATAAAGAACAAGATAAAGACCACAGGGAATAATGTGAAAAACAAACTGGACAGTTTTTGTCATAGCAACAATGTAATTAAGGATGTAAACAAGGACTAATCTCACAATTTATTGTAGGTATTAAATAGGCTGCAGAAAATTCCCTAATTTATTTCCTAATAGAACTAATGTTAATTAAGTAAGTAGATTAATACTATTACAGTGACTGCTTTCTGGGCAAATAGCACTAAAGCCGGCTAACAGGAACACAGGAAGTTAGGAACAAGGTAGAAGGAATGGTTAATGAAGAGTGGAAATGGCACACTCTAGTTCAATGGTTCTAAAACTTAATTGTCCCAGAGTCGCCTGAAGGGATTGTTACAATTCAGATGGCTGGGCTCCATCCCCAGAGATTCCAATTTAGCAAGTCTGGGATGAGACACATGCGTTTCTGTCTCTGACAACTTCCCAGGTATTGCTGTTGCTGCTGGCCTGGGACCACATTGAGAAATGCAAGCCTAGTTAAAGAGAGAAGTCCCACTCGACACGGGCTAATAATATTGGCACAGCCCCAGGATCAGTGGCAGTGTATTCGTTGTGTGATAAGGACCAATGAACAAGGTCAGAAATCAGGAGACAAGCAAGAGCTGAAGAAACAGAATTAAATATGAGATAAAGCAATATTTTCCAGGATTTGAGTTCAAATTCTGAACCAAACCAGAGGCTCAAAATGATCAGAGCACTGGCTGAGCTTAGAAGTGGAGCTAGACAGCTCAACTGGCTAGAATCATAGGCTTTCTATGAAAAATCTTAATGAGAACTTAGACTATTGGAATAGTAGAATTTAAAATGCATCTGTTGTTTCATTCATTTAATAGGAAAGAGTTTGTAGTTCATGAGATTTATAGGTTTATATAGGCATCTACTATACAATTATAATTTGAATGGTGTGTGAGCAATAGACTGGATCCATAGCCAAGTATATGGCAGTGAGCCTCGGGTGACTGCTCGCAGGGCAGCATCTGTGAACAAGGGTGAGCATGGAGGAGAGCTTAGTGACCATGAATGGGAAATCAGCACACATCTCTGAATCTGTTAGTCACCACATCTGGACTCGACAAATGCCTTTTAAGGATTACAGTCATTATTGCTATTGTGCATTCCAAACCACTCATGAGTTTCTCTTTTGGCTAATTTTAATCCAGAGACATACAGGAAGGACATTCTTGAAAATTTAATTTCCAGCATAACCAAGCCACAGAGAAAAGTCCACCACAGTCTACCCCTTGTCTGTTTGGTATTCATGCACATCATTTTAGCCATATGTAACTTCTAAATAAACACAATGGATTTGAATCTAACACAACACAACTGTCCCTCGTAAAACCCAAAACATGCTGATCTACTCCCCCAAAAGAGGATACACAAACTCTTACTTTATTCATCTTGAGATAATGTTCATTCTTCTAAGTCATACTCTCCCTTTGATGTTTTCTAACTTTGATATCTCTTCAGTTAAATACTAAATATAAGGTTTACCACTATTAACACATCAACATCCTTTATCCTTGATAAAGAAACAGGAGTGAAAAAATAAAAAGAATAACAATTGGCATACCCACACATATACAAATGCCTTTTTTCATATACATGCACACACATATGTGTATGCACAGCACACGCACACACAAGGAAGAAGCAGCTATAACTGCTAATCCTCTTTGCTGCAAGTGATCATGTGGTCGTAGCTGGTATTGATAATTTCCATTTTATGCTAGCAATTTCATATGTCTTTTGTCCTCAGAAAGCACCTCAGATGATTATGATTTCTTATTTGGTGCAGTGACCCCCCAAGCTTCATTCCTTAAGGGTCTGTACCATTAAGACCACCTGCCTATTTCATCTGCAGTTTGCCATTAATTGTCATCACAATACGTAGGAGTAAGACTTTTGCATTTCATTCATTCTCCCTACTTGCGTTGTGCAGCTGCGGCTACCTACCCCTTAGTAGCTGGGAAAGAGGTTGAGAAAGCAGATGATGGATTAAAAAAAAATTATGAATTGAACTAACAAGGAGCCTTGCAGTGACCAGTGGTGATTAAGTGTCATGAACTGAGGCATATGATTAACTCAATTTATAATATTTGAAGCTAAAAAAGCTTATAGGATGAACACGGATGTTAACATGAAGTTAAGTGATCAATAAAGATGAATTTGCTGAAACGGAGTCTCCACCAAGGGAGGGACTGTGTAAAATATTAAACAAGGCAACAACATAGACCAAAAAGTGAGAACCTGACTTGATTTTATAGGCCCCCAGATTATAGCACTGCTATATTTCTTGGCTTAATCAGAAGCGGCTCAGGAACTGGCTCAGTACAGGCATTGTGGAGATTGTGTTGATGAGCAAATGTAAAAAGCTGAAAACAAAAGGAACGAGGTAGTAAAACATATTGGGACTGACAATCGACTTTTTTTCTTCTTCATTTGCATATCTGGCTCACACAGATCCTGGTGAAGAATTAAAATGAATAATTCTTTAACGTAAATTATAGATTAATTCTTCTGATAGTCTAGCATAAACTAAATAACTAATTTGCAATCCATTTTATATGCAATAGGGTTCTTAGCTTGAGGCCCTGGCTATTTGATTTTTGCATATTTTAATAATGAATAAAGTCTTACAATGTTTACTGCATCCTTCTCTGGCTTGCGGAACTTAGATCTTTGTCTTTTTTGTGAATTATAGCTACTCTGGTGTCATTAGCCTTTTTTCGGTTGTGAACACCTGGAAGATTCGAGTTGTCTTTTGTAGCATGGTATCTTAGCACATATGATTATTCATTTGCTCCAAATCTGATATCTTCCAAATGCTTTACAGCCTATGTTTTATAAGTTGCTGTTAAAAAGCAACCGTGTAAATCATCTCTGGGATATTATCTTTTTTTTTTCTTGTTTGTAGAAGGAATAAAGCAACATAGAGAATAAGCAGCTTGCGATCGTAGCAGAAGCATCAGGGCAGAAATCTATATTCCTCTGAAGTGAATGCAGTTCATGTTCTACCCACATTCTACCTCAAGATTTGAGCTATTTTTAGAGAAATGAAAAGTTGAAATGAAAATAACCAAATCAATATTACAGATAGAGTAATTATTCTAGATAATTCGATGGTTCCCTCTATTCATGGTTTCCAGGAAACCTATGGTTTTATTCTTATAATATCTATTAAACATTTTCCAACTCTTCAGTTTCCTTTATCTTTGTAAACATGGTTCCCGGTTGGAGAAAAACTTCAGTCTGAAGTATTGCTTTTTTTTTTTCCCCTAGCATATATAAACATGGCAAAACCTATGACTATTTTTAGGTTAGCGTTTCTTTCAAATTCATGCTGTCTGATTTATTTTACTCTCAACCTGATCTCAACTACTCTACACTCCTATGCACTGTTCTACCAAATACAAATCTACTATATCACTGTAATATATTATTCTATTCTGTAGCTCTTGGCTGTGCAGCAAAGCATCATATGTTTCAGCAAGGTCTTTAACTGAACTGTGAACTACAAGCCAGGTAGAAAAGTACAGATTTACAAAATTCTGAAACCTAGTATAACTCAAATATTAATTTCTTGCTGAACCATAAACCAAACTTATTATTTTCTTATAAAACAGCCATTTAGAATGTCAGTGTTCAGTAGAACTAAGCCAATATATTTCTTTATTCTGCTGAACTAGAGGATCAATTGGTTTTTTTTTTCTGGTCTTTGAAATATTCTTCCAGCAAGTCCATTTTCATTCCTGTTCCTGCAGTGAATTTCCTAACACAGACCCTAATCTCTATGCCTAATTACCTTTAGGGCTTTCTAACTTCTTTTCCTGGAGTTCTTTATTATTATTATTATTATTATTATTATTATCATTATTATTAGTGTTTATTTAGTTTTGAGAGAGACAGCATGAGCAGGGGAGGGGCAGAGAGAGAAGGGAACAGAGGATTTGCAGTGGGCTCTATGCTAACAGCAGAAAGCCCTACTCAGGGTTCAAACTCGCAAGACAGGAGATCATGACCTGAGCTGAATTCCGACGCTTAACTAACTGAACCATCAAGGTGCCACTTCCTGGACCTCTTTAAGCAGAATAGTGTTCAAATAAATGTACTAGACCCTTTAGTCATATCCTTCCTTTGAGCCAATACGTTTAAGGCCATTGTAACACACTTTTATCAAAGTTGAATTGCTCAGGAACATATTAATTTTTATCCCATCTAATCCCATCCTGTCAATTCTGTCTGTACTAAATGCTTTGTAATTGGGTTATTTCTATTTTGTAACGAGTCAACTGAAACTGAGAGGGAAGTTAAATATCTTGAAACTGTTGCTCATCTAGAAAATGGGGGAGTCGTAATTTGCGGCAAAATGTTGTTTGTAATTTATGCTTTTCCCATTACCTTCTTCATATGTCATTATCTGTATGCTTTCTTTGTAATGAAAAACGCTGATCAAACTGTATTTAAAAAAAAAAAGGAATGCATTCTTTGTAAGCAAAGTGTAGTTCCTAAACTGGGCTGGTTAAAAACTTAGCATGTCCAGGACCTCACTAATTGTGGTCCATTTCTCAACCCTCCTTCTTCAGTGTTGGTTTCATTCTTGGAAGGATGCTCCACTTAGGGTCCCATGATGGCTCCTGTGCCTCATTACTTACGTATGTGGGTGAATGACTATGTTTGAGAGAATTGTGATAGGACCAGAAGAGGTCAGATGCCCATCATTTCATAAAGCAATGTGGACAATATTGACTTAGGCTTGAATCACATTCCTTGCACCTAGCTCAAAGAGTGAAATCAAATTATGCAATGTAAAATAAAATAGATAGGACACATGCCACAACCTGAATATTTGTGTTTCCCTAAAATTCATATGTTGAAGCTTAATCTCTAGTGTGATGGTATTTGGAGGTGAGCCCTTTCAGAGGAGATTAGGTCATGAGGGTAAAGCCCTCATGAGTGGGATTAACGCCCTTATAAAAGTGATCCCACAGAATGCCCTTATTCCTTCCACCATATGAGAACACAACAAGAAGGCAGCTACCTGTGAATTAGAAAGCAGCCTTTTACTAGACACCAAATGTGCCTATTCCTTAATCTTGGACTTCCCAGCCTCGAGAACTGTGGGAAATCTGTTTTTGTTGTTTATAAGCCACCCATCTATGGTATTTTCTTATAGCAACCCAAACAGACTAAGACACTGACAAAAGAAGGAAAGAAGAGGGAGATATATTTACACCAAAGCAGAATTACAGAAGGAGAAAGTGAATATTAAATGATTAAAATTCATTATTAAAATGATATTTTTCTATTTTATTTTTTATCTATTTAAACACTATATTTTGGGGGGAGCTTGGGTGGCTCAGTCGGTTAAGTGTCCGACTTCAGCTCAGGTCATGATCTCATAGTTTGTGAGTTTAAGCACCGCGTCGGGCTCAGCATCGGGCTCCGTGCTGACAGCTCAGATTCTGTGTCTCCCTCTCTATCTGCCCTCTCCCCCTCACACTCTGTCTGTCTCTGTCTCTGTCTCAAAAATAAATAAATATTTAAAAAAATTTAAACACTATATCTTTATTAAAAATCGTGTTTTTAAATGTTTATTTATTTATTAGAGAGAGAGAGAGAAAGAGAGCCAGAGAGAGAGGGAAACAGAGAATCTCAAGTGATTCCCAACGAACTGTGAGATCATGACCTGAGCCAAAATTGAGAGTCAGATGCTTAACCGACTGAGCCACCTAGGCACCCTTAAACACTGTATTTTTAAAGCAATTTTAAATTCATAGCAAAGCTAAAGGGAAAGGTACAGAGATTTCCTATATACTGTTTGCCCCTGCACACACATTATCAGCGCCCTTCCTGTTATCAACACCCCCCTTCCTGTTATCAACACCCCCCACTAAGGTGGTACATTTGTTACAACTGATGAACCTACACTGACACATCATAATCACCTAAAGTCCATAGTCTATATGAGGGTTCACTGTTGATATTATATATTCCATGAGTTTATGCAAGTGTATAATGACATGTATCCATCATTATGGTATCATAGAGTGTATTTTTATTACCCTAAAAATCCTCTGTGCTTTGCTTATTCATCCCTCCTCCTCTCTCCAACATCTGACAATTGCTTATCTTTTTATCATCTCCATAATTTTACCTTTTCCAGGATGTCACGGAATCATACAGTAGGCAGCTTTTCCAGATTGACTTTTTCCCTCAGTAATATGCGTTTAAGATTCTTTCATGTCTTGTCAGGGATTGATGGTTCATTTCCTTTTTAGCACTGAATAATATTCCATTGTCTGAATGTCCCACAGTGTATTTATTCACTTATTTACTGAAGGACATCTTGGTTGCTTCCAAGTTTTGACAATTTGAATAAGGCTACCACAAACATCCATACACAGGTTTTGTGTGAACTTAAGAGTTTAACTCCTTTGAGTGAATACCGAGAAGTGTGATTGCAGGATTACATGGTAAGAGAGTTTACACAGTTTAAAAAAAAATGTGAAACTGTCTTCCAAAGTGGCTATTTTGCATTCCCACTGACAATAAACAGGAGTTCCTTTGCTCTGCATCCTGACCAGCATTTGGTGTTGTTAGTGATCCATTCTAATAAATGTGTTCCGGTATCTCAGTGTGGTTTTGAGCATTTCCCTGCTGAAATTTGCATTGAAGCATCTTTTCATATGCTTATTCACTACCTGCTATCTTCTTTGGTGAGGTGTCTTGGTAAGATCTTTAACCCATTTTTTTAAATCAGGCTATTTGTTTCCTTATTGTTGAGTTTTATATCTTTTTTAATTTTTTAATGTTTATTTTGAGAGAGAGAGAGAGAGAGAGATTGTAAGTGGGAGAGGAGCAGAGACGGAGGGAGACACGGAATCTGAAGCAGGCTCCAGGGTCTGAGCTGTCAACACAGAGCCCTCAGTGCTGGAACTCACAAACTGTGAGATCAAGACCTGGGCGGAAGTCAGATGCTTAACCCACTGAGCCACCCAGGGGCCCCTCCTTGTTGAGTTTTAAAAGGTCTTTTATATATTTTGGATCATAGTCTTTTATCAGAAGTGTGTTTTGCCAGTGTTTTCTCTCAGTATATGTCTTTCACAGAGCAGATTTTAATTTTAATGAAGTAAGAATTATCAATTAATTCTCTCATGGTTCATGCTTTTGGCATTATATCTAAAAAAGTCATCCTCATACCCAAGGTCATCTAAGTTTTCTCCTATGCTATCTTCAAGTAACTTTATATCTTTTCTTTTTACATATGGGTCTGTGATCATTTTTAAGTTAATTTTTGTACAGGGTGTAAGTTCTGCATCTAGATTCCTATTTTGCATATCGATGCCCAGTTGGTTCAGCAGAATTTAAGAAGACTATCTTTGTTCCATTGTAGTGCCTTTGTTCCTTTGTCAAAGATCAGTTGATTGCATTTATGTGAATTTATTTCTGGGTTCTCTATTCTGTTATATTGATCTATTTGTTTTCTCTTCAATACTATGTCTTGATTGTGGTAGCTTTACAGTAAATCTTGAAGTTGGGTAATCCAGTCCTCCAACTTTGTTTTCCTCTTTCAATATTGTATTGGCTACTCTGATCTTTTCCTCTTTCCATATGCATTTTAGAATCAATGTGTTTATATCTACCAAATAACTTCCTAAGATTTCAATTGTGATTGCTTGGAATCTATCGATACAGTTGGGAAGAATTGACATCTTGACATGTTTGAATTTTCCTATCCATAAACATGGAATACATATCCATTTATTTACTTCTTTGATTTTATTCATCAAAGTTTTACTCTTTTCCTCATATAGATCTTGTATAGATTTTATTAGATTAATACTTATGTATATTATTTGGGGAGTGCTAATGTAAATGATATTGTGTTTTAAATTCAAATTTCACTCATTCGTTTTTGGTGTATAGGAAGGTGATTGACTTTTATATATTAACCTTGTATCCTGCAACCTTGCTACATTGCTTATTAGTTCCAGGAGATTCTTTTGTCAATTATTCCAGTTATTTACATAGGTGATAGTGTCATTTACAAAGATAGTTTTATTTTTTTCTTTCCCAATCTGTATACCTTTTATTTCCTTTTCTTGTCAAATTGTATTTGTTAATACTTCCATGACATGGAAAAGGAATAGTGAGGGGGCATTTTCACATTTTAAAATTATGTTACGGCTAATCTAAAAGTTACATTCCACAAAGAAATCAAAAAAAAATTTAACATTTATTTTTTATTGAGAGACAGAGAGAGACAGAGCATGAGCAGGGGAGGGGCTGAGAGACGGGGAGACACAGAATCCGAAGCAGGCTCCAGGCTCCAAGCTGTCAGCACACAGCCCTATGCGGGGCTTGAACTCACGAACTGTGAGATCATGACCTGAGCCAAAGTCAGATGCTTAGCTGACAGAGCCACCCAGGCGCCCCCCCTTTTTTTTATTAAATTTTTTTAACATTTACTTATTATTGAGAGCTTAATTTTTTTTAACATTTATTTATTATTGAGAGCATTCCATGAAGAAATTAAAAAAGGTTTGATACTTAAGCATACTGATAGGTTCAGTATTTGGAGGTTCAGTATTTGGAAAACAAAAACAATTAAAATTTCAATAACAATTATAGAAATTTCTATTTAACGATGACAATGTGAAGATATTATTACTTACTTTCCATCCTTTGAAATTTACTAATAAGCATAACACCAAAATTAGTTCCTGAAAAAATATGTTTAAAGCAAATAAATTAATAGAAGTCATAGACAAATTATATGCAACGATAATCCCAGAAAATGACATAGTGAAATTCAATAATTGAGTAGAAGAATATTCAACCTACATAATAATTATAGACACACAACTTGAAACACTAACAAAATACTTTATATCTCATGGGTACTAATAGATAAATTACTAAAACATTGTGCAAGAGAGTGAAAAAATATGCACTCATACCAATTTTTAATGAAAGTATAAATTTGTGCGGGTTTTCAGAGAGCAAAAGCAGTGCCTATAAGGATTCTTTTAAAACATGCATAGCCTTTGCCCCTAAATTCCTCTTCTAGACTTCTGTTTCATAACAATTTTAATGTGAAAAATATTTAAGTTGGCTTATTTCTTTTGTCTCTTAGATTTCATTTATGATTAAAATCGGATGATATTTGTCTTAGTCTATCTGCCTTATTTTTTTAGCAGAATATCCTTTAGGTCCATCCATGTTGTTGTAAAGGGAAAGATCTCATTCATCTTTTAACTAGCTGAGTAAATTCAGGAGAGGTAACCGGGGGGTGGTGTGAAAACAATAAAGAGGATTGAGAGGTACAAGCTTCCAGTTATAAAGTACATAAGTCACAGAGATGCAAAGTACAGCATAGGGACTATAGTCAATAGTACTGTAGTGATATTGTTTGGTGACAAAGGGTGACGACACTTGTGGTGAACACTGACCAATATATAGAATTGTTGAATCAATATGTTGCATACCCGAAACTAATATGACATTATATGTCAATGATGCTTCAATAAAAAATTTTAAGTTGAAAATATAATTGGTAGCATTGTATGTGATAGCAAAAAATAGTCTATCAAAAAGGGGCTAGTAAACAAAATGATCTATGAGCTGGAAACTTTAGGAAGCCATGAAAAGGTCATTGGCATGAAAAGATCACCAAAAAAATGTAATAGCCGCTTTATTTCATGATACCAGAGGATAATCATTCATATTATTTAAATAGAAAAAAACATGGTAGCCCAACTTTTTATATTAAAAAATTCACCCCATGTGAACATTTATGTACATTGAACTATGAAATGGTGACTCTCACTACTTAGACTAGCAAAGCCTTGCACAGTTCTTCAGCTATTACCATGACTTTTGGGGGTCAGAAGTTCATTCTATTGTTAATTTGATGGTTTTGTACTTTCAGAGGCAGGCATGGTAATTGCCAACTACAGGCAATTTCAGCCAACTGTAAATGTAGGCGTGTCAACACTAGATACTAAAAACGGGAATGAGATCAGGGCCTTTCTATTTTCCCTGTAAGTAGATTTCACTCTGTGTCTTAACACATTTTGTCCATAAAGAGCTCTAATATATCTTGGCTTATAAGTACAGTGCATTAAAAATGTTGCCAACAGTTTTTTTCTTAATATGTAAACATTGTTTTCCACTGTCACTTAAAATGATCTCTTAGAAACTTGTAAAGCACTGAGAGCAGAGAGATTCTTGTTTAGAAAAAAACAAAAGAAAATGAAACAAAACCAGTTTGGACAAATGCACATTTCTCCAAGCTATCTAAAATATTTTGAGCTAGAAAGCAAGAGGAGATAGCAGTTAACAATGGCTGTAAAAAAGATAAACAGAATAGTTTAGAAATCATTGTAGATAAGAATGCTTTAAATATATTTTATTATTTATTTCTGAAGCCAGCCTTGAAAAAATCAGAATATGGTTTTGGTTTTGGGTTTAAGCTTCAGTTAAGGTGAGCAGAACGTCCTCTGATATGTAGTTTACAGGGACCATGAACTAACTCAAAAGCTTGTGTATGAACAAAGACTAAAACCCTGATTATAGGTTTTTGTTCTTATGAATAGTGTTCTTATTTACTTTTCCAGTTTTATTGAGATATAATTGACATATAACATCATATAATTTTAGTGATAACAGCATAATGATTTCATGTTGTATATATTGTGTAATGATCACCATAATAAGTTTAGTTAACAGCCATCACCTCACATAGTCAGAATTCTTTTTCTTGTGATAAAAACTTTAAAGACATTTTCTCTTACCAACTTTCAATATACAAGACAGTGTTGTTAACTATATTGGCCATGCTGTATTTTACATCCCCACAGCCTTTTTATCTTATAACTAGAAGTTTGTACCATTTGACCATCTTCACTCCTTTCCACACCCCCCACCCATTTGTTCCCTGTTTCTATGAGCTTGCTTTCCTTTTCTTTCTCTTTCTTTTCTTTCTTTCTTTCTTTCTTTCTTTCTTTCTTTCTTTCTTTCTTTCTTTCTTTCTTTCTTTCTTTTCTTTCTGTATTTCTTTCTTTTCTTCTTTCTTCTTTCAATTTTTAGATTCCACATACAAGTTAAGTCATACAGTTTTTGTCTTTCTGTATTCACTTAGCATAATGCCCTCAAACTTCATCCATGTTGTAGGATTCTCTACATTACTGTGGCTTAATAATATTCCATTGTGTATATACACTACCTTTTTTAATCCATTCATCCCTCAGTGGACATGTAAGTTGTTTCCATGTTTGGTTATTGTAACTAATGCTGCAATCAATATGGGGGTGCAGATATCTCTTTAAAATAGCAATTTCATTTCCTTTGGGTGTATACCCAGAAGAGGAATTACTGGTTTTGTGCCAGTAATTGACTTAATATTTTTATATTGACTTAAATATTTTATATGTGCCCTTTTAATTTATCATTTTAAAAATAATAATTTAAATGTACATTTAATAATACATTTTAACAACAATAAGTTTGCTTTGGAGGATAATTTTTTTTAACTTCTCCATCAGATTTTTTTTTATAGTGACATAAGAATCATCAAAATGACTTATAAAAACCAAATCTAATTGTGTATTAATTTTTATCATTTTATATGATTCACTGACTGAAGTAAACTATACCTAAATCATCTATTAATTATCAAAATAGCTAATCAATCATCGTGAGGCTTAGATTGCCATTGACCAAACTTTCTTAATGACCCTTATATTTCCCCATAGCTGAAAACTGTCCGAATTTATACCTGTGTAGCTAGTGACATTGTCTATTTATTTTCTGTTTAATTGCTCATGTGCTGCCCTATGACTTTTCCCTTATGTTCTTAGATGTTAAAGATCTAAACACGACATAATTGTCTAATTTTATATATTTCCCTACCTTTCATACACATCTCTCTGCATATCTCTTTGATTCAAACAGCTTTATTTTATTATTATTTTTACTGTTTTATTTATTTTTGAGAGAGAGAGAGAGAGAGAGAGAAGAGAGAGACAGATAGAGCATATGCAGAGGAGGGGCAGAAAGAGAGGAAGACACAGAATCCAAAGCAGGCTCCAGGCTTTGAGCTGTCAGCACAGAGCCCAACGTGGGGCTCAAACTCACAAACCAGGAGATCATGACCTGAGCTAAGGTTGGAAGCTCAATTGACTGAGCCACCCAGGTGCCCCTGATTCAAACACCTTTAAAGTTTGTTCAATTTATTACCCACCAGACATATTATTACAATATTTTGTGAAAAATTACTTCATTTGGGCCTAATCTTCATAGTCATTTTTTTCAGAATTCATGTTTTTTGGTAATTTATAAAATAATATTTGTTGTTTGATATTTTTGAAGAGTTTATACGTGTAGGCATATCTTAGTGTTAAAAAATTAGGGCACCTGGGTGGCTCAGTCGTTTAAGCGTCCGACTCTCCGTTTCGGCTCAGGTCATGATCTCATGGTTTTGTGGGATTAAGCCCCTGCATCTGGCTCTGTGCTGACAGTGAGGAGCCTGACTGAGATTCTCTCTCTCCCTCTCTCTCTGCCCCAACTCTGCTCACGCTGCCTCTGTCTCTCTCAAAATAAATAAATTAAAAAAAAAACTTAAAAGAATTTATTAAAATAAAAAAACAGCACACATAGCACTGTAATGTGCTAAGTTATTACCCTATAAAATGCTCACTGCACCACTGTATAGAGGTTTTTTTTTTTTTTAATTTTTTTTTCCCAACGTTTTTATTTATTTTTGGGACAGAGAGAGACAGAGCATGAACGGGGGAGGGGCAGAGAGAGAGGGAGACACAGAATCGGAAACAGGCTCCAGGCTCCAGGCTCCGAGCCATCAGCCCAGAGCCTGACTCGGGGCTCAAACTCACGGACTGCGAGATTGTGACCTGGCTGAAGTCGGACGCTTAACTGACTGCGCCACCCAGGCTCCCCTGTATAGAGGTTTTGATAAGAGTTGTAGTTATGCAAAATATATAGAGATATGGATTTAGGTATGAAATCAGTTTTAAAATTTAGTAGTATTTTCCTTCCAATTTCCCTTTTGATGATTAATTTTTGTGCTTATAGATATGACTGACACGTCATAAAATGCCTTGGAAATTATTCAGCAACTCTCACTTTCATTGTAAAAAAGCTAGAATAGATAGAATCAATAATACTTAAGGAAATATTCTCTATTATGGGAACAGCAACATAACATAAACCATTTGCCTTCTTTTAACATTCTCCATTGCTTAAAGAATAATGTCTACAGGGTCCTCAAGGGCTTCATGAACTAATCCTTGACTTTCTATTTTCACTACTCATTGAAGAAAGGACATGGGCTTGGAAACTTGAGAAAAAGAGGTGAGGTAGGAGGATATCGTAATATTTAATATGAAAGTCGAAAAAGCTTGAATGAAGGCAGTAAGGATGGGGAAATATAATGGGATTCAAGAGACTCTTTTGATAGAGCTGAGATATTTTGATTATTGGTTGAAAGTAAGAAGAATGACAGCAAAAAATTATATACATGGAGCAAAGGGAAAGTACATGTCTTTTCACTGAAATGAAGATCTGTTCAGTAATGAGATCCTAAGGAAGCATAGAAAAAGAGTAAATCTGAATGCATTGCATTTGGGATCAGGTTAATGGTGTGTGTTCAGTTTAGACACTCTTGAGATTTTCTGCTCAGGAATGAGAAGGTAAATGCTACAGAGGAAAATAAATAGCATGGCGAGCAGTGTTCTTAATATTTGGTAAATACATTGTCCATTAAATGAAATGCAATTTGAAAAGTGGAATCTGGAGTCTGTAGACATATTTCAGAAATTGGAAAATATTTCAGTGTAGGAGGACTTTATGACAAGTCAACATTTATAGAATCATACCATTGGATATTAAATTATGTATCCATGGACCATTGAGTAGCAAGCACACTTACACAAAAGTCAAATAATGTGAGTTTTCCCATTCAACAAGACATAAAAAAAATGAAAACAAATGTTAACAAAATCTCTTAGTTTTAAGTTTCCCTGCCCAATATTTTTCAACTTTTGATAACTAGCAAGAAACAAAATAAATACCAAAAAACAGAAAGTTAAATGAAATTAATGGAAATGTCAGAAATTTGATTACAAGAAAATCTTATATGTATTACTTTTTAGTTGTGGAAACTTGCTTACATATACGCATGTATGTTGTTAATAAATTTGTTGCCACTTCATAGAAATGATTAAATATATCAATTCTACTGCAATTCTTGAGCAAGCAGGGTGACAGAATCCACCTTTTTAAAAAATGTTTATTTATTTTAGAGAGACAGAGGGGGAGAGAGTGGGGGAGGGGCAAATTGAGAGAGAGAGACACACACACACACACACAGAATCTGAAGCAGGCTCCTGGCTCTGAGCTAACAGCCCAGAGCCCGATGCAGGGCTTGAACCCGCAAACTGCGAGACCATGACCTGAGCTGAAGTCAGACACTTAACCCACTGAGCCACCCTGGTGCCCCTACTGCAATTCTTTAAACAACACCATGACTTCTATACTCACTGCTTGCCCCCCCACAAGTGTGAATTATAGTTAGGAAGCTACCCTGGAAAGAATAGGTAGGGATTGAAATGGATAAAAAAGGAAAAAAACGAGAGAGAAAGGCAGAGGAAGGGTGATACAAAGGGAATTAACTTTATTTCTTACTCTTCTACCCTTTTCCAGTCTCTGTTATAGGACTGATTTTTTTCATTATTGTATCTATTACCTTCAACTCCACTATGAGACGGCATAAATAATTTTAATAAACAAGTGAGAACCTGAAGTCCAGAGAAGTTCATTTATTTCCTCCCTAAGCCTCACAGCAAACAAGTTTCTGAGGTAGGTTAGTCTGATTTCAAAGTCTGTTTTGTTCTCCCAAAGCTAGGCTATATTGAAGACATTAAATTAAGAGTGGTTATTTAGCTAAACTCAATAGCATAATAGATAGATTCTACTTATTTAAAATTTAATGGAAGAAAATAACTAATATTTTTATTTTGGGGCCAGTGCTACTATTTATACCTCCTTAAATAGCTCAAACTCAAATGGCTGTGTTGCTTTGCTCAAAAATGGAAAACAGTTTAAGAAATGCACATTTTAAACTGGAATAAAATTAAAATAAGATAGAATTCCAGAAAACCAAGGAGAATTCAAATAAGATAAACACAGATCTAGTGGCCTCATTTCAATACACTAGAATTAGGACACGCTCCTTGAATTAAGATGAAGTTTAATACATGACCACTCAGTTTAGATCTACTTCAAGGACCATTGGTGGAATGCAAGTGCCATTCATTAGAATCAGAACTTTTCCAGAAGGTCTAGGCTCTTTCAACATAGCAGCACGATCCAAAAATTGGGACCAAAGATATGAGTCAGGTCACAAAACTCAAAAACTTGACTCTAGCCTTTGATTAAGCGACAAAATGGCCTGGAATTAATTCCTAGAATTAGGTCAGGTGTTTGCTCCACTGCATATCACTTTTTTCTCCCCAATTCTGATCTCAGCTTGATAACAGAGTCTACGATTACTCTCTTCCTGTGATCAGATTCTTAGCTCAGACCCCAGAATTTACTAGGCCTGGTTTCTTTCTGTGTTGACCATCCACCCATGTAGACTTACATTAGGACTACTGATACTCTCTGCCTTCATCACACACACTCAGGACAAGAAGACAATGTTTCCAGTTGGAGGTCTGACTGTCAGGGAGCACAGGTGTTTTTACTAAAAACTTTCCAACACAAGCGATGAAACTAGAAGCAAACTTGAGATATTTAAATAAATCCATAAATGATAACCATGCGGTTGGTTTTAAGGGAGATTGTGACAGTCTGACCAGGACCATGTTTCACTTGTATGTGTGGCATTTGGCCCAGTAGATAGCATTCATAGAATAAACGTTCAATAATCAGGTGATTAGTTGAAAAGAAACTTTGACATCACTAAGGTTCTTAGAATTAAGCAAATGAAACTGTCTCTGCCTGGTTTAAGCAGCAAAGGAATTGACTGAAAGACTGGCTAAAGAGGTTGGGGCATGAGTTTTGTCAAATGGACAGGGACAAAGGAAGTGAGGGGAAAGTGAGAACCACAGAATTGCTTCAGAGAATGAGTTTGGTAAAGACACCACAGCCACTGTTTTGTTTTTTGATTTTGTTTATTCTCAAGTTAGTCAACTGACAGTGTAGTCCTGGCTTCAGGAGTAGAACCCAATGATTCATCTCTTACATACGACACCCAGTGCTCAACTTGAAATGCGCCCTCCTTAATGCCCGTCACCCTGTTAACACCTCCTATCAACCCTCTGTTTGTTCTCTGTATTTGAGAGTCTGTTGTGGTTTTCCTCCCTCTCTGTTTTTATCCTATTTTTCCTTCCCTTTCCCTGTGTTCATCTGTTATGTTTATCAAATTCCACAGGTGCATTAAATCATATGATACCTGTCTTTTGTTCTGAACCACAGATACCATAGCTTACTCCATCATCATGATCCGTGCGAGACACCTGACTCTTCCTCTTGTGTTGCTGTCACTATTACCTCTAGCAGCTGGATTATGTGACTGCCATCATTTGGCCACCTCCAGTATTCAGTGTTCATCTCACCATGTCTCAACTGTTTGATTTAATTTGAATATTGTATTCTACATTTAAAAAAAATAGCAGCAAAATAGAGATCGGGGTGGTTAAAGGAAAACTGGTTGAAATATTTAGCTTGAGAAGATGAATGAAAGCTGTTTTAAATATTTAAAAGACATACATATGAAATAATTTCAAGTTTTCCAGAGGATGGAGCAAAGACTAATGAGTAAAAATTATGATAAGGTAAGATTTCTTTTTAATATTAAAAACATCCAAAATTGGAATGGGCAAGATCCCTGCTATTAGGAGTAATTATGCAGGAACAAGACAGTCACTTCCTAGGATGTCATGGAACAAATTACTGTTTGAGTGTGAGACTGGACTACGTAATTGGTAAGATTAAAGTAACTCCAAGTCTCCACAGTCCTTTGATCTCTGCCTTTGAATTTCATGTAAAATATTTTAAATAGTTTACATTGCTAATTGGTCTTCAAGTTGAAAGAAATTTTACGTTTGTACAAAAGAACAAAATTTGCTTCCAGCCTCTTGAGCATGGCTATTTATGTGTGATGCCATACCATAATTATTCCCCAATGCTTTTCTTAACAATTTGTTGTGTTAACAGATACATTTCAACTTGGTGTGACACGTATCCTGAGAGTGATTTTGGAATTCAGTAGTATTATTCAAATACTTTTAGTATTAATAGTAGTTAGTAGTATTATTCAAATAGTTTGCTAGATATTATAGAATGCATATATATATATGTTTATATGATTATTTAGCTTTTTATTTTGAAAAATTGAGAAAGTCTAAAGTTGCAAAATAATAGAGTTCCTGGTTGCCCTTCACTCCGGTTTTCCCCAAAGTTAATGTTACTGTATTCATTTAATCATTTTTTTCACTGTGTGTGTGTGTGATCAAAGACAAATTACACTGATGGAGTTAAATAGGCAATAAATAAATAAATAAATAAATAAATAAATAAATAAATAAAGATCATTCAAGGCTATTGCAATGGAGTAGAGAGACCGAACTCAATCCTATTGAAACAAAATGTGGGAGGATTTTTTAACTTTGGAGTGATCTAATAGGTAAGTACTGGAGGACATTACAGGGGAGGCTGGCCAATGTGATTAGTCCATCTATGTTTGCTAATTGGTACTTATCTAAATTAGCCTCCTACTCTCCCACAAAGATGGGACTATAGGGACACTATCTTTCCTGATGATTACATTTCAAAGGGGTGACTCCTAGATCCCTGAGAAAGATGTTGTTGGGTTGTAAAGCTGGCAAAAGCCAAGAAAATATTTACGTTCCTGAGGGGCAAGAAAGAATTTATAATTACAAGTTTTCTAAAGTAAATATTCTAAGGAAAGTGAAGCCAGGGGCCTAGAGTTGGGAAGGAAGCTCTCTCTAAAGGTAAGAAACATGGTAAGGCCATGTTGGGTCTATATGGATCATGATGATGGGTACAAACTATAGCATTGAGAATTCAAAATAGTGGATGAATACACACACATAATACATAACACATATACCCGTATATGTGAATGTGTGAATATTTATATTTTTCTGAAATATTTGAGAATAAGCTACAGACATGATACCTCTATACCTCTAAACATTTCAGAATGTACTCATAAAAACAATATCATTCTTTTTTTTAAATGTTTATTTACTTTTGAGAGAGAGAGAGAGGGCAATGGAGGGGCAGAGACAGAGAGGGGGAGAGGATCTGAAACCTAAGCGGGCTCTAGCTGACAGTAGAAAGTTCGCTGCAGGGCTCAAACTCATGAACCATGAGATCATGACCTGAGCTAAAGCTGGATGATTAAATGACTGAGCCACCCAGGTGCCCCACAATGTCATTCTTTCATAGACATTTTCATGTGTAGATTTTCTTTCATTTTTTCCCATTACATAACCATAGTATAATTATTAAAATTGGAAAGTTAATCTCACATATTTTTCAAAACAATCCCAGACTGAACAGTTACTGTCAGGCTACTTTCTACACATGGAGGGACCATGCATATTGACATTTGGCCCCAATACTGGGGACCAGAGATCTTCCACAGATTCTATCAACTTTAGTACGGAGTCATTCGTTATCATTTACTTGCACTTTTTTCCCTCAGGATGCTGAACAGTAATTGATAGTGGTTGGCATGTTAGTAATGAATATGAAGATTTATGTTTTAGTAATCTCATGAGAATATATTTTCCATCAAGATCTGTAGAATTTTGGAATTCCCTACTACTTCTGGCTGTGTCAGAAAACTGAGTAGGTTGAATTTAAATGCCTGTGGTGAGACCCATATGTTGTATTATGCTTTTGCCAGGTTGACGTAGGAAGCTCAACAAAGACAAGGGAGTCCCTTCCATTATTAATGATTCTCTAGGCCCTTAGCCATATTCTGTGAGCCACAAAAATAAATAACTGAAATATTCATTAAAATATTTAAACTATCAATATTGTATAAATGAAGATAAAAGGAATGACATGATATGAATAGGCTCTAATTAGACCAAGTTACCATGTCAAAATTTTCCAAGAAAAATGAACAGCTTTTGAAATCCCTCAACAATTCAGAGATAAATTATTTTCTGTAAGTGTCCATAAGTCTTCAGTTCAGCTAGATGCAAAAATCCACAGATATCAGAATGAGCATTCTTATGTGTTAAAAATATCAGTAAAGAAAATAAGAGAATTATCCTCCATTTTACTCTTTCTAGTAAACTTGCATTTTTAAGTTTTTAGACACAAACTAATGTTTATGATTTAGATTTTAACAGCATCTTGGATACACAATCACTTGTATATGCAAGATACCTGAATTGTTGAGCAAGAGTGTTGATTCAAAGTCTCCATCAGGAGTTGGCACACTTTTTCTGTAAAATGAAATAGTAAATATTTTAGATGTTGTGAGCCATGCATGGTCCTAATGACATATTTTTTAAAATTTCTTTTGCAACTTTATAAAAGTATAAAAATTATATTTAGCTCAAAGGCTATGCCAAAACACACCAAGTATAATATTTGGTACGTGGGTTTGAGCTGTTTGCTAATCCTTGTTTTATATACATATATATATGTATATATATATACACACACACATACATATGTATGTTATATGTTATATATGTGTTATATACATATATATGTTTTATATATATATATATTCAGCTGCAGAAGATTATAATACACATGATTTCTTTATATGGACTCATAGAAATTCTCAATTTTTGTTTAAGTAATTCATTATTTTAATTTAACCAAATATATTCAGTGACAAAAATCTAAAATGTATATATTGCTGAACTTCTTGCCAAAATGACCACCAAGCTAGTGATTCTATGAACACTTTAGGGCTGAATAAAATGAAAGGCTGAGTTTAGGTTTAGAAAATATGTAATTAATACTTATCAACCTACTGGCATTCTCATATAGGCAAACCTAAATGTTAGCATGTTCAAGGCTATTATAAATCAAAACCTAATTGAATATTGAAATGGTAGTGCAGGGATTTCCTAGTTATTGTGTATGTTTGTGTGTGTGTGTGTGTGTGTGTGTGTGTGCATGCATTTGTGCATTTGAGTGTTGTGTGTGATTATATCATGCAACTATTACATTTGCTATTTAGCCTATAATAATAATTATTGGTGTAACCAATCAATCTTAGTGGCAAAAGGAATAAGGCTGACATGAGATGGGCCAATATATTATGGTTTATTTTATTCACCACTGTAAATTAGTATTTAGGAAAGTGTGTGGCACTGAGGGTACTAAATAAATATTCAGTGAATGGGTAGAAAGAAGTTCTGATAATCAAACTACTGATATCAGTGGGGCCTTAGTGGTAGAGAGAAAGTCAGGCCTGAAGTAATAAAGGTACCAAACAGAAAATCAGGACAAGATTCAGACTCAAGGGAGGAGACAGGGACAACTTATGGAAGAGGAATACATGACAGCAGTTGAAGGTTAGAGTAGAAGTCCTAGTACTACAATTCAAACATGAGAACAAAGGAGAATCATGCTGAATCCTTGACTTGCTGGGCTCCAAATACTTGTTTCTCTTGACTAGTAATAATATTTGTTTCTCTTGACCAGTACCATTGGCCTTTGAGTATGAGTTGACTTGACCCTACAAGTAGTGATCTGATGGTTTCTCTGAAAAAAGACATTTTGATTTGCATTTCCCTGATGATCAATGATGTTGAGCATCTTTTCATGTGTTTGTTAGCCATCTGTATATCTTTTTTGGAAAAATGTCTATTCAGATCCTTTGCCCATTTTTAATTGGACTTTTTTTGGTGTTGAGTTGTATACATTTTTAAAAAATATATTTTGGATATTAACCTCTTGCCAGATATGTCATTGGCAAATATCTTCTCCCATTCAGTAGGTTGCTTTTTTGTTTTGTTGATGGCTTCCTTTACTGTGTGAAAGCTTTTCATTTTGATGTCATCCCAATAGTCAAATATACTAAAAAACAAAACAAAACAAAACAAAAAGATGGGTTACAACCTAAAAAGAGACATCTTTGACTCTCAAAGGCAGACCAGAGACTGACATCTAGCAGTTGTTTCCTACTTACTTAAATAAATAAGTAGAGTGGAAAATGAGCCAAGTAGATCATTGAATTTGTATTTTTAAAGATTTATTTATATGTATAAAGTATCACATAGTTTTTATGAAATGATTACTAAATATGTTATGACTCATAATGACTAACAGCTCAATACTAAACATCATTTTCTTTCCATGATGATTCATAGTTATTAATTACCCATCAATTACTTGTCATGATTTTGATATTAATTCTTTGAGTTTTAGGACAAATATCAGTTCAAACAATGAACATTTTTCCCCCTTCCTTATGAAGTTAGAGTAGATATGTGATAAGAAAATATCATTTAAAGATAATATTACATATTATAGACACTAGTAAAATGTACAATTTCTGCAGTAATAAATCATTATGGAAACAAAAGTATTTAATAATTTTATTTCACAGACAAGACTGGATTTGAATGAGTGTTTTTTATTCTTTCAAAACTAAGAATTGGAAAACATGATCACAAAGAAACAGAGTGGTAACTTAAGAGAAAATACCTAAGCAACTTGTAGTGCTGTTAGCAATGAACTTGAATAACAGAAACAGTTGAGTTGCTCTTCCATAACTCCTGATTTTCCTGAATTCCCAGACAGCCTAGTAGCTGTAATATTTCACACAGTTCTTAGCATATCATAATAACCCATAAATAATTGATTTGCTACAAAACCACAATCCTGGGTGAAGTTTCAAACCATTATGCAGTGGTGCACTAAAGCCGGCCCCTATTAGTTCTCACAAGCAAAATGTTCAATTTTTGGGAAAAACATAAAACTTTATTGAACAATTAAATTATGTGAACTTAAAATTAAATAAATCACACTAAAAACAACAGTAAGAAAAACTCAGAACTCATCACTTCCTAGTTATTTGATCACATTGCACAACCTGTGATCCTAAGATTATTTATGTCTCTTGTTTCCAATTGGTAAAATTCTGTATAAGGGTATATGATGGCACATCACTTCCCATTTCTGCATTGAGTGATGTCACTTAATAGCATGAAATATGCCATGGTGGAAGCATTTACACCAAGGAAATTAGCAAATATTGTAAACCAGAGCAATTTCCTGTTAGAAAATCAATCATTAAACAGTGTATCAATCTTCATCAAAATCAACAATTTTTTGCTTCTATTTGTAAGATGGCCATATAAATGAGACAAGGTTTGGGAAGAGAGGACTTGACTCAAAAGATTATACAAGGTAGAAACAAGTGACATGTTCATACAGATTTACTCAGTAAAAAAAGAACTTTGGATTAGGTAATAGTACAAACATTTTACTTGAAAGGACAGTCTGAATTATCTATTAAGAAGCTTTGCTAAGGTAGATCAATCAATAGGCAATTGTCTCTAAATGGCAAACAGACAAGTTATGTATGCACACCATGCAAGTTACAGACTATAGTCTGTAATGTATTGATGAGTGATATTCATAAAAGTTTAACTTTTTCTCAGCCTTGAAAATGTCAAACATGTTTCTCATTTTGATGCCTACATTGACCACTGAATTAGTAACTATGCAACATGTTATTAGTGACATGAGCAAGCTTCCAGAATGCCAAATTGGATTCAACCATTTGGTACATTTAGTAGAGCCGAGGCTGGACATCATTACCCTCTCTGAGCATCCTTTCTGTTAGTTTCACTTCATATGGAAGGAAACAAGTTTGGAAGAGAGATTGGCACTCATCAAGGGGAAAATAAAAATGAGGGAAAACAGATTAAAGATTTGTTTCAAGATGAAGATCTAAATTTTTCCCTGTTAACCAATTGGGTTTGTATGGATATAGCAAATGAGGAGGAATTAAATCAAATTTAATTTACAAACTCCAGAAATACAGATATCTATATGAATGTGTCTATGTAAATATATTTGCATATGTACACAATAGAGAATTTCTCACCAAATATTGACAGTAGTTGTCTCTGGGTGGTGGCATGTTGGTGATTTTACTTTCTTTCCCTTTTTTATTTAAAAATTTATCATTGAAATTAGCATGCATCCCTTTATTATAAAAAAAACAAATTAAAATAAATAGACATTCTAGAGACTTTAAAAAATTAAACTCAATATCTTCAAATTTGATATGGAGTTAGATTACTTCTAATTTTCTTAAAAAATAGAATTTAACGCAAAAAGCCAAGTTTGCTCTCTTTCAAATGCTGTAATGTGTATTTTTGTCCTTAAAAAAGTAGGAAACAATTCTGTACAATAATACATTGATAGGATACTGTTCTGTGTGCAATTTAAGGCTGCACAAAATACTTGTTAAAAGTATAAGCTGTGAATGTTGTCAGATGCAGCTTGAAATATCCACCACCCCTTTTACTATGTGATTTTGAAGCAACTTATTTAACCTTTCTCCTCGTTCTCTCAACCATAAAATAGAGATAATAAAATCCATCTTGTAGGAGTTTTACGAAGATTACATATGAACCTATGTCTAGCATGTAATTAGCAATCAATAAACAGTAGCTTGAAATCTCGCTGAAAGTGGGAAAGGTATGGCAGAAACACATCTGAGCAGACTTCACTGGGACTCAGATATTCAGTCCTGAGATTTTGTTGTAACATCAGAGCAAATGACTTGCACGTTGGAAGATGGAATGCGCGCACCTCGGATATTCCAAAGGATGGCCACGATCCAAGTGTTCAACACAAACTAAAGTAAATTATGCTGCTGGGATGTTTGTATAATCTTTGCTGCTCTCCTTTCTGTTTCTGTACTGTCTCTCTCCTTCTGAGCAGGCAGGGGGCTAAGTTGCATATGCTGTTCCAGCTGCTGTTGCTTCAGGCCTCCCACTTCAGCGTTAACTCATGAGGCTTTAATGTATAGAGCCGAGAAGCTGCTCGAATTTTTTCACAACGGGTTTACGTGGCAAACTGTTCTGTTGCAATATATGAGGGTGGGTATTGCCCAGAGTTTGTTTTAACGTAATTCTTTCTTCAAATACGGTTGAAGTCCAATTTAATGCCCTACACAGAGTTACCAAGTACTTATGGAGAGGCCACCATGTGCTGGGATGGATATTATTCCTGGAACTAGAAATCAAGGGACACAGCGAATATGTATATTTTATGAAGCTTATCCTTTCGTTGTAGGGAGATAATTGCAATAAGTAAGTAATTTATGTATGTTAGAAGGTGAGAAGTACTGTGCAAAAACAGTGCAAGGTAAGAGAAATTGGTAAGTTATAGTCACATGCGCTTCTAGTCCCTGCGTAAATATCACCTCAATGACACCTCCCCTGACTACACTATATATAATTGTAATCTCTCCCCAAACCCAAACTCCAATTTCCCTGAACTTGCTGTATGTTGTCCATAGCAGTCATTGCTATTATTGTTTATTATCTTTCTTCTCCCTCCCACTTGCATGTAAACTTCACGAGTGCGAGGAGTTTTGTCTGTTCTTTGTGTTATTCTCACTTTAGGCAAAACCACTGGTAAATGGTTCCTTGATGTGGCAGAGGATTTTGAAAACTGAGCAAGGAACCGACGACGAAGGGCCATATAAAGGAATTTCACACTTATTGAACAGGACATCGTGAGCCACTGAGCACACAGTGTAATAACCCATTTTGCACTTTGGAACGATTATTTCACTCTCGCGAAAGTGTGAGGGTGGATGGAGGCTCCGGGAAATGATGATTGCCTTCTGCATGTAGACGCAAAGAGACTTATGAGCTGTGATGTCAATAAAGGTGGGTGGGACTTGGTATCGAGAACTGAAATCTCAGGTGGAAATTGAGAGAGACTTAGAAGGAATTTCAAGCTTCCAGTTTGAAAGACTAGATGGAGCGTGACACATTTTAATGAACGGTGAGATTTTTAAAAAGAGGATTGGGGGGACACATTTGAGAGTGTATACTCAGTTGAGACATTCTGAGTTTGGATAAATATCTGGGATACTCAAGTAGGGTAAGTTAACACTCACACTCAGGACTGGAGTCCCAGAAGTATCAAGATGGGAATTATAGCTTTGGAAATTGTGAGCATATTGGTAATAGTTGAATAGTGTGGCTAAAAAAACGGTAATGTTTTATGTGCTGGAGGAAAAGCAAATAAAAAGAGGATGTTTTTAAAGCTGGGTAAAATCTCATTGGTGGAACAACCCAGAGCACAGGTAAAATAACTCTCTATCCCTGAAATAGGCCAGGAGGATACAATGGTGTTTACCCTTATTCTTACTGACATAGTTTGCCTCTATTCCACTTGACCTAGGTACACATCTTAGTAATTGTTTTAAAGAAGCCAACCTTCCTTCTTTCATTACCCTTTCATGTCTGTTGTACTTAAGGATTTAGACGATGTTGCGTTTTGCTACAAAGCAACTAAAGATCTGGGATAAAGTCACACTTGGTCAGCACCAGGCAATTCTACCTTTCACCTTGTCTCATAAGGGCTTAGATCGCTGCTCTTTCTTTCCAAAGACTCTTCATCTGGTTATACATCAATGACTTGGATCCTCTCTTCTAAATTGTAAATCCCTTGGGAGTAAAATCACGTAGGACAAGAAAGAGTTTTCCATTGCTTCTTTGTCCTTCTTTTGCACCCATTTGGAAAATTCATCTGTACAATCTAGTTTCTACAACTGAGCTATTGAGCACATCTTGAGGAAACCACATATATATGTTCATAAGGATTATTCTATGTGTATCATTAGAAATTTTTACTGGAGCCTTATCACTGATGGACAAGGATCTTATTTTCCATCTGTTTCCTCCCACATTTAGAGCAATTGCCAGTTTACTTCTTTAGGGACTTTTAGAAGCCTAAACTTCAACACCACTGACACTTAAAAAAATTTTTTTTTCAAGTGTTTATTTAGTTTTTGACACACAGGGAGAGGCAGCACAAGCAGGGCAGGGGGATATGCAGAATCCAAAGCAGGCTCCAGGCTCTGAGCTGTTAGCACAGAGCTGAACACGGAGCTCCAACCCACGAACCGTGAAATCACGACCTGAGCCGAAGTCAGACACTCAACCAACCGAGCCACCCAGGCGCCCCCAACACCACTGACACCTTAGTCCAGTACAACTCAATCCTCTTACCTCACAGAGGAAACAGAAGCCATAAATTCCTTTAACTTCTTACCACTGACATCTTTCATCTTGCACCATGCTATTAAAGCCAAAAAAAGTATTCTATTCCTGTGTTGAGATAATTTTTTCAGTAAATACCATCCAAAATTATAATATTCTAATATCATAATCTTACAAAAATTTGTACCTTATGCTTTTTGCCAAATATTCCAATTTACCATTATACTTGTATTTCCAATTCTGTAATCCATGGCATATAATATTTTTTTTTCTTGATTCTTCTTTCTCTATTTTTTTCCTTATTGTATACTTTTCCATTTACCACCAAGCTTCTTATAAAGATGGTCTACCTTTTTGGCTCTTCGTCTGAACATCAAATTGTCTTTAACATTTGCATTATGGTTTCTAGCATCCACTAACATTTTTACATTGACAGATCCAGTTGGAAACAAATAAGTCTATTATCTTATTTCACATTTCTTCGATAGCATTTGATACTTTTATGTAAATGTACCTTTTGAAATAAAATTCTGCTTTTGGCTGCTAATATGCAATGTGCTTGTCTTTTGTTCGTTTCTCCTTGTCTATAGTTTTTTTTCCCCTTAGTATCCTTCTATTATGTATTGAATATTTCCCCAAATTCCACTTAAAAATCTCTTCTCATTCTGTGTAAATAACTAGTTTCTCTCCCTTAGCTTCAAGTGTCTGTCACTATATATTGACTGATTGAAATCTAAATCGTCAGCCCAGATTATCCCTCTGGAACTCCAGCTTAGAATATTCAGCTGTTCATTTCTCCCATGAAAACTTCACTTGACTTTTCTAAGATATTTACAGCAGATTGGATTTTAGGCAAAACTCTTTCTCTCTCTCGTTCTCCCCAACACACTTGTGTCTTCTTTTTATTCCTTACCTTAAAGACATCACAACCCCAAACCAGAAAATTGGAAGTAATTCTGGCTACTTCCTTTTCTATTGAATCTCACAATTTGCCAACAAGTTCTTTCCTTCCTATCCTCCTAGCATCTCCTGTCTTTCCTTTATCAAAAATTCTAAAGCTTTATCCTAGATCATCATCAAGTCTCCCACTTATGGCATTAGTTCTCTGACTAACCGCCTATTTTCAGTTTACCTCTTGTAATCTTATGTGCTGCTTCCAGAGCAAGGTTTTTCTAAGTGATAATCATATCATGTCAGTTTGCTATGGGATATGTTATAATGTATATCTTTTTCTCAGCATTTAAACTCTTTTTGAATGTACAATTGAAGTCTTACTGAAGGCTATTCACAATCTTTTAATCAGCCGTTTGACCTGATCATATCCCCCTATGTTATTTACTGCTTTTAGCATTCCATAATCCTTACATACATTCGACTTTTTGATGGTTTTGTTTTCTTGAACATATTTCTTCAGTCCTTTGGAAAGATCTTTCCTTCTTGTACATTTGAAAAATTGCATTTATTTTTCTTAACATAGTTCACATCTTCATGAAGTACTTACAAACCTTATGATATCTATAAGCACACTCATGATACTATACTTTGTGAATGATCTCATTGCTTCATTTATAACATTTTATTATGACAGATTTATTCTTTTGTCTGTATCCTTTCTTAAACTGTAAGCTTTTTGAGCTCTTTTCTCTCTTTTTCTTTCTTTATTCCTTTAATAGTACCTAAAACATATTAGAAGATTGATAATTATTTATCAATTGAATTAAATAAAAAGGTAATATCGTTATATTTATTTATCAATTTTTCTTTCTTTAAAGAAATTTTAATTCCAGTATAAATTACATACAATGTTATGTTATTTTCAGGTGTATAATATAGTGATTCAACTATTTTATATATTTCTCAGTGCTTTTCACATAAGTGTACTTTTAATCCTCTTCTCCTGTTTCACCAATCCCCCCACCCATCTCCCCTCTGGTAACCATCAGTTTGTTCTCTATTTTTAAGAGTCTGGTTTTTTGTTTGTCTCTCTTTCTCTTTGTACATTTGTTCTGTTTCTTAGATTTCACGTGTGAGTAAAGTCATACGGTATTTGTTTTTCTCTGGCTGATTTATTTCACTTAGCATTATACCTTCCAGATCCATCCATGTTTTTGCAAATGGCAAGATTTCATTCTTTTTTATGGCTGAGTAATATTCCATTATATATATATATATATATATATATATATATATATATATATATATCAATCACACACCATTCATGTATTGATGGACATTGGACTCCATATTTTGGCTACTGTAAATAATGCCTCAATCAATATAGGAGTGCATATATCTTTTTGAATTATGTTTTCATATTCTTTAGGTAAATATCCAGAAGTGAAATTACTGGATCATAAGATAGTTCTCTTTTTAACTTTTTGAGGAACTTCCATACTGTTTTCCAGAGTGGCTGCACTAGTTTGCATCCCCATCAACAGTGCAAGAGTGTTCCTTTTATTCTACATCCTCGCCAACACTTGTTGATTCTTGCGTTTTTGATTTTAGCCATTCTGACTGGTGCAAGGTGATACCTGATTGTGGTTTTGATTTACCTTTCCCTGATGACGAGTCATGTTGAGCATCTTTTCAGGTGTTCGTTGGTCATCTGTATGTTTTCTTTGGAGAAATGTCTGTTCATGCCTTCAAGTCTTCTGCTTATTTTTAAATTGGAATATTTGGTTTTGCGGTGTCGAGTTGTGTCAGTTCTTTAAAAACTTTGGATGCTAACCCTTTATCACATATGCCATTTGCAATTATCTTCTCCCATTCAGTAGATTATCTTTTAGTGTGTTGATTATTCCCTTTGCTGTGTAGAAGTGTTTATTTTGCTGTAGTCCAAATAGTTTATTTTTGCTTTTCTTTCCCTTGTCTCAGAAACATGTTTGTTTCCCTTGCCTCTAGAAAAATGTTGCTACAGATGAAATCTATAGCCTACTATTTATTCCCTCTAGTATATTTTTAATTTCAGTTAATGAGTTTTTCTTCTCTGATTGGTTCTTTTTTATGTTTTCTATCTCTTCGTTAAGAGTCTCACTCAGGTCCTCCACTCTTCTCAAGTCTACTGAATATCTTTATGACCATTACTTTAAATTCCCTGTCACGCATATTACTTATCTCCATTTAATTTAGCTCTTGTACTGAGATTTTGTCCTGTTCTTTCATTTGGGAATATTCCTCTGTGTCCACATTTTGTATAATTCTCCGTGTCTGTTTCTGTGTGTTAGGAAAATCAGCTATGTTTTCTGCTCTTGAAGGTAGAGGCCTTCTGAAGAAGACGTCCTGAAAGGCCTGACAGTGCGATATCTCCTGTTTACCAGAACCTAGTGTTTCAAGAGTGTCTCTTGTATGTGTTGTGTGTGTCCTGCTTTGTGGCTGAGCCATGTTTGTCTCCAGTCTACTCATCTGTGTTGGCTCTCTTTGCCTGTCGTGGGCAGGGTTTGGTCCCTGTGTTTAGCGGGCCAGTTGTGGGCTTGAGTTGAGTCAGATCAGGCATTTACCATAGCTGCCAGAGCACTGAACTGCAGGGTGCTTTCCCTGGGAGGTTTTGACTGGTGGGTGGGGCCTGCAGTCAGACCTGATGTCTGGCCCCAGCCCACTGTTGGGGCCACAGTTGGACTGGGATATGTGGTTCTATTCCCCTTTTCCAAGGACAGGAGTCACTTTGGAGTGGTGTTGGCTCCCGTTGGGGCTGCTTGCACACTGCCAGGCTTGCTGCAGTTGTGAAGCCCCACTGATTGTAGGAACTCAGGAAATTAGACCTCTCTGGTTTTCAAAGCCAAATGTTACAAAGAGTCTTCTTCCCAGTGTGGACCTTCATGCCTGGGATACCTGTATGGGGTCTGCTCCTCTCCCCTCTGTGTGCTGGTGGAAACCCTCTCCACTGAGGACAGTCCTGCAAGTCAGTGTGGCTCCTGACTACATTTTAGCCCTTCCTACCCTCTTCATTGTGGCTTCTTCTTTACAGTTAGCTGCAGAGAGTCCTTTCCATCAGTCTTTGGGTTGTTTCCTAGGCTATTTACTCTGATGCGGATGTTAGCTAGGTGTATCCATGGGAGGTTGTATACCTAGGATTCTCCCACTCTGCCATTTCCCCCCAAAGTCTCCTCTCATATCACTATATTTAAATATAACCTTTGATCCTTTATAATCGCATTCTTTAGAAAATTGAGAATAAATTATTTTCTTCATCTGATCCTGGTTATAGTATATGCTAAAAGCTTAGACAAATGAGAAGTCTGCCTTCTTAGTACTTTCAATCATATTGAAATTGATACATTTCATTTTTCATATTCTTGCTCATTAAATGTTCGATGATTTTTTTCTCAATTATCTTCTTATTTTCTATCTTCTGAAAGTTTTTTTTTTAGCTGGCTGAGAGAAGGATTAATATAATAACCTAGTAGCTAGCTATATAGTTCACTTTTAGCTTGTAGACTTAATCACTTTTCTTATCTCTTCAAAATACAAAAATTAATTAGCTTTGTGATAAATGTTTTATGTTCTTTGTTTTGATGAATCATATTTATCCAATAACCACCTTATTTTACTTTGCTACAGCATGCTAGCTTATTTGTATAAATTTATTAGCATATTACTTCTTTGTCCACCAGACTGCCTCCTTTAAGAAATTATGAAATGACTCCTGTTCCTGTTTTTAGTTTAGTTATGCATTATGCTTTATTGCATTTTCTGTTTGACTTTTATAGTTTTAATTCGTTAATGACAGAGACGGGAGCAGAACAAAAGTCAAAGGCTGAAGTCTTTCCAAATTTGATGAAAATCATTATTCTGTACATCTCAGAAACTCAATGAACTGTAAGTAGGACAAAAGCAAAGAAATCTACACACAGGCATGTCACAGAGTAATGTTGAAACCAAGAAAAAGAGAAAATCCTGAAAGCAACAAGAGAAAAATGATTTGTCATGCACAAAGGAACCCTAATAAAATTAGCACTGAATTCTCTTCAGGCTGAAATCAAGTGATCTTACACACTAATTTAAAACAAGAATGACAACAAAAACAAAAACAAAGAATACCAGTAATTATGTAATTATAAAAGCCATTGTAAATGCATGTTACATCTCCTTTCTATTCTTAACTGATTCAAAAGCAATTGCATATATGTATCCACATCCATATCCATCCGTATATATATCCATAACTGTATGTGTATGTATATCTGTATTTATATCTATTTACCTGTACAGTATGTTGTTGGAGTTATAACACAAGTAAATGTAATATATTTGACAAAAATACACGAAGGAGGTAGGTAGAAACAAAGCTGAATTCTCTATATATTTACTCTCCTTTATTCTCTATGTTTTTAAAAATTATTTTAGAGAGAGAGTGTGTGTGAATGGGAGATAAGAAAGAGGGAAAGAGAGAATGATTCTTAAGCAGACTCCACACTCAGCAGGGAGCCTGACATGGGGCTCAATCCCACAAATCTGGGATCATGACCTGAGCCAGAATCAAAAGTCTTACATTCAACCGACTTAGCCACCCACCTGCCCCATGTATTTCCTTAAAAGACAAAAAAAAGTAATACTTGTAACAATTTATATTTGAATTAGTAACATATATTGATGCAATATATATAACAATAATAGCACACAACACAGGGAGAAGAAAGAGAGCTAGATAGGAGCAACACTTCTTTATTTCATTGAAATTAAGCTGGTGTAAATCTCAATTCGATTTAGATGAGTTGAGATATGTATGATAAGCTCTAGAACAACTACTAAGAAAATCGCTAAGACAATATGTTTAAAACATTATGGAAATTAAAATGTTACACTACAAAATATTCAATTAATGCAAAAAACATTAAGGAGAAATATAAGAATAAAAGATACATGAGACATATAGAAAACAAAAAGTAAAATGGAAGATGTAAATCCAACTGCATCAATAATAACACTAAGTATGAGTGGATTAAATAATCTGATCAAAAGGCAGTTTATAAATTGGATATATATTTTTTTAAAGATCTAACTATATACAGTCAACAGGTGTCACACTTTAGAAATCAAACACCTAGAAAGATTGAAAATAAAAGATTGGGGTGCCTGGGTGGCTCAGTCAGTTAAGCAGCCAACTTCGGCTCAGGTCATGATCTCATGGTTTGTGGGATTAAACCCCATGTCTGGCTCTGCACTGACAGCGGAGAACTTGCTTGGGATTCTCTCCCTCTTCCTCTCTCTCTCTCTCTCTCTCACTCTCTCTCTCTCTCTGCCCTCCCCCCCCCCCTTGCACCTTCTCTTTCAAAATAAATAAATAAACATTTGTAAATAAAAATAAAAGTTTGGAAAACAGCATCCATAAGATGTGTGTTGTTATGTAAATATAAGATAAAATAGACACTAAAACAACAAAAAAATGAGGACAGGGACAGGGACATTTCATAATAATAAGTTTCAATCAATCAGGAAGAGATAAAATTATAAACATGTATGCACCTAAGAATAGGACTCCAAAATATACAAAATACCAACTGACAGAACTGAAGAGAAAAATAGACAATTCAACAATAATAGATGGATATTTTAATATCTCATTTTCAATAATGGAAAGATTACATAAAAAAATCATAACAAAGAAGAACAATGTTGGAGAACTCACTAATCCAAATTTCAAAACTTACCACAAATCAATATTATTTAAGACAGTGTAGTATTGCCATAATGTTAGAAATGTAAATCAAGCAATAAAATTGAGAGTCAAAAGAATAAACTTCCACTTTTACATTCATTTGCTGCTTGACAAAGGTACAAACAAACACACATGAATGGGAGGAGTGACTGCAAGTGGAAAATTAATAAATACATTGTAAAACATAACTTATTATTGATGTGTTTTATTGCTTTCTGAGAAAAATTAGTATCTAAACTTACAGCATAATTCTTAAAACATCAATAATAAAAATAAGATTGTATTATTTCCACTTCCTGAAACCAAAAGAAGGATGAAGCTCCCTTTTCTTGAAAACTAGGAAAGGGGCACCTTGGTGGCTAAGTCAGTTGATCCTCTGACTTTGGCTGAGGTCGTGAACTCACGGTTTGTGAGTTCAAGTCCCGCGTCGGGGTCTGTGCTGACAGCTCAGGGCCTAGAGACTGCTTCGGATTCTGTGTCTCCCTCTCTCTCTCTCTCTCTGCCCCTCCTTCCTTTGCACTCTGCCTCTCTCTCTCTCTCTCAAAAATAAATAAACTTTTAAAAATTAAAAAAAAAGAAAACTACGAAGAATCACAATAAAACAAAGAAAAGAACATCTCATTATGTCTGCCATACTTAAATTAGCTTACATTTGATCATTTACCATGGGGTCGACACTGTGCTAAACACATTAAACAAAACTTTTTATTTAATCCTCCTTACAACTCTATAAGAGAGCTACCTCATTTTTTAGATAAAGAAACTGAGACTTAGGACATGTATAATTGTCCCAAGGTGATACATAAAATGATGGTCTTGTCTCAGACTTTGGCAATTTGACTCCAGAACTTTATTTTTCATCATGTGTGGGAAAGGAGGTCACACACACACACACACACACACACACACACACACTTAACCAAGGGAGAAATAAATTAATAAAGAACAAATCTTATGATAGTCATGTTCTGGACATACAGACCAAGTGTGAAGGTGAAGAAGCAGCAAAAGAAGGTGTAGTTGTTTCCATTCTCATGTCTGTTGCTACTTCCAGAGCAGTGGAGCATGGAAACAGAGCGCTAGCAGCCCTCATAAAAACTGAAAATTCTTGCTGTTTTCTAGTGAAACTAAAAATGGGTCACTTCGATTTGAATTTAACCCTAGGTACATATTAGCCTTACTTTATTTTGACCATGTAAGCGTCCTATGTACTCCTATGACTCGACCTATGAAAAATTTCTGACTGATACTCAAGTTGCGAAGAGCTCCAACCTCGGATAGTTTTCAAAGCAAAACCAGCTTCAAGACGCAAAATCCTCTTCTCTTAACTGAAAGGATTTAAATTACACCGTGGATAAGATGTGGTAAGCAAAGCAGCTAAAACAGTGTGTTATTGCGGAGGTAAATGGACTGAAACAGATGGAAGGGGGAAGAGGGGGGCTTTCCTAGAGGCGCAGTGCCTGTGTGTCACCAGCTGTTGCTGGGAGATAATGTGCAACGGCAAGTGATATATAGGAGGAAATCCAAATGCCTGTAGTCCTCTGCTTTGACTGTTAGGAGAAAGAGCCTCTACTTGAGTTCTTTTAATTGAAGGTGAAGGCTGGAATTTGCAATGCCCACCGAAAATGACACTTCCTTCTTTGATTGAAATGTAAAACAGCACTCAAAAATTGCCCATTTATTCCACAGTGGGATTCAGCTACAGCTGAATTCACGGAGGGAGCCGTGGGGGTTTTGGGGTGGGAGAGGGGTAATGGGTAGAAGGTGAGGTAGAGCATATTCTTAATCATGCTGTCTAGTCTGTAAACATTTTTGTCATTTTAAGTTTAAGTTAGAATTTGTTAGTTTCAATGTTGTTATTTAAATATACAGAGGAGGGGCGCCTGGGTGGCTAAGTCTTTGAACTTCAGCTCAGGTCATGATCTCACAGTTGGTGGGTTTGAGCCCCATGTGGGGTTCTGTGCTGACAGCTCAGAGCCTGGAGCTTGCTTCAGATTCTGTGTGTGTGTCTCTCTCTGCCCTTCCCCTGCTCATGCTCTTTCTCTCAAAAATAAATAAACATTAAAAAAAATGTTTTTAAATAAATAAATAAATAAGTAAATATACAGAGGAAAAAAAAGTACCATTTAAACCACAATTGCCTGAATGTGTTTTTTAGGAGAAGTCTAATTTCTACATTAATTGATTCTTTTATTATTATTATTAAAATTTTTTTTTAATGTTTATATATTTTTGAGAGACAGAGTGAAGCTGGGGAGGGACAGAGAGAGAGGGAGACACAGAATCCGAAGCAGGCTCCAGGCTCTGACTGTCAGCACAGAGCCTGATGTGGGGCTCGAACTCACAGTCCGTGAGGTCATGACCTGCGCCGAAATAGGATGCTTAACCGACTGAGCCACCCAAGCTCCCCAATTCCTTTACTATTAAAGACAAAATGCCACTGCATGATGTGGATGGCCTAGATAGGACTGCATTTATCTGGGAGTTAGAGATTTTCACAAAGGCTGTTTAAAAGAGGGTCTGTGAATACGAGGCAGTTAGAAAAGATATGATTAGGACATGAAGAAAGGCTCTCTGGTGGTAAAGAAGCCAAAATAAATAGAAGAAACCTGAAGACAAAGTAAAAAACAGCAGTTGAATACTTGAATACTTACATGATGTTTTCCACAGGCGAGGCCTTGTGAGTCATCTCTGGAAAATTGGCAAACTGCACATGTCAAAAGCGACTATAGAATAGTATCCCGCAATTACAAACAAGGTATTTTATATGCACACACACACGGATGGGTCTTAACAACGGTGTGCTAAGTGAAAAAATTAAATGATGTATAATAATATATAAAAATAAAACTTTCTGTAAACTGTAATATATGCATGCAAAAAATATATTTTATGATTTTTCAATGAAATAAAAGATATGTTTAAACCCCAAAGTGATCACAGAGTGAGGTGAAGGGCGTTATGAAGACAAAGTATATGGGGAATGAATCATAAAACTTGAAATGACCCAAGACTTGTGATGGGCATTCATTTACTCGCAGTTCTGGAGCTAGACATCAACGATCAAGGTGCCAGCAAATTTAGTTTCTGGTGAAGACTATCTTGTTGGGTGTAGACCTCCCCTTCTCACTGTGTCCTCACATGGCCTTTCCTTCGTGTTCCTTCAGAGAGAGAGATCTTTGGTGTTTCTTTCTCTTCTTTCATGACACCAATTTTATCACCTTAGGGTCAGGTTTATGACCACATTTAACCTTAATTCCTTCCTCAAAGGGATCACCATGTGGTAACAAAGGAGAAAAAAAAAGCTGCAATAGAGGAAGACTTACCGCTTTCTTCATTGTTGCGATATAGTTTATTTACACCAAACTATGATAATATAGAGAAGGAAATGAGGTAGAAGCTGCCAGAATCTCTGTAGATTTACAGATGCAAACTGGGTGAAGAGAACTCCTTGAACCCACACACGCTTCAGTAACAGACAAGTCAGTTGCATGTACACAGAGAACATAAGACATGAGACATTTCATAGGTTTTTGCTTTGCGTTGGCATTTTAAACATAATGTATGTTACAACTTTACACTTTATTTTATTTTACTTTATTTAAAATTCTTTTAATGTTCGTTTATTTTTGAGAGAGTGAGAGAGAAAGAGACAGAGCCTGAGCAATGGAGGGGCAGGGAGAGAGGGAGACACCGAACTGGAAGCGGGCACAACTTTACATTTTAAATAACTATCCCACATACTTTGTGACAATGATTAAGGATATAATGGGTCTCAGCCACTGGAATGAGATTAGGAGGACAGAGGATAGGGAATCCGTTATCTCTTCTGTCAGTGGTAGGTAGGTATTTGGGAAAACAGCAATTCTAGGATTTTCAGCAGTTTCAGATCACCTGCTTTCGTGCTAGAAGCAATTGGGTTCACCAGTGGTAATTTCCTGTTATTTTGGCATTTTCTAATTCCTTTTCAATCAGCAGTCAACTTTTCATAAATTTTATAAGCATGCAATTTGCTATATTAAATCCCTTCTTGTTAAAATATCTTGAGTCTTTTCTGTTTCCTGGATGCTTACTGAGTAATCATAGTAATCATTTACTAGGAACATTCTAAATGCTCTGTTAATAAATTAAGAATAAAATCTGGTTGATCAGCGTTTAATTAAGCCAAACTTCTATTTATATTTAAGGTTTTATGACCTATAACACTTTCAGTGAAATCTCATCTTGATAACTTTAACTTATGGTAATAGATTCTATTGAAATTTTGTCCAAATTATACAAGAGTTCAGCATTTGAAAACTGTAATTAATGCAAGTTGAACTGAATTTTATAATAAATGTCTCCAAATATCAGTGAATTGATTCCAAATATTAAAGAACAAAGAAAAGAATTTGGAAAATATTGAGTAATGGGGCTTAAAATGATATTTTTAACTCCTAAAAATAATTTATTTATAAAAGTATTTATATACTAATTTATTTTTGTTCCTTTTTAGAGTTTTTTTTTTTCCCATCATATTGTCCTTCAGAGAAAAAGAATTAAGTATAAGTAAAAATACGGGACTAGTTCAACTGGTAAGGGAAAACTGAGGTGCCTTGCTTTATTATCATGTTATTTAGATCACTTATGTATTCAAGAATATCTTTAAGAATATTTTTCACGTATATAACTCTAATCTCTTTAGAATTCTTTTTTCTTCCTTCTAGAACTGCTTTTGATTAGGGCTATAATTTTTCTAAATTATTTACTTTTCACTTCTTGATCCAGGTATAATTATAATCCTTTAAGTCTTCGGAGGAGTAAGACTTGATTTTGTTGACTATCCCATTATCTAAGCTTTTAGCTTCTTGCCTTATCAGTTCTGCCATGGTCCATCATGCTGTGCATTACTATCTTGCTTTCTTTTTTTTTTGTTTCTTTGTCTTTTCTTTTTTCTTTTCTTTTTTTTTTTTTTAAGAATTACATTGTGTATTTTTACTTCAGGTGAATTCTGTAATAAAAATATATAATAAAAATTCCATGATAGTCACAAAATAGTCACATGATAAGGTACTAGGGACTAAAGTTGGGTGATAATAACTGTTGTGGAATAGTAGCCTCTATTAAGCTATAAACAAAAGTGGAAGATACACTCTCATGTCAATAAGGGGCCATTTATGTATGTAAGTTCTAATAGGTAGAAATAAAAAAAGGTTTTGATTTACCTAACATGTATGAACTGTATCATGCAAGACAAAAGTAATGAGAAAAAAATTCTAGAAAGCGTGAAGTGTTTTAGCACAATAATTCAAACACATTTGAAGAGAAAAAAAATGTGCACAAAAAAGTGCACAAATGTGACTTTCTAAATATATACTATGAATAATCATATTCCAGAGAGAAATAATAATCATATTTCCAGAGTGTAGAAAGGAAAAAAATATTTAAAATAATTAATACTTCAATTTATTATAAGATAAGTTACCATTTATTTTAAAATTTAAAAGTACTGCTCCTGGTTTTCAAAATGATACTTTAGAATAAGGATATGTAGTTACTAAATACAGCAGCTTGATTTTTTTTTCTGAAACGGTACTTCTCAGTTTCAATGAGACACACAATTTTGAGAATGATTCAAGTACAACGAAGCTCTTGCAGAGTTTCGTGGTTGTTACAGGTCTTCGACATTGCTGGAAACAGCAGGTGAGGATTTAGATAATTTTCTATGGCAGCAAGTGGATATAAAAATTAAAAAAGAAAAGGTAAGGATGAAGCTGACAAACTAGATGATTTGTTTCGCTTTCAATTAACAGCAAATTTTGTGAAATTATTGAACGTTTTTCAATATTAAATTTTGTTTTTTAAATGTTTCAAAAACCTTAATTATTTTGTTATTATTACCCATCTATATTTCACTCTTTCCTTTGTTCTTTCTTGTATGTTTTGACTCACATCCTGGAAAAAAGGGAGGAAATGAATTGCAGTGTTTGGCAAATATTATTTTAGGCATGTTGATAGAAAGTCATTATCAATTGTCCTTTATGCTTTCAAACAAGTGTTAAAAGTATTTTAAAGTTTATCAGTGCTTACTGTATCCAAGAAAGAGAAAACACGTTCCTTTAAAAAGACTTGTACTCATTAAAATTAATAATTTTAGGGCCACCTGGGTGGCTCAGTTGGTTAAGCTTCCGACTTCGGTTCAGGTCATTATCTCGCAGTTTATGAGTTCTGACAGCTCAGAGCCTGGAGTCTGCTTCGGATTCTGTGACTCCCTGTCTCTCTGCCTCTCCCCTGCTCATGCTCTGTCTCTGTTTGTCTCTCAAAACATAAATAAACATGAAAACATTTTTAATTAATAATTTTATAACATAATTTTGTATCACTTGTCTGCTGAATTTGTACATTTGGTGATTCTTAAGATTCATACAACTAAATAAATAAACACAATATCTAAAAAGTATTTGGTAGGGGCTCCTGGGTGGCTCAGTCTGTTGAAAGACTAACTTTGACCCAGATTATGATCTCATGGCTCATGAGTTTGAGCCCCACATCTGCATCAGGCTGGCTGTTGTCAAAGCAGAGCCCAGTTTGGATCCTCTGTCTTCCTCTCTCTCTCTGTTCCTCCTTTGCTCGAGCTTTCTTTCCCAAAAATAAATTTAAAAAAATTTTAAAAAATTAAAAAGTATTCTGTAAAGTTTTGTTAGCACAATATCTGGGTTTTACATTTTGACAAAATTAGTTTTCCCTAGAATGTAACTTACCTACTGGGTTGTAGATTTCAGACATATTGCACTGAATAATGAATGTTAATCAAGAGTGCTGATATTATGTAAATATAAGTAGTTTATATCTGTTGATGACAGATATCTAGGAAATAAAAAAATCATGAGAGGACTAATGAGGAAAAACAAAGAAAATATATACAACTGGGACATTTCATTTTTTTTATTATTTATTTATTTATTTTTATTTATTTTATTTCAGGGAGAGGGACAGAGAGAAAGAGAGAGCAGGGAATGGGCAGAGAGAGAAGGAGAGAGAATCTTAATCTTAAAAGCAGGCTCTGCAAACAAGAAGGGGCTTGATCTCATAATGGTGAGATTGTGACCTGAGGCAAAATCAGGCAAAATTTTGACAACCCAAAGTCATTTTAAAATAAGGAAATGTGAAAGAATACAGTGAGTTTTCTAAATCTCCCAATATTTTGAACTCCAGCCACGTCTAATACTTTCAATATTGAAATTTCTGTGACTCTTTTGGGTTCATCACATCGCACATGATTTAGCTCTCAATGGAGCTTCTTTGAACTATTGGTTATCCTTCTGCCAAACTGGAAAGATGACATAGTCAGAACAAGTGAGATCTCCTCTGCTCTGGGCCTCTGCATCACAATCACTGCCTAGTACATGTCCCCTATATTCTCACCACACATGCTGTGCCAGGGTCATAATGTGTTATATTTAGTTGTATGCACACCTATTTCCAACAGTGGGATCAACAAGGCCATGCTTTTAAGTTTAAATGGCAATGACTGAAAATTTTAGCTCTCTGTGACAGTCTTGTAATATCAACATCAGAACCACTACTGGGAAAAATATATAGATAAGATTAAACTAATGTTAATAAAAAAGTGATAAACTTAACAAAGGGCCAATTACTGTGGAGAATTTTGAGGAGAAAAAGTGGTTTTGATACTACAACAAGGAATACTGCTTAAAAGAGGCTCGGGGCGCCTGGGTGGCTCAGTCGGTTAAGTGTCCGACTTTGGCTCAGGTCATGATCTTGCGGTTCGTGAGTTCAAGCCCCCCATGGGGCTCTGTGCTGACATCTCAGAGCCTGGAGCCTGTTTCAGATTCTGTGTCTCCCTCTCTCTCTCTGACCCTCCCCCGTTCATGCTCTGTCTCTCTCTGTAAACATTAAAAAAAAAAGAGGCAGCATTTCAGGTGGACCTTATACATGAAATTCATTAATTTTCAGGGTGGAATTTTAGATATGGATTACTTGTTTTAGCTGCCATTAGTCATTTTCATATTCTAGCCTCAAAGGAAAAAACAATAACGTGTCAGCCAGCCTTTATAAACTATGGGTATACACGGACAAGAAGATGGAACTTTCCTTTTATATTGCTTCCTCTTCAATTGTTATAATGATATAATTTCAGAAACAATTTCCAATAAAGTTATTCAGTGTTATTTTATAAATTTATGATAATGAAGCACAATTTTCATTAAATTGCATTACTAGGTAATAATATTACTTGATATGCTGTAAATACAGGTTCAGACATAGGGAGCATATTAATTCCCAGAAAATTCATACCTGATTGTGAGCTAAAAGGTAAAAATGGTGATACAACATTAATGTACAAAAATCTGTTGCATTTCTATATACTGATAGTGAAGTAGCAGAAGGAGAAATTAAGAAAACAGTCCCACTTACATTTGCATCAAAAAGATGCAATGTATTGTATATACCTAGGAATAAACTTAACCAAGAAGGTAAAAGATCTGTGCTCCAAACACTACAAAACATTGATGGAAGAAATTAAAGATGACACAAACAAATGGAAAGATACTCCATGATCAAGGTTTGAAAGAAACAATATTGTTAAAATGTTCATTAAAAGAGCAAAAATGGAATAGATTTGAAATTTATTATGACTGTTGTTTTTGTTGTTGTTGTTTGATATGTCTTTTAGTAACAGTTGTTCAGTTTGAAACATTGTGTGACTAGCACATGTCCATAAGTGAACATTCTGTGATGAGGACATGTTTGACATTTCTACTCATTTTCTAAATTACAACTAATATGTGAAAATTAGATGTTCCTTGGTAAAGACTCTCTCTCTATCTCTCTCTCAGTCTCTCTCTCTTTCTCTCTCTCTATATAAATACATACATATATATATATATATATTTAATGTCACATTTAAGGATGTTGCTAAGAGTTATCACTTCAGAAGTAAATATGATCATTTTTTGCCTGCTTATTTGGACATTTGAATAAGGAAAAGATTGCTTTACTGAAAGCTGTTAAAAATTATGCAACAAAACTTACTTCATCCTGTGAACTTGCTAAGCACTATTTTCACATGCAATCTTTTTTTTCTTTCCCTTTAAGTGATACCTTTTTTTTTTTTTAAATTGAAGTATTGTTGACACACAATGCTACTGTAGTTTCAGGTGTGTGATACAGTAATTGGACAAGTCTATACCTTGTGTGTGCATGCAATCTTTAGGCGGTGGGTTTTATTTATTTATTTATTTATTTTAATTTTTTTTTCAACTTTTTTTTATTTGTTTTTGGGACAGAGAGAGACAGAGCATGAACGGGGGAGGGGCAGAGAGAGAGGGAGACACAGAATCGGAAACAGGCTCCAGGCTCCGAGCCATCAGCCCAGAGCCTGACGCGGGGCTCGAACTCACGGACCGCGAGATCGTGACCTGGCTGAAGTCCGACGCTTAACCGACTGCGCCACCCAGGCGCCCCTCGCGGTGGGTTTTAACTGAGGGGTAAAAGTTATTGATGTACCTCGATACCTCTATAGACATCTATAGATATGCCAAATGCATACATATGCCAACCCTTTTTAATTAATGTTTGAAAAAAATTTTGTAACAATTCTAGATACATAATATTATCATGTCCACTAGCAGCTGGAACATTGAATTAAGTGAGGGATAATTAAATCGTACACCAAATTATTAAGAAAAAGAAAGTATTACACAAAATAAGTACTGTTCTTAAATTGCTGTGAATAAAAGCTCTGAAACAGAGGGTAAATTTAAAACAACATGCTCCAGTGCATCTCCTAGATGTCTGTTGGACCATGCAAAACCTCTTCTTAGTGAATATATAAATGAGCAAAGTCAGGAAATAAACTATTCTACTCAGTGCCAGAGTGCTCAAGAACAACCATGTGGAGAATGCAATGAAACAGAATCCAATTTAATTTCTTCAGCTGAATTGCCAATAAAATATGTTTTCCAAGTGTATACCTCAAGACAGAAAGCCCAACAGCCTCTTCTCCAGTTGACTATGTTCAGTGTATATTATCTGTAACTTTCCTCACTTTATATCCAGCATCTCAAACTGGATTTACAATCTCTCACGTAGGCTGTACTTTCGTTTATCTGGAGTACGTATCATAAAATCACGCATTGAGTAGGTGTTCTATAGATATCTACTGATTCTGTGTGAAAAAAAAATTTCTACTTTATCTGAGTGGAATGTTGTTCTATGATAAAAAACAAACAAACAAACAAACCAACAAACATAGTATACCACATTGGAAAAATGGTATGCATAAACACCAAATGAATTATTTTTTTCAAGATTCAAGTGTATTTTCTCTGACCTATTTAATTCTCTAAGTCTGTGATTTGGCTAAGAAATAATTACCCAGTGTTGTCTATATTTTATTCTTATAGTACAATTTGATTCAAAAGTCTATTTTCTTGAATTAAGTATTCAATGCACACTCCAACTCCTGCAAATGATGAGTAGATTTTTTTTTTTTTTTTGGCAGGCTTGCCTAGGTAGTTTTAAAAATGAATCCAGCCATTGACTGGTGTGTTTTAATTGCCATAATTTGAATAATTAATTCTATGTTTAGAAAATGAGTTCAAGGTGGTGTGTGATTAACCATGTTTAATGAAGTCATTACCTGATTAAAAAGCATTTCATGCCCATGACTGATTATATCCAAATGCTAATCAATTTGATTTAAATTGTCTCTATATATTTGAATTTGTTACAGTTTTGTGTTATACCTACTGTGATGAAAACTACATTGATATTCTATTGTGGGTTATTGTCTATACTTTTGGACTTACTGTTTCTAGAAGTACAGTATAGGAAACAGTGTTTCAATTCCACTAGCAACAACATCTGCAGAAAATGTTCTTGGCTTAGGAAGTGATTTCATTTTGGAAAGTAGAGCTTTTAATAGAAGGGACTAGTTTGATTAAGAAGAGAGCTCTTTAGTGATAAATTAGATGGCTGAATTTCTGAGGGGTTTTCTTATATATTAACTCAAGCTCTTAGTCTCCAAAACCAGAACATGTCAACCTTTCCATGTGGCCTCGAGACAGTGAATGATTTTAAAGAAAAGACACTTGAAGTATTTTTAATAATAGACTTCAAGAGCATGAAGAGATTTTTTTGTTAGACGACAGGTACCAGCTTTTTTTCTTCTGTACTGAGCACAGAACAAGGGAAAATGCAACTAAACTAAGAAGTGAGATATTTGGTTCTTAGGATTGCTTTGGAAGTATAAATTAACTCTCTTGTTTGTGAAGATGCATTGTTGAGGTTAGACTATGATCCTCCTTTGTAGAAAACTTTAAAAGTTGCATAATTTCTCATGTGATTGAGTTATAATACACGACTTCCTGCCTGAAGTAGTCAATAGCTTTCCAAAGTTGCTTCCTTCAGCAAGCAATCTTTTAGTGCTGTGGGACACCATTTTCATATTTTCAGTACAAATCGGGTTTCAAAAAACAAGCCATTGTTTATGCTATAAACTCAGCTGTATGGACATCTTTGACATCTGCAGCAAATAAGTGCATACCTACTTATATACATACATACACATGCATACCTGTATGATGCAATGTTCTTCCACTATATATTTTTTTTCTTCCACTATACTTTAAAAAATGTGTTTCATTCTACAAATTTTCACATCTGAGGATAATAGGTTCTTCAATGGTTATTAAGACACTGTTGCTATTGGCCGATGGACAAAAGACAAATATATTTTCAAGAGACATATGCTTTGGATTTGTCGCATAATGCATGTGAAGACTTTGCAAGTGCATAAGCAGATCAAGGTTTTTCAGTCTTGGCACTAACGAGATTTTGGGCGGGATAATTCTCTGTGGTGAGGAACTTCCCTGCGGGTGCTGCAATGGTTAGCAACATCCCTGGCCTTTTTCCAACCTATACCAGTAGCATCCCTCCCAGCAAGTCATGATGATAAAAAAAAAAAATGACTCCAGACGTTGTCAAATGTTGAAATGTTGTCTGAAGGGTGGGGGACATGGTGGCGGTGGTGACAAAAGTGCCCTCAGTTGGAAGCCAATGAAGTAGATAATGACGAGTCTATATCAGCACGGGTTTTGATGATATTTATAAACATAAACTGATGATTGCCAGTTATTGTATGATAATTCATGTAAGGCAATGCAACTAATGCAGTCTCTAGCATAGAAGCTCACTCAAGAAACGCTTTTGTAAAAGTGAATAAATGGAAAAATTAATTAACATTAAAGTGAGTAAGTGAAGTAGAAGAAAAGTAAAAATTCCAAAGAATACTACAATCTGAAGGATATTCCTTAAAAGTTTTTTTAATGTTTTATTTATTTTTGAGACAGAGAGAGACAGAGCATGAACGGGGGAGGGTCAGAGAGAGACGGAGACAGAATCTGAAGCAGGCTGCAGGCTCTGAGCTGTCAGCACACAGCCCGACGCGGGGCTCGAACTCACGGACCGTGAGATCATGACCTGAGCCGAAGTCAGACGCTTAACCGACAGAGCCACCCAGGTGCCCCTGAAGGATATTCCTTAAAAGGTACTGATAAAGTTTGTATGCGTCACTGTTCAGCTCCAAAATAGATCAGCTTAAATGATCTTTATTTCTTGTGCATAAAGACAAACATAAAGACATGTAAACGAAGCAAAACTGAATTTATTTTTCAAATTTCTCTAAGCTTTATAAATTTCCTAGATGTTTCAACATAGTCAAAAGTAATTTGAATTTTTAACCATGCTTTACATTTTCAACTATTAAACAGTCTTAATACATTTTCACAATAATGATAAAATTGATTTTCTTTTCCCCTTTTCCTTGATTATTCCCTTCTTGGCAGTGGCTACCAGTAACGTGAGGTACACAGATGTGACTGATAATAGGAAGGAACATGGGTTCATGATCATATGTCTGCCAACTCATTTTTTTTAAAACCACATTTTTTTTTCCCAAGCAGGAGTCTAGCTTTCTACATTTCTAAGAATATCTTCCTTAATACCTTAGGGAAGATCATATTAGTGATTCTTAAAATGACCAAAGCTGACATTCTCCCAGGTTGAACTTCATTATATTCAGAGGATTTTTTCGTCTATGAAAATGTGCATTAGCTAGGAAGTGGTCTAAATTTTTAAAATGAAAGATAGAGGTATTTAAAGCCACCTTTAAGTCATCAGTCATCTTGGCTGTCACCACCTTCACATCTGAGACCACCATACACCCGCCATCCATAGTAGGCTCACCCTTATGGTGAGATCGTTCAAGCCATGTGAACCTTACACAATCACCAGTACAAAATAATGATCCAAATAAACATTGTTTTAAGGTACCATGTTTTGAGACTGTTTGTTACACTATGAAAGCTGGCTATATATAATGTCCTAAATAGCAAAGTATAGTAAAATTAAGTGTACCTAACATTCTTTTGATTAAGAATTATTATATTTTTAATCAAGAGACTGATAAAAATAATTGAACTTCCCAAGAATGTGTCACTTATTTATAACTTAAGCAGTCTTAATAGAGTACAACACCAATTAATACTTTACAGAATTACAGTTCCCAGAAAACCACATAATTCCATTAGACCTAAAAAAAAAACTATCCAAAAAGAAGCACATTAATTTCTATAGAATGAATAATTACAATATAAGTAGATATGTACATACATTACTATGAAATATAGTCAATATTTATTAAATGTTAACATTCAGATATAGCAGGGATCTATGAATATTAAAATTTTTGATATTAATCAGTGTTGTTTTGCACAACTTTACAATCTTAGAATGACTATCATCTGATATAGTTTGATAGCTCAAATATTTTCTGCTCCATTTAAAATAATCAAACCAGTATTTTCCTTGTTTTATTTGCTCACAAGTACTTAAAAACTAGAAATATTTAAACAAATAAAACAGGCTGAGTATCATCTGGAAATTCTGTCACTATGTATAAGTAAAAGAAATATACACAGGTAAGTTTATTCTTGAAACTATAGTAATATATAATGGAAGCATTTTCAAATCCAAGAATGTTATTTCTCTATGAAATTTGAAATAGACATATTATTAATAAATGGATATTATTAACATATTGACAGGATGCACATCCTTTATCATCGATCCCTTCATAATATTTAGAGTCTTAGGCTTTGGTGAAAGTATAAAAGAAACTACCTTCATAAGGCACAGTATAAAAAAGCAATATTTCAATTCATTTGGCTTTAAAAAAATTGAATTAAGGCAGTGCAAAGCACTATATATTTAAAGTATATATTTAATATAATGAAGGAAAAATTTATTAATTATGTCCACACACTAGTGAAAGAAAGAATAATGTCCTAAGAATTAGTTGAAAAAGTATGTTCTCATGGAGTAGAAAATATTCTTTTTTTATTAATAACTTTTATGTTTTAGATCAGTTCTATTTTTTTTAGCTCAGTTTTAGATACACAGCAAAACTGAGCAGAAAGTATAGAGTTTCCATAACCCTAGTATCAACATCCCACATCAGAATGGTACATTTGTTACAACTGATGAACCTAATTTGATGCATCATTATCTCTCAAAATTCATAGTTTACATCAAGGTCATTCTTGGCGTTTTATAGGCAAACCATATTGTTTTTTAAAATTTTTTAATGTTTATTTTTTAAAAAAGAGATAGAGACAGAGTGCAAGCAGGGGAGGGGCAGAGGAGAGCGGGACAGAGAATCCTAAGCAGGCTTCAGGCTCTGAGCTGTCCGCGCAGAGCCTGATGTGGAGCTCAAACTCGTGAACCACGAGATCATGACCTGAGATGAAGTCGGGCACTTAGCCGACTGAGCCACCCAGGCACCCTATTTTATTCTGCTTCACTTTGTTGCACTTCACAGACATTTCCTTTTTTACAAATTAGAGGTTTGTGGCAATCCTGTGTCAAGCAAGTCTATCTGTCCCATTTTCCCAACAGCACTTGCTGACCACATGTCTCCATGCCACATTTTGGTAATTTTCACAATAATTTAAACTTTCATTATTATCATATTTGCTATGGTGGTCAGTGATCGGAGATCTTTGATGTTACTAGTGTAACTGTTTTGTGCCATAGTTGAGTCCATATGACAGCGAAGTTAATCAATAAGTGTTGTTGTGTTCTGACTGCTCCACCAATGACTGTTCACCTGCCTCTTCCTCTCCTTGGGTCACCTTATTCCCTGAGACACAACAAAGTTGAAATTAGGCCCATGAATAACTCGATAAGGGTTTCTAAGTGTTCAAGTGAAAGGAAGAGTCATACATCTCTCACTTAAAAATTTTTTTAATTTATTTATTTATTTTGAGGGAAAGAGATTAAGCAAGAGAGGGGCAGAAAGAGAGGGAGAGAGAGCACCCTAAGCAGGCTCTGTGCTGTCAGTGCAGAGCCTGACGCGGAGCTTGATTTCACAAACCATGAGATCATGACCTGAGCTAAAACCAAGAGTTGGACATGTAACTAACTGAGCCACCCAGGTACCCCTGTACGTCTCTCACTTTAAACCAGAAGTTAGAAATGATCAAGTTCAGTGAGGAAGACATGTTGACAGCCAATATACACTGAAAGCTAGCCCTCTTGCATCAAACAGTTGGTGACATTATGAATGCAAAGGAAAAGTTTTTGAAGGAAATTAAAAATGCTACTCTGGGGAACACATCAATGATAAGAAAGCAATGCAGCCTTCCTACAGATATGGAGAAGGTTTGGTGTTCTGGACAAAAGATCAAACCAGCTACAATATTCCCTTAAACAAAAGCCTAATGCAGAGCAGGTTCCTAACTGTCTTCAATTCTATAAAGGCTGAGAGAGGTGAGAAGAAAAGTTTGAAGCCAACAGATGTTGGGTGTTGAGTTTTAAGGAAAAAAAGTAATCTCCGTAACATGAAAGTATATAATATAAAAAGTGAAGCAGCAGGTCTGGTGTAGAAGCTGCAGCAAGTTATCCAGAAGCTCTAGCTAAGATAGTTAATGATGGTGGCTACACTAAACAACATTTTTCCAATATAGATGACACAGGCTTCTATTGGAAGAAGATGCCATCCAGGGCTTTCATAGCTAAAGAGGAAAAGTCAATTCCTGGCTTCAAAGTTTCAAAGGCCACTCTTCTGATGGATGTGGGCAAAGCAAATTGAAAAGCTTCTGGAAAGAATCCAGTACTTTAGATGCCATTTGTGATTCCTTGGTAAAGAGGTTAAAATCCCAACATTGACTAGAGTGTGGAAGAAGTTGATTCCAAGCCTCATGGAGGACCTGGGGTTCAAAACTTCAGTGGAGAAAGTAACTGTAGATGTGGTGGAAATAGCAAGAGAACTAGAATTAGAAGTAGAGCCTGAAGGTGGGACTGGTTTGCTGCAGTCACATCACAAAAATTTAACAGATGAAGAATTGCTTCCTATGGATGAGCAAAAAAGTGGTTTCTTGATATGGAACCTACTCCTGGTGAAGATGCTGTGAAGATCGTTGAAATGACAACAAAGGATTTATAATGTTACATAAATTTAGTGGATAAAGCAGCTGCAGTTTTTGAAGGGATCGACTCCATTTTTGAAAGAAATTCTACTATGAGTAAAATGCTATCAAATGCCATCACAGGCTATAGAGAAATCATTCATGAAAAGAAGAGGTGGTTGTCTTAAGAGATAGCCATAGCCACCTCAACTGCCTGCAACCACAACCTTGATCAGTCAGAAGCCATCAATACTGAGGCAAGATCTTGCACCAGCAAAATATTTTGACTCACTGAAAGCTCAGATGATGGTTAGCATATTTTAGCAATTAAATATTTTTAATTGAAGTATGTACATTGTTTTTAAGTCATAATTATATTTCATACTTAATAGACTACAGGATAGTGTAAACATAACTTCTATATCCACTGGGAAACCAACAAAATCATTTCACTCACTTTATTGCAATATTCACTTTGCCAAACCCACAATATCTTTGAGGTATGCTTATCATACTGAGTTCTAAACACGGCAAACAGTCATCACAGTCCCTTAAAGTAAAATAAATTACAAGAGCAATACATGAAACGTGTATCTCCAGAACTTCAGTGATATCACCTAATGTTGCAGAAGTATTTTTGGTGTATTGTAAATAATGTATTAAATTGCATTTGCATAACGTAAACATTTACCTCACTCAAACTGTCTTTACCCTTACTGAATTACAAAATAACAGGAAATGCTAAAAGATGTTTTACCTTCCTTTAAGAAGAATTTGACTATTGAAACACACCTCATTGAAATGATTTGTTTATAGCATATAATTGTATAGAATGTGTGCATGTTTTGAATTTAGAAACATGTTCAGGTGACACCAGTACATACAATTTTAAAAGGTATTAGAAAAATAGAAATATTTATTTAACAAACTTTTGGACTAACAATCATGACATCATAGACTCTTAGGTTTGGAAGGGACTTTGAAATCTTTTTATTTCAGTACCTAAGTCACTTATTCATTGCAAAGCTCAAAGCTCAGATTTTACAAGCTCATGCTTTGACAGGTATTAAATGACAATAGTATAATATCTACTTCCCTTGTTTTGTTTTTCAGGCTAATCATTTCTAGTTACCTCAACTATTATACAGTATTGTATGATTAACTAGTAGTATAGGTATAATCATTATAATTATACTCACATCTTTTGAACTTCTACAAGTTGAAAGTTTCCTGCATTCCTTGGCTAATGGCCTTTTCCTTGCACTATCCCAACATGTTGATTTATCATCACATCACATCTCCTCTTCCCTCTGATCCTCTTGCCTCCCTCTTACAAAGACACTGTGATGACATTGGATTCAACCAGATAATCTAGGATAAGCTCCCATCTTAAAATCTTTAGTATATTCACATTTGTAAAGTCTCTTTTTACCATGTAAGGTAACATATTCACAGACTCAGGGATTTAGGATGTAGACAGCTTTGCAAGAGTGGGGAACATTATTTGGCCTACCACAAGTGCCTGTATGGATCTGTAGTAGTCAGGAAGCTGGAGATATGGTAGTAAACAAACATTTCAATGTACGTTCATAGCTCTTACATTCTGTAGGATAAAAAGCACCAGTCACAGCATAATAATTAAATTTAGAACTCTGAAATATTATGTTTGGTGTAAGAAGCCTTTAAGATGGCCCCAAAATATCCCTACCTCCTAATAGTCATGCTCTTATGCAATCACTTCCAATTGAGTGTAAGCTAGACCTAGAGATTCATTTCCTAAGAACAAGATATGTCAACAATGATAGAATGTCATTTTCTAGAACACACTACAAAAAGCCTGCGGCTTCTATTTTGCTTTCTATTTTCACTCATCCACTAGCTTACTCTAAAGGAAGTGGCTGACATGTGAGCTTCCCAAGGAGAGGATGATCTGGTGAGAAGCAGAGGAATGTCTCTGGCGGACAGTCAGTGAGGAATGAAGGGCCCTGATGGTCCCACAGTACAGGAGGAAGTAAATCTTGTCAATAGTTACATGAGTGAGTTTTTAAGGGCCCTCCCCCAGTCACAATCCTCTGAGGAAACCCGAAGCACAGGCACCCCACTAATCTGCAACCAAATGCCCAAGGCATGGACATTTTGAGATAATTAATGTTTAATGTATTAAGTCACAAAGTTGTAGGGTCATCTGTTATGTAACATAGATACCTAATGCAGTTTTTATTCAAACTTGAATTACAATGCCATTGAAAAGGACAGGCGCTCTAAATCACACATAGTTTATGCCTTTCCTATTGTCCGACAATAGAACATCTATAACAAATACATATTAAATAAGTTATCCAATTGTTTTTAATGCATTTTAAAAACACTAAGCTAATTAGAAACAATAATGTGCAATAGATACTATGAAGTAAAAAAAGAAAGCAGTGTCTTGTGAGATCAAATAACTTAGAAATCTGAATAAAAATTAGGGAAATTTTGTCTGTGGATATCTTTTTTAAGGACCTAAAAGAAAAGAAGGAACAATTTTAGCAAAGGGCAGAAAGAGTATTCCAGACAGAATAAGTGATTATGCATAAAGGTCTAGAAGCATTATCTTCAATATTAAAACAAGTCAAAACAAAACAAAACAAAACAAAACAAAAATGACTTCCACTTGTGTATGGACATCAATGGACAATGATGAGTAAGTAGCAGAAGATGAAAGTGAAGGATCATTAATCCAAATGCATGGCTTGAAACATCATGGTAGAAAATGAATTTTCAATTTATTGGCAATAGAATTGTCCTAAGAGAATAATCAAAGATGAATACTGATTTCAATTTGAGAACCTTGATAGACGTGATGGTTAGTTTTGTGTATCAGCTTGACTGGTCTACTCGGTGCCCAGATATTTGCTGAAATGTTATTCTGGGTGTGTCTGTGAGGGTGTTTCTGGATGAGATTGACATTTGAATCAGTAGATTGAGTAAGGCAGATTACCCTTCCCAATGTGGGTGGGCCATATATAATTCACTAAAGTCCTGAATAGGATAAAAAAAAAGCTGAGGTAAGGACAATTTGTTTTATCTGTGTGCCTGTCTTTGAGCTGGGACATGGGTCTTCTCCTGCCTTCACAGTTGGACTCAGACTGAAACTTACACCACCAGTTCTCCTGGGTCTCAGTCCTTCAGATTTGGACTGGACCTGATCTTGGGATTTCTTATCCTCCACAATCACATGAACCAATTCCTTATAATCTCTTTATATACATCTTGTTAGTTCTGTTTCTCTGGAGAATGCTAACGCAGTGCATTTTGTCCCACTTGTTTAAAAATTATAAGGGAAGAAATAAATTCTAGAGCAGGGGGAAATGAAGAGTTCGGCTTTGACCATAATATATTTGATTTGAAATATCCAATTGCAGATGTCAAGAAGGAATTTTGTAAACAGACTGAGTTCTTTTATTCATTAATTATTCAACACATTATGTCTTGTGCCAGAGATGGGACAGCTCACAGAGGTCTGAGAAGTGTAGATTAAAAAGACAACAGAACACAGTTGGTGTATCAGTTAGTTATGCTATCCCTATAAGTAACAAAATGCTTGAGAAATAGTGACTTAAAGAGGAGTTAATTTTCTCATATTGCAAGAATTCTGAAGGTAAAGGCTCACTATGATCAAAGCAAAAATATAAGCATTGGTTCAAGGACTCAACAATGTTAGGAATCTGTGTGTCTGTGTGTATGTATGTGTGCGTTGAATCTTCCTCCCATCGCTACAAGTTCACCATAGGAGCTGCAAACACCATGTCATGTTCAAACATGGAAAAACAGAGAGCAGCATGGGACAAAGTCCTTTTCAGCACATGCTTCCCTCTTTTGAGAGATTCAAAATCTTTCCCAAAACACTTTAGAAAATTTCCTCTTTCCTCTGGTAAAAAAAAAAATCAACCATAATTTCAGTCCTTGACTGAGGGCTGGGACTGCTTTCCCATAGATCTAGTGTTCTTGATTTGATACACGAAAAAGATAATAAAGTTCTATTTGTTAAAAGAGTGGGGGGGGAGAGAGAGAGAATGAGTTCATTCCCATGAATGCCCACTATGTCCAATATGGACATCTATTAGAACTCCAAATTTATATGGGAACTGATTCAAGGCCAGGGGATGAATTAGTTTGATTTTAATGAAATTACAGCAACTCTTCCACATTGACAACAATTGGTCTATAAGTGAACATGTGACCCAATTCTGGCCAATAAAACATGAGAAGTGTTTCTGAAAGCTTCTTTCAATGTTATCTTCCCTATTACATGAAGACATCAGGACTTTTTTGTTTTGTTTTGTTTTGTTTTGTTTTCAGCGTTTCACCTTGCTTTCATCTCAGGATGCTATTGTATAAAAATAGAATTATCCAAAGTGTAGCAGCCATTTTGCAATCATGAGATAAAGACTGAAAACCAGTTACAGCCCAGCTTCTTAACTTCATTGATTCACTCAAATATCCCTTTATTCTTTAAACTAATAAAACTTGGGGAATCCGCTATTTGTAACTAAAAAGAGCATATGTAATGTAGATATCATATAAATTAATAGCAATGAAGGTATTTATTGCAAAGGGAGAAACTTAAGAGCATGGAGAGAAAAAGTCTCATTACTGAAGGTTGGCAACATTTAGGGAGGAACAGATGAAGGACCTACTAAGGAGTTTGAGAAGTGGTAAAAGGACAACCAAAAGAGTATAGTGTTCTGGAAACTGAGAGGATGTTTCATGAAAATAAGTCATTGTGAACTATATGGAATGCTCCTGAAAGTCTGAACATATTGAAAAAGGTACTTTAAACATGAATTTGGCAATATGGAGATCTCTGGAAACTTTGAGTGCCTGGGAGAATGAAGCTATATTAGAACACATAGGTTCAAGGAAGTGTGACTATAATGTTTAGAAAAATATCTGTTAGTGTTTGGCCATGAAGTAAAATTGATAAAAAGCAGTCAATGAAGCATGCTTTGTTGTTGTGGTTGCTATCTAGTAGAATGTATTAGAGGGCATTTGCATGGTGATGAGGTTATAAGCAACGGAGAAAGAGATATTGATGATGCTGGAGCAAAAAGAAACCACAGGAGCACTCTTGAGAGGAGATTGTCTCTGGAGCACAAGAAAAGAGATCATTAGCTTCTGATTGAGGAAGGGTTGTTTTCTTTATTGTAACAAGAAGACATGATGATGAGGTGAAGAAATTTCTTCATTGGTTTGCTGAGGCAACTTTACTGGTCCATTTTTCTCAGAGAAGGACCCATTGTCTCAGTCTACCAATTCAAATGTTAATGTCACTCAGAAATACCTCACAAACAAGCTCAGAAATAAGGTTGAGCCAAATACCTCAGCACTTCATGGCCCAGTCAAGATGATACATTAAATCAATGATCACAACCATCGGGCAGAGTGAGGGAAGCCTATGGGGAATGTGTGGGGCATGAGACTTTGCTTAGGTTCAGCTAAACTGTCAGAACATTTTCTTGTGAACAAACTTTATGCCAGGGATCCCTAATCTTTTATTGTACAATAAATTCTTTGAAATTAAAGGCAATATTTTCAATTTATTCTTATTAAATTATATTATCTCAGTTTTACACAGGAATACCTTTCTTCAAATTATTTTGAGAGAGAGAGAGAGAGTGGGAGAGGGGCAGAGAGAGAGGAAGACAGAATTGGAAGCAGCAGGCTCTACTCTGTCAGCACAAAGTTGGATGCGGGGCTTCAACCTACCAACCACTGTGAGATCATGACCCGAGCAGAAGTCTGATGCTCCACCGACTGAGCCACCCCGGCATCCTATTAATCATGGTTTTTAATTGCTGATGTTATTTCTCCTTTTTAGCTTCTTGGATCTGCAATTTTGGTGAATATGTGTTTTCTGTAGCTTGTCATTCAACATTGGTCATCCCTGAGCCCATGGCAGAGGTCACTGATACCTTATGAAACATCAGGATCATTAGTGGTAACAATATTGGCAGATATTTCCAAAATATCTAAAAAATAATTCTTACCGTAGACCTCAAAGTTGAATCAGATTCATAATTTCAGAAAAATCCAAATCATCATAAATTTTTACCAAATCTGATTTTAAAGATGTAATTCCCAAAAGTTTTATTTAAATATCATTCAAATGTAGAAATTATTCATAGGCAACATGAATGTGGTTTCTGTTTTGCAACTGGTTAATTTGCCCACATTCAGTGCTTTTTCCTTATTTCGTTCTGTTTTCCTATACTATGAATATTTCACAGCACTCAATTATTCCTTAGTCTATTTTCAGGGAAAAGCACATACATTTCAAAATCAATTCATATTTCCTGCTGCCTCTCTAGAGGTGACATGGAAAGCAAGAATGTGGACTCTGGAGTGAATCTACTTAAGTTTTAATATTGGCTCTGACATTTATTAACTGTGTGATCTTTAAAAAACTGACTGTGCCCTCTCCATATGAAAGGATAATGTCTTAGTTGGCTCAGGCTACTACAACAAAGTAAAATAGATGGGGTAGTTTACAAACAACAGGCATTTATTTCTCACAGTCTAAAGGCTGGAAGTCCAAGATCAGGGTGCCACATGTGTGGGTTCCAGTGAAGGTCCTCTTGCAGGGTGCAGACTGTGGGCTTTCCTGTTGTGTTCTTGAATGGTGAGAAGAGAGCAAGCTAGCTCTCTGGCTTTTTCTGGTAAGACCATTAATCCTATTTATGATGGCTCCAATCTGATGATCTAATTACCTCCCAAGGGCACTAAGACATATGTATTTTTCAGGGATGTAAACATTCATTCCATAACAGATAGAGAAACATTTCTCCATATTTGTATAACCCAAACACCTACCACATGGTGTTGTTAATAATATAAACATTTATTTAAGAATTATTTTCTCCAAAGCATTGTTGCTAGCACTTTAAATGCATTATTTCATGTTATTATCATAGCAAGCCATGGAATAAATATGCTAATATTCCCATTTAATGGATGAGAAAACTCCAAGTAACCTGTCCCTGCACAACGTATTGCACAATGTATAAATAGTATAACTGGGATTAGACTCAAAACAAAATTACTCATAAAATTTAAATAATTTAATTATACTTAGAAATCCAGTAGGCAACCAATTTGTCTGTGACGTTTGTGAATCAAAGCACGTTTTGAAAAGCCATTGATAAAAACACTAATAAAACAAATAAAAAGCAGGTTAGCTGCAAAGTTCACTTTATAATTCACAGCATATTATATTCAGTATATGATATTGTAACATTAAGAAACAAATAAAATATATTAAATTGTCAGGTCATGGATCTTGAGGCTCATTTTTATCCCCATGTATTTTTATTAATACATAAAAAGGCTATTTAGTAGTCTGAACCCAGTGTATCTGTTGACATAGTTTTGTGTGCCTTCAGTGACTTCTCTCTAACCTTATTTCCACATCATTTAATCACATTTTAAGCAAACCCCATAGCTTTCTGGTCATTTTCAGTTATTCAAAATAATCCAATCCAGTTTAAAATATCACTAATCGCAGATATGGTGAGCAGGCTATTCAAGGCTGTAGCCTCTCTCCACACTACCATCTCTCTGAGATATGTGCTCAAAGTGACAAGAAAAGAAAATCAGTAAACAGATTTCCAAACAGAGAATGAAGTTCCTTCATTCATTTATTTATCCAGTCAACAAATGTTGAGTAACTAGCACTTGCACATAGTAGGGAATTGAACAGTCAACAAAACTAATAGAACCCCCTCAATGGACCTTATATTCTAATGGGAGGATAGTGTTAGTTGGTGATACGTGTTTAGAAGAGAAACTTCAGCTAGCTAAGAGGAGAGAAGTTAATGACAAGTTGTTTTTTAAGCTTGTGAGGAAAGGTCTCCATTAATAGATGACAACTGAGTGGAAGTTAGTGAAGTAAGGGAGGACTGTTCCAGGCAGAGAGACCAGTGATTGGAAGGTCACTGCCATTAGAGCATATCTGGTGCCCAAGAAGGTGCAGTTAGTCATCAAGAAGGAAGTTAGGAGGTGACGTTCAAAAGACTGCCACGAAATCTAAGCAATCAGCAGGACGAGGTGAGTCCAGTATCCTCCTACTCCAACATCTTCCCTCAGTATCCATTTATTAAAAGCCCACAGCTAATATCATCCTCAATGGGGAAAAACTGAGAGCTTTACCCCTGAGATCAGGAACAGTACAGGGATGTCCTCTCTCACCACTGTTGTTTAACACAGTGTTGGAAGTGCTAGCATCAGCAATCAGACAACAAAAGGAAATCAAAGGCATCAAAATTGGCAAAGATGAAGTCAAGCTTTCACTTTTTGCAGATGACATGATATTACACATGGAAAACCTGATAGATTCCACCAAAAGTCTGCTAGAGCTGATACATGAATTCAGCAAAGTCGCAGGATACAAAATCAATGTACAGAAGTCAGTTCCATTCTTATACACTAATAATGAAGCAACAGAAAGACAAATAAAGAAACTGATCCCATTCACAATTGCACCAAGAAGCATAAAATACCTAGGAATAAACCTAACCAAAGATGTAAAAGATCTGTGTGCTGAAAACTATAGAAAGCTTATGAAGGAAATTGAAGAAGATACAAAGAAATGGAAAAACATTCTGTGCTCATGGATTGGAAGAATAAATATTGTTAAAATGTCAAAACTACACATAGCTATCTACACATTCAATGCAATTTCAATCAAAATTGCACCAGCATTCTTCTCGAAGCTAGAACAAGCAATCCTAAAATTTGTATGGAACCACAAAAGACCCCGAAAAGCCAAAGTAATATTTAAGAAGAAGACCAAAGCGGGAGGCATCACAATCCCAGACTTTAGCCTCTACTACAAAGCTGTAATCATCAAGACAGCTTGGTATTGGCAAAAAAACAGACACATAGACCAATGGAATAGAATAGAGGCTCCAGAATTGGACCCACAAAAGTATGGCCAACTAATCTTTGACAAAGCAGGAAAGAATATCCAATGGAAAAAAGAAGTCTCTTTAACAAATGGTGCTGGGAGAGCTGGACAGCAACATGCAGAAGAATGAAACTAGACCACTTTCTTACACCATTCACAAAAATAAACTCAACATGGATAGAGGATCTGAATGTGAGACAGGAAACCATCAAACCCTAGAGGAGAAAGCAGGAAAAAACCTCTCTGACCTCAACGACAGCAATTTCTTACTGACAAATCTCCAAAGGCAAGGGAATTAAAAGCAAAAATGAACTATTGGGACCTCATGAAGATAAAAAGCTTCTGCACTGCAAAGGAAACAATCAACAAAACTAAAAGGCATCCAATGGAATGGGAAAAGATATTTGCAAATGATATATCGGACAAAGGGCTAGTATCCAAAGTCTATAAAGAGCTCAACAAACTCCACACCCAAAAAACAAATAGTCCAGTGAAGGAATGTGCAGAAAACATGAATAGACACTTCTCTAAAGAAGACATCCGGATGGCCAACAGGCACATGAAAAGATGCTCAACGTCACTCCTCATCAGGGAAATACAAATCAAAACCACACTGAGATATCACCTCATGCCAGTCAGAGTGGCTAAAATGAACAAATCAGGAGACTATAGATGCTGGCAAGGATGTGGAGAAACAGGAACCCTCTTGCACTGTTGATGGGAATGCAAACTGGTGCAGCCACTCTGGAAAACAGTGTGGAGCTTCCTCAAAAAATTAAAAATAGACCTACCCTATGACCCAGCAATAGCACCGCTAGGAATTTGCCCAAGGGAAACAGGAGTGCTTATGCATAGGGGCACTTGTACCCTAATGTTTACAGCAGCACTTTCAACAATAGCCAAATTATGGAAAAAGCCTAAATGTCCAATGGAATACTACTGGCAATGAGAAAGAATGAAATATGGCTTTTTTGTAGCAATGTGGATGGAACTGGAGAGTGTTATGCTAAATGAAATAAGCCACACAGAGAAAGACAGACACCGTATGTTTTCACTCTTATGTGGATCCTGAGAAACTTAACAGAAGACCATGGGGGAGGGGAAGAAAAAAAAAAAGGTTAGAGAGGGAGGGACCCAAAACATAAGAGACTCTTAAAACCTGAGAATAAAATGAGGGTTGATGGCGGGTGGGAGGGAGGGGAAAGTGGGTGATGGACATTGAGGAGGGCACCTGTTGGGATGAGCACTGGGTGTTGTATGGAAACCAATTTGACAATAAATTTCATATTAAAAAAAAAAAAAGATTGCCAGGATCAGTTCCTACTGAGCCTGTCAGGTTATAGTAAGAGCTTTTTTTTTTTTTCCTTCATGTTATTTGAATCCATTACAAGGTTTCAAGAAAGAAGGAATGTGATATAACATAGGTTAAGAAGAATTAGCAACTGAAAGCTGAATTATCAACTGGGGGGTCAAGATTAGAAGGATAAGGTAAATAAGATGTTGCAGTTTAGGCAAAAGTCAGCGATCGCTTGGCCTTTACTCATAGTGTTGAAGCTAGTGGGAAGCTGATGGATGCGGGATCTCCTGATGGACTTATGTAAATGTGGGAAAAAGAAAAAGGTAAAGAGTTATTACAAGATTCGTTCATTTGGAGGCTTAAGCAACAAAGTGAATGGTAGTGCTATTTTCTGAGATAAATAGAAGATGGAGAGAATACCAGTAGTTTTGTTTAAGATATAAAAATTTGAGGTGCTTTCAGTTAACTGGTGGAGTTATGGAGATTTCTACTGTCCTAATGAATGTAAGTTGCATTCAAAAAAGACACTATAATTAAAATATAGCAGGAAAGCTATCTTACTGGTAAAACTTGTTTGATTTTTTTTAAACAAGTATAAAGTAATTTAGTAGAAAGGATGTTGGCAGTAATTTATTAAGAGCAGATTTGCAATTATGCTAGTGTATTAAATGCAGTCACCCTTATAGTCATGTGCAATTGACCGATATAATGTGCTGCTTGCTAGGTCATTCAATTTAAGAGGGTTATAACAGCTAATCTTTTTAGCAATCAAAAAGATTCTATAACAAATAAACACTTACAAAGGGGGTGAATTTTAACTAGTGAAAGCAAGTGTGGATATTTTTTTCTCAACCTGGAAATAAGACTGAACTTCTTCTTCCTATATAAATAATTTACAATGTGGAATTTTAATTTGGGGTGTTAGAGATAATTCTCTCTCACCTCTCTCTCCTATCCTCTATCTATCTATCTATCTATCAATCTATCTATCCATCTATTATCTATCTGCCTATCTATCTATCATCTATCTCTATCATCTATCTATCAATCATCTATCATTTATCATCTGTTGTCACTCCATTTCATCCAGTCAGAAAAAGTGGTCCCTTTTCTCATGTTCAAAGCAGATCCCTCGACTTGTGCTTTTGAAAAAATTTCTGATTTTACTCCTGTATGTGTAAAATAGGTCACGATTCATCAGTCCTTATCTTGTGTCTTTAACTCTTCTCTCTTTCCTCTTCACTACTTTTACACGTGCAACAGAGTTTGTCTTTGCAACTTTAAAAATAAAACTTCATTGTCTCTGCGATACTTGTTTCATTTTTCCACCCCTAAAATTCTTGCTAAAAAGATAATGCTTGCTGCTTTTACTTCAAAATATTTCACATTTCAGTCACTTCTTTCCCTTCTGCCATCAAGTTTCTGCCTCTACCAGTTTACTGAAAGTCCTCTCTAAACGGTTACTCTGGCCTGCTAAATTCCAGCAGATTATTTTTGTCTTTCATATTACTTGAATTTGTTTAACATTTAACTTTTTTTTTGATCATCATTCTTGGCTTTTCTCCTTTCTTGGGTTCTAAGATCCCAATAAGTTTAAAATTCTAGTTTTTTTTTTACATCTAAATATTCTTATTCATTTTTGCATTTTTCTGCTTGTGATGCCACATAAGGTTAATATTCACCAAGGTCCCATGTGCAATTTTCTCTGCTCATCACTTCTCTTTCCTTTTCTCTTTCTCTCTCTGTTCCTCCACCTCTCCCCTTTAAATTTTTATCAGAATGATCCTCTATCCCTATTGGGACAACTTCGGCTGTTGACCACCATATCTAGTCTAATGCAATAGAGCAAATGTTCCTTGAGGGAGGCTTGTTCACTGCTGCATCCCCAGAACACTCCCTGCTGCATAATAGGTGCTCAATAAATGTGTATTAAACCAATCTAGAGTTAATGTGCAAATTTGTTTTGTAAACTCTGAACTTGTATATTTAAGAGTATAGGTGATATCTGTAAAAAGATAACCTCAAAAGACCTCATACACAACACAAACTAAAGGATATCTTTATTTTCCCCAAAATATTTACCATTATTTACCCAGCCATCCAAATTCTATTTAAGGGATATATTTTAAGTAGCCATAACTCCATTAAGCCTGCATCAAGTCCTATAAATTCTACTCCCTTAAACTCTAATTCCCCCTCTGTACTTTCATGACCTCTGCTATAGCTTACACACACATCAGCTCTCACCAATACTATGGGTGCAGCTGGTCTCTTCGCCAACACCACCTCCTTTTCCAATTCACACTTTACATTGCAGACAAAACCTCTATGTGAAATACAAACTTAACGATTCTTCTCCTGAATAAAAATATTTTCTGATATTCATTGCTCAGGACAGATTCTAGATGCATTGCTACTATATACAGGATTTCCCAGGAACTGCCACTCGCTTAGAGCTAACTTCTTCAGATTTTACAATATTTTGCCTTTCTCCTGTTGCTTTACAACCTATGCTTTGGGAAAACCAAACTAATTTACATTCATAAATAAAAATCAGACTCTTATAAACCAAGGTGTTTTTTTTTTTTTTTTTTTTTTTGTTTTTTTTGTTTTTTTTTTTGTAACTCAAGATATACACTTCCACAGTTATATTCTTTCCCTATGGCCAACCTTGCCAATTTAGATAACCCCTTCTTATTTTTAAGGCGCAGCTCAAGTGCCCTTTTCTCTGAGAAGAATTTCTGAGGCTCTGTTCACAGATGGAACTAGATGCTTCTACTTTGTCTATGTCAATCTTATTTTCTTCTATTATTTATGTGGTTATTTATCTCCCGATCATCGACTGTAAACCCCCTAGGAGTGTTCTTACTTCATTAGTAACTTTCATAGTGTTCAGAACAAAAATAGAGCCTTAACATAGATCATGAGTTATACAGATTTCCAAATGGAGCTTGTTTTTTTTAATATCCGTCTTTGCTTTCTTAGTCTAGACAAACAATTTCAGAGTGGAAAAATCTCTGTAGACCACACACTACATTATAGATACACTTTTTTTTTTTATTCTAAGCATAGACTCAAGTTGCAGTTTATGAAAATGGCACTTTTCGAAAGTTCATTTGTCCTCAGTCTTTCAGGATATTTCAGAGAGATTACTCCTGCCTTCATCAAAATCTATGTTCCAGAAATGGCTTTGTGACTTGGGATGGAAAAGAGATTTATTTTGTGAAGGAGTAAGAATTAAGAATATCTTCAGACTAAGGGCACCTGGGTGGCTCAGTCAGTTAAACGTCAGACTTTTGATTTTGGCTTAGGTCATGATCTCATTGTTCGTGGGTTCGAGCCCTGTATTGGGGTCCACGCTGGCAGCACGGGGCCTGCTTGGGACTATCTGTCTCCCTCTCTCTCTGCCCCTCCCCCACTCGTTCTCTCTCTGTCTCTCTCTTTCTGTCTCTCTCTCTCTCCCCCTCTCTTTCACTCTCAAAATAAACTTAAAAAAAAAAAAAGAATATCTTGAGACTAAAGGTTGGTTTCATAATTAAGATTAAGGTAAGGTCATCTGATTTGGAGAACAAATCTTACTGTAAGGGCAGCATACAGGGTGATTTCTGAAGGGGGAATAAAAGCATGCATACACACACACACACACACACACACACACACACACACTGACATTCATAAGTCCTTTGAAAATGGGGACAAACAGAAACTAAAAATCTAAATTTAAATTATATTTCTGGAGAAACTCCAGGGAATGCTCATGAGAAATCAGGTTAGTTATATTATCCTTTTAGTGAGACAAAAAGAAATATTATTTTTGGAGACTACTCCTCTAAGATAGTGAAAGTTTACCAAGAAATGTTAAGTTAATTTCTGATAATTAAGTGTTAGATACTATTAAAGAATTGTGTATTAGAACAACTTTTGCAATTATTATCAAAGAGTGGCCAAGAGAGTCTGAATGCTAGAGGGTCACAGCTATTGTTGCTGATTACTTCAAAACTGATAATCCGCCTGTCATAAATATGGTTGTATTTATTATTTACAAGGTCAGGATAAGAGGCAAAAGTAATTCTCTCTTGTTTTCATTCTGCAAAATAGTTCAATGCTTGTATAGTTTTAGTTTATTTTTTAGATGGATAAGTAATAACTATCAAAAGATCATTTGTTAATATTGAAAAGCATATTCACCTAGTTAAAAAAGGGTAAGGATTGCAAGGTACTAAAATTTAAGCATGATTGAAATTATTAGGAAACATAACATAAATATTAATTAACCATTGGTATTTGGGAAAAATATTTGTGGAAAGATTAATTTCCATTCAAAGTCAGAAAATAATGTGCTTCACTCTTCTATCCTTCAAAGTGTATTAATATAATTCAAAGGCCTAAGTATTTTTTTATTTTTTATTCATTTTATTTTATTTTTTTTAAATGTTTATTTTTGAGGGGGGAAGGAGAGGGGCAGAGAAAGAGGAAGACAGAGGATCCGAAGCAGGCTCTATGTTGAAAGCCGAACTTGAACTCATGAACCGTGAGATCATGACCTGAGCCAAAGCAGGTCGCTCAACAGACTGAGCCACCCAGGCACCCCCTAAGTATTGTTTAAATAAGCAGAATACTTATGGGTTCAGTAGACACATGCAATACATTTTTTTTCCTAATTTTAAGAACATATGATTTTTCAAATAAAAATCTTTGTTGCAGTGGGATTTTCTTATTAACACACTTGTATTAGGTTTCTGATTCTTCAAATGTTTAAATTATTTTGTTTTCCATTTCAGAAGCCACTCTTGATATCTCAAGCTTGTTCTACTCTTGTTACTGCAATCAGAGCAAAGAAAAACTCTGAAGTACACATTTTCTTTGTCACACTTCAGTGCAATCCTCTCTCAGAAACATGCCAAGCTCTCTCTCTCTCTCTTTCCCTCCCTCGCCCCCTCCCACTCCCTTGGCTCCCTCACTCCTTCACTCTCTCAGCTCTTGTTTGTTTTTCTTTCTAGAATCCAAGCGGGCATTTTCCTCCCCACTGACTCAGTCTCGGGATGACCCCAGGAGAGATGTTTCCTCAGAGCTGCAAATTTGTGGAGCCATTTCTCCGCTGTCGTTTTCCAACTCTCAGAGATCAATTCTGTCTTCCTGTTAGTTTTTCCCATGTGGCCCATAGACTTTGGTTTCATACTAAATAAATCCAGCTTAGCATCAGTGCGGTCTCACATCTAGTAGAGTGTCTTCCCTGAGAAGGGCCAGCGGTCAGTGTCATGGCTGAGAGCATCAGCATCTCTCTATGCAGCACCCACCTTGACAACCAGGGTTCCCTCTCCTCCGTCTCAGTGACTGCCTCACACTCCTTAACGAGTTCTTGTACTCACCTAGGTTTCTAGTATATTGGCATTCCCTTTCCAGGCTTTTCAGCTGGGCAGGACTACAGCATCCGCATTCATGATGTTATTTTTTATGTGGTTCCTTTTAAGTTTCCTAGTAGATTAAAATAATAAAACAAAAATATTATGAAGGTAGGCCTCTAGAGCACACATTTAGGTCTCAATTATCCAAGGCAATAGCTTATGGAAACACAATATGAATAGATCTAATCCACAAATAAGCTCCAGCTCTTTGATTTAAAACAGCAATTGATTATCATTAGTAGATTTCAGTTTCATCAAGAGATGCACAAGAATTATCTGGATAATTAAGTTCGTCTGAATAATATTTATTCAGTCTCGGGCTCTGTATATGGTGTATTTTTTTATTATTATTTTGGATATTAAGCCTCAAAACAGCATTGTGTTAGTATCTATAATTGGAAGTGGAAATGGTATCATGGATACGGGGCTTTGAACTACTTACATAGAAATGTGAACAGATAAATTCACGGGCAGCAGACTAACATTTGCACCCTGGGGGAGGAGGGCAGGTGCTGGCTGGTTGTGCCCACGGCGCCTGGAACGGGGAAAGAGAACAACGGTGATTTTACTGTACTCTTTCCCACCAGCATGGAGAACAAGTGTATCCAGGTTTACACCACAGGCACCCTAGACGGCCTTTCTTCTCTTCTTTAAATCAAATTGCAAATTACATGATTTGTTAAAGGTATTTCTTTCAGGGGCGCCTGGGTGGCTCAGTGGGTTGAGCGTCAGACTTCTGCTCAGGTCGTGATCTCACGGTTGGAGGGTTTGAGCCCAGCGCCGGGCTCTGTGCGGACAGCTCAGAGTCTGGAACCTGCTTCTTATTCTGTCTGTGTCTCTCTTTCTGTCCTTCCTCTGCTCACACTCTGTCTGTCTCTCTCTCTCTCTCACAAATAAATAAATAAATAAATAAACATTAAAAAAAAGAAAAAGAAAATAAAGGTATTTCTTTCACTTTAAAACAATTTGCCTTTCTGGAGCACCTGGGTGGTTCAGTCGGTTAAGGGTTGGGCTCTTGACTTAGGCTTAGGCTCAGGTCATGATCTCACCTTTGGGGAGCTAGAGCCCCGAATCAGGCTCTATACTGGCAGTGTGGAGCCTGCTTGGGATTCTATCTCCCTCTGTGTCTCTTTCCTGCTCATGTGCTCTATCTCTCTCTCAAAATAAATAAATAAACTTTCAAAAAATAAAATAAAATAATTTGCCTTTGTATGGACGGGGAGAAAAATTAAGTTGTACACTAAACAGTTGTTTGAGGTTTCACAAGGCAAGATATAGTATAACGATCTCTTGTACATAAAAAAGAGATATTTACATGTGGAGCTCTTGAACCATCTTAACAATGGCAATACTGGATTATGGATTTTAAACTTTGGTGTATTGATCAAACAATTAATTGATTCCTTTGGCTTTGATTTCCAATTTTGTGATATACATAGTTGAGTAAAGTTTGAGGTATTCTTTTTCTTAAACTATTTTTCTTACACTAATGGAGAAAAATATACTCAAGAAGCCAGAATGTAGACAAAGATTTTTATAAATATTTCCATACCATCAGATATATCATCACTCAAGATTATCTATTGGACACAAAATTACCTCTGTCAAATTCCTTTAATCTAGTATTTAAAGATGTTTTCTCCTATTTATGTTAGAAAACCAATATGCTTTACTATGGAAAATTTTAAAAATATAAAGAAGAGAAAATAATAAATGATTATCACCATTGTCCTCTATTAAAAATGCTTTGTTTCCAAATATACATGCAAAAATATGTAACATGGAAGAAAAAATGAAATTTTAAAAAACTGGTTATGTAACTGCTCTGAGAGGGGAAAATGTCTTTTAAAAAATATCAAAAAAATATTGATGATGGGTTTTTGAATTATATAATGTGAGTGCAAACCCAGATCATTGATCTTACTGGCTTTGTACCTTCGGAAACATTAACAAATCTTTTGGCCTCATCTGTAAAATGCACACTATTATTTTCTGTTCCTTAGAGTTGATTTTAATTTAAAGGAGATAAAGTCTTTGAGCCAGTATCTGGCTGATAATAAAATTTCAGTATACATTACTCATCATCATCATCATTGGCTTCATTCATTGGAGGTACTTTGGGCTGTGAAAAAGTTCCCAAGGCATGAATAAGATGGGCTAGGATAAGACAAAGATTGTAAAGTAAGCGAGGCTTAAAGATTTGTTCAAAAAGGAGAGGATGTAGAACTCAGTGATGAGAGAATAAGGAGGGAGAGAAAAGGAGTAACAATATGGTGGAAATTGCCCAAGCTGTGGAGAAAATATGGCAGGTTAGTGATTTCCTTTTTTTTTTTTTTTTTTAATGTTTATTTATTTATTTATTTATTTTTTCCAATATATGAAATTTATTGTCACATTGGTTTCCATACAACACCCAGTGCTCATCCCAAAAGGTGACCTCCTCAATACCCATCCCCCACCCTCCCCTCCCTCCCACCCCCCATCAACCCTCAGTTTGTTCTCAGTTTTTAACAGTCTCTTATGCTTTGGCTCTCTCCCACTCTAAGCTCTTTTTTTTTTTTTCCTTCCCCTCCCCCATGGGTTTCTGTTAAGTTTCTCAGGATCCACATAAGAGTGAAACCATGTGGTATCTGTCTTTCTCTGTATGGCTTATTTCACTTAACATCACACTCTCCAGTTCCATCCACGTTGCTACAAAGGGCCATATTTCGTTCTTTCTCATTGACATGTAGTACTCCATTGTGTATATAAACCACAATTTCTTTATCCATTCATCAGTTGATGGACATTTAGGCTCTTTCCATAATTTGGCTATTGTTGAGAGTGCTGCTATAAACATTGGGGTACAAGTGCCCCTATGCATCCGTACTCCTGTATCCCTTGGGTAAATTCCTAGCAGTGCTATTGCTGGGTCATAGGGTAGGTCTATTTTTAATTTTCTGAGGAAGCTCCACACTGTTTTCCAGAGTGGCTGCACCAGTTTGCATTCCCACCAACAGTGCAAGAGGGTTCCTGTTTCTCCACATCCTTGCCAGCATCTATAGTCTCCTGATTTGTTCATTTTGGCCACTCTGACTGGCGTGAGGTGATATCTGAGTGTGGTTTTGATTTGTATTTCCCTGATAAGGAGCGACGTTGAGCATCTTTTCATGTGCCTGTTGGCCATCCGGATGTCTTCTTTGGAGAAGTGTCTATTCATGTTTTCTGCCCATTTCTTCACTGGGTTATTTGTTTTTCGGGTGTGGAGTTTGGTGAGCTCTTTATAGATTTTGGATACTAGCCCTTTGTCCGATATGTCATTTGCAAACATCTTTTCCCATTCTATGTTTATTTTTGAGAGAGATAGAGAGACAGAATGAGAGCAGGGGAGGGACAGAGAGAGAGAGAGAGATAGACATGGAATCCGAAGCAGGCTCCAGGCTCTGAGCTGTCAGCACATAGCCCGGTGCAGGGCTTGAACTTACAAACCAGGAGATCATGACCTGAGACAAAATTGTACGCTAAACTGACTGAGCCATCCAGGCACCCCTACAGATTTCATTTTATGGCAATGACCAAAGTAGTTTGTAGTCAGGCATGATCTATGTGCAGTTTTAATTTCTGTGCCATACAGCAATGCAGGCACCTTCCACTGCTCCTGAACTATGAATAAAACTTGCTACATAGAAATTGAATATGTGAGAATATTTTGAGAAGTTAAGGAAAACATTCTCTGCTTCATGAAGGTCTAAAGAAAGGAGGTGCCCTACAAGGAATTAGTGTGATCGGGCATTCATCAGAAGTAGAAAATCACAACAGGATATAAACCTTTAGAGATAAACAGAAGTTTAAATGAACTGTGTTTTGCAAATGCATATAAAATACGATATTGTATATTGTTTACATTTTTATGTAAGTGACCACAAACCAACAAAATGAAGAAATGCACATATGTTGATTTTTCAGGTAAAATTTAAAATTGGTATCCTAACATAAATACTGTTTTGTAACCCACTTTTTAACTTATTATATCATGCATATCTTTCCACATCCCTAAATATTTTTACAGTATCATTTTTAAGGACTATGAAAGGATAATTTTAAGTTAAAATTAAAAAATATGACTTTTGTACAAATAATACAAAATTCAAAGCACAAAGCATAACCTTTTGTATTGTAAGTAAAGGCATTAACTTAATTTCTTAAAGTAAGAAATCAAGAACTTCAAAATTTATCAAACTTTGTGAAAATTTAACACATTGCATGGCTTCTTTTCAGGCTTAGGTATGATGGACGGGGACAGATCAAATTCCATGTGGAAGTTTATCCTTAATTTTTCTTCTTTATATTCTAGAACAATTGACACTGTAGGACCGTCATACTTGTTCAGTTGGTTAATAAGGTTAAAACTATTTCATTAATAATAATGTTATATGTATAAACACTTAAAATGAATATTACTCTTTTCTGATGAATAAATAAATATACTAATGTTTCTCAGTTTTAATTTCCAATATAATAAACAATGATTATAATCCTCATTTTAAAAAACAACTTTTTGAGATCCTTAATAAATTTTAAAAGTGTAAGGAGCTCTGAAGACAATAAAAGTACCATAAAGATCATTAGGATTTCTGCCTCAAGATAAAATGCATATGATTGTGTTTCTTTGTTCCTATTGCTCCTAGAATAGTCTCAGGCACTCGTATTTATACTCTCTGTAGCATTTAGCACATTACCAATTACTTGCTATATAATTACTATGAATTCAAGACAAACTCTTAACAAAATTTTTTTTAATGTTTATTTTTTTTTTGAGAGACAGAGCATGAGCGGGAGACAGAGAGAGAGGGAGACACAGAATCCGAAGCAGGCTCCAGCCTCTGAGCTGTCTGCACAGAGCCCAGTGCGGGGCTCAAACCCACAAGCCATGAGATCATAACCTGAGCTGAAGTGGGATGCCTAACTGACTGAACCACCCAGGCACCCACAAACCCTTTATTATCTAACACAAATAGAATATAGAGACAAAGGAAGAGTGAGGAAAAATTTTTTCTTCATCAGAGAAGAAAAAAAATCACATGATGATGTAAAAAAATATTATTTAGAAAGTGATTTGAAGCATGACTGAATTAGAAAATATAATGAGTTAATCGGCACATATAATGGGGATCAGTTGATAAAGCATCCCACTTCAGCTCAGGTCATGATCTCATGGTTTGTGAGTTCTAGCCCCTCATCAGGCTCCCGGGCTGACCACTGACCATGCGGAGCCTGCTTCAGATTCTCTCTCTTTCTCTCTCTGTCCCTTCCCCTGCTTGTATGCTCTCTCAGAATAAATAAATAAACTTATAAAAAGAAGAAATGTAATGACTTAATAAATAGGAAAACTTCTATTTTAACCATTAGGTCACTACAGATAAACTAAGGATTAACAAATGAATTTCCATTTGAGACTAAACTTACTCCCAAATACACCCAACTCTCTACCTTGGGTTCCTGTAAAGGACAGGAGAACTTGCTGAAGAGTAATGGACAAATTCAGACGCCACAGCTCATATAGTGACACGGTCATTAGAGACCAAAAGTCTTCATTCAGCCCGAAGACTGAAAATATAATTACTCCATTCACGAATATAACTAATATAACAAATAAACCACCTATTATGTGCCACAGGCTATACTAGTGGCTGAGGATAAGCAGTGCATAAGACAGGAAAAATTCCTTTTCCTCTGAACTTTATATTTCACCAGAAAAGAACACACAAGTGATTGCTAATGTGCTAAATGTTACAGAGAGGAAGTCACAGAGTTCCAAGAAGAACTTGGAGAGGCAGATATAACAGAGATGTTGGTTGGGTAAGCCAAAAACTAGATGATAAGTAAGAAAGGTGAGGCGATGGAAAGGGGGAGAAAGATCACGGAGCATAAAAAGGTTAGGTGTCTGACTTACGTGAAATCTAGAACTTGACTTTCACTAGTACTGCAAACGCCAAATAAACAGTCACTGCCTGATGTATGCGAGGGTCTGATTTTTTTTCCCCCATCAGAATGTAAGCTCAAAGAGGATACAGTATTTGTCTGTACTGCTCAGCGTCGCATCCCCAGGTCTAGAAGGGTGTTTGGCATATCATGGGTGCTTAACATACAAATGCTGGGTGAATAAACAGGTGGATGGTTGTTGGAACAAGTGGATTTTACACTTTTCTAACTCTGAATTATCAGAGGAATCACTGTGTCAATAATTTCCACAGTGAAAGGGCTTTCTGCCTACATTACATCTTCTTTCTTTCTTTACTGACCTTTTGCTCCAAACGGATTATACCAAACGGTTCTAAAACAATAGTGGCAAAAGGTGGTAACAAGTGGCAGTAAAATAACAGTGTATCTAATGCTCTTCCTCTTTCTAATTCAGTTAACTTTTATAGGAAATTTTCTTTGACATCGGTTCTTCACAGCTCTCCTTCCTGTCTACTGATCAGTTAGCTGGTCTTTCTCCAGACATCCCTATCCCTGGACCCCCATGTCATCTGGTGGTTCCCTCTGCTGTAACTGTGTCTTAAGTGTGTTTCCAAATTCACTGATGGGCTTTCTGTCCTCTCCCTTAATTGGAGATATTCATGGATATAAAGACACCTGTTTGTCTTTAAGCCACTGAGCTCTGAATTATGCCAGGGAAATATTCAGTGTTGAATAAACGTTTGATGAGTGAATTAGTGATTGACAATTGGTTCTGAAACGGACTTTTTTTTTTTTTTGAGAGACACAGAAAGAGACAGAGCATGAGTGGGGAAGGAGCAGAGAGAGAGGGAGACACAGAATCCAAAACAGGCTCCAGGCTCTGAGCTGTCAACACAGAGCCCGACTCAGGGCTCGAATTCACAAACCGTGAGATCATGACCTGAGCCGCAGCTGGACACTCAACCGACTGAGCCACCCAGGAGCCCCTGAAACTGACTTTCTGCCTTTGTCATTGTTCACATTGAACTTAGCTGAAGTGTTATTTAAAGATATTTTTTAAAAAATCCTTTTTTTTTATTGATTTCAAAAGTTTACTGCCATCTGAGATTCCCGTCCACTCTGCCTACTCTTGCTAACCTCTTTGATTTTTAAAAATAGATTTTATTTTGAAATTTTTTGTTTTTGTTTTTGTTTTAAATAATGTTTTATCCCAACTAAATCAAACTTAAAAAGTCCTGACCTTGTGAAATATTTATACTACAGGGTGAAATGAGATCTTTGTAGCATCAATAACCAATACGCCAGCTGACCTAACAGGACACTATTTCATTGCTTTTTTATTTACGCAATCAGTCAATAATTTCCACAGTGAAAGGGCTTTTTCTGCCTCCATTACATCTTCTTTCTTTCTTTACTGACCTTTTGCTCCATCACTGTGTTTATTCTTAATAGGTTCATACTCTTCTCGTTTATGAAAGTCATTCTGTATATTGAGTGGCACAATACTTTTTCTTTGAGTCATTCCTATCATACTGCACGATACAATTAAAAGAAAATTATTTTATGCCTATAATTGCGTTCTATTCTAGAATGAAAGGTGATTATAAAGAGGGCTATAATAGTTATTGAAAGTGGTAATTTGTTGTTAACTTGATTTATCTCCTGACTTTCCTTTGTTGTGCTGAAAAGTTGAAATAGCTTGTACTTTTTATTTTAATATTTTTAAAATTTATTTTATGGCTCAAAGATTCAATAGAAACTCCTAGTGCAAACTATAGAATAAGGCCTGCTTTATTAGGAGAATAGTATCCTAGTAAAGGATGCTAGCTAGATTGCAGAATCTCTGGAAGGGTCAGAGAGCCAGGCTCCTGAATTATGCAGCTAGAATCCCCACACGCCCTTTGAGAATGTTCCAGCAAGAATGCTATAGCTGCTACCGATGGTACCGACTCTGGGGCCACGGCTGTAGTTTACACAGGTGGAGCTCAACACCTCATGTACATCTGTCTGTACGAAGCTACTTGTCCATGTTGCCACCTTCACTAAAATAAGGGGTTCTTCATGTATCCACTTCTTCACATCACCTCCACATTTGTGCCCAAGCTTGTTTGTGCTGGTGCAGTCAAGAAGGCTGAAAAAGACAATTCTCCAGTTTCCACCATAAAAAGATGAGCACACAGTGTAAAAGATGGTCAGAAAATAGGCAAGGTGTTCAAAGACGTAAGTGGTCACCCATGTCCATGGCAGCCACTCCTTACCTTCCTCACATCATCACATACCTTCTGCCACACTTAGACTTCCAAACGTCGATAAAAATTACATCATGGTCCCACCTGGATGCCCACCTGGGTAGGCACCCATCCTTTCATTCAAAAGTGAACATACCTACCTACTCTTTCCCCCAAGCTGCACATAGCAGTATCTAATGGCAAACTGTAATCCCTTCTAGTTTTAGTGTTGTTATTTCCATCACAACTTATCTTGATAATTTGTGAACTATTTGCCACCATTGCTATACAACGTATAAAATGGTAGGACACAGTAGGGCCAAAAAGAAAAGGAAAATCAAGTCAAGTATGTAAATATAGATATTTAAATGGCACAGCCAGAAAAGGAGTTAAGAAGACATTATACTTCCTGTTTCTGCTGCCAACTGTGAGGCCATACAGAGATTTCATCACCTCGATAACCATGCAGCGTCTCTCTCCTCCTCATCTAGTGCCTCAGCTGGTCATCATGTTTTACCTGGGGGGAAGTTCAAGTTTTCATCCTAGAGTTGTCTGAACCCAGATGGCTCTTCCTAAATGAAGTTGTTAAAGTAATCCAGGCGCTTGGGGCACCTGGGTGGCTCAGTCGGTTAAGCGTCCGACTTCAGCTCAGGTCACGATCTCGCGGTCTGTGAGTTCGAGCCCCGCGTCAGCTCTGGGCTGATGGCTCAGAGCCTGGAGCCTGCTTCCGATTCTGTGTCTCCCTCTCTCTCTGCCCCTCCCCCGTTCATGCTCTGTCTCTCTCTGTCTCAAAAGTAAATAAAAGTTAAAAAAAAAAATTAAAAAAAAAAAGTAATCCAGGTGCTTGAACCATTGGATGTGACAGTATTGTCAGCTGCCTCAGAGGAGCCCCTATCTTGCTGACACATTCTTCTCTAAGCTTAGAGGGTAACATCAAAGGTTGTAGTAACAAATAAGTGAAGTTACAGTAAAAAACTTTGCCAGTAGGCTGAGAGGAAGAATAGTGAGAGTGGCCACTTTCACTTCCACCCCTTGGATTCTAGAATCATGAATTTTGAGAACGGGAGAAGAACTATATCATGGGCTGCTGGGATAGAACACATCGCACATACTATTTACAGAATCTCAACTTCACAAGATGCCCACCAGCTGGTGCTCCCTTCAGTGACTCTTCCTACTCTTCTACAGGTATTACCCCAATGGAACAGTAGAAAAATTCACTGAAGGGTGCGTTAGCTGGTGGACATCTTGTGGGAAAGTTGCCTCTTGATAATGATAATGGGATATGTGAGAAGTGAAGTGAATCCTATAAAAAGCAGCTCATTGTCTTAATTCTATTCTTTGTGTGTAAATGAGTTCCTTAGTCTGAATGGGTTGCAAGGACTATGAATATGCCAACCTGGATTATGTTAATGGTAGAAAATAATATTCTGCTTCTTATGGATGTTACAAGGATTAAATACAATAAAACAAATGAAGAAACAAGCATGGTAACTCACACATTGCAAGTGCTAAATATATGTTATTTATTTTTGATGTCGTGGGGAGGGAGGGAAGTAAGATGAAAAGAGAGAGAAGGAAGAAGGAAGAGGAGAGGAAGAATGAGAAGAAGTCTTAAGTATGTAACAGAAAAGGAAAGAGAAGTGTTGGACCTTCAGCAAATTGGTCAAGGGTTATGCAAGGAAGGGGATCTTTAAAATTTTAGTCCAACAGAGTCTTCAGATTCTTTCAACATCAAAAAGTTATTAATTAGAAACAGAAAGGGAGGCAAACCATAACAGACTCTTAAATACAGAGAACAAACTGAGGGTTGATGGGTGGGGGAGATGGGAAAATGGGTGATGGGCGTTGAGGAGGGCACTTGCTGGGATGAACACTGGGTGTTGTATGTAAGCGATGAATCATGGGAATCTACTCCCAAAGCCAAGAGCACATTGTATATACTGTATGTTAGCTAACTTGACAATCAATTACATTAAAAAATAGATTACATGAAATAACTAATGCATAGAAAAAAAAGCTGTAAAAGTAATAGGAGACATAGCCGAGAAGTAAAGTTCTAACATTCTTTTCTAATTTTCTAGGTGCTAGAAAATATTTGTAGGTCTAAGTGCTGGACAAGTATGTGGGAAGTACTGAAAAGATATATGGAAAGCTCTTGGAGTGTGGTGTCATTGGTATGTCTGTTGGAGCAGACCACTGTGGTTTGGGAGTCAATTAGCAAAGTGAGATAAATCTAACCAACTTAGACTAACAGATATACTCATGTGAATGCTTGGAGTAGATGTGAAAATGCTTGCCCTCTATGGTTTAACGTTACAGAACCTCCCCAATCCAGATCTAAATCTCACGTACAGACCTAGAAGACTGAATTAATGAATCCTTCAAGTAATATGTCATTCAATTCAAGAGACGTAGCATTTAACAATTAGCTTAGCAGGTAGTGTTTTTATCAATTCTTTAATTTTTTAAATCTATTTAAAGTGATATATATATATTAATAATTATTAGCATATAAGCACTCTAAATAAGTGTAATTCCAGCCTTTCTAGTTATATGTAAGTATAATGAACAAAATTCATTTAAATAATATATTCAAATGAAGTTGAAAAATATGGTAAACAGTACTTAAAATAAGAAGTTAATAGCAAATAGTGTTTTCTTTTATAATTCTTTGTTCCCCCTTGAGAAATCCTGAGGCCCTGAAATATCATTCTAAAGCATTAATAAAATGGTCTATTGTTGATTTTGTGATTGGGCCATCCACATCCCTAATTGACCAAAAGTGTAAGATAATGAAGGCAAGAGCCTTGTTAACTTCTGGTATCTGTGAGCCACTACCTGTGAAGGAGGGAACTGGTAGCTTCAGTTTGCTGAAGATCATAATAATAACAGTTCACAGTTAGTAAGTATTTAGTTCATGCTACATATTTTTACGTGTTTTACACTTTTACATACATCTTTACATGTATTGTTGCATTGCATTCTAAACAATGCCCGAGGAGTTGGGGTACCACTACATTTACCAATTTACGGAATAGGGAACAGTCTGAGCAAGTGAAGTCACTTGCTCAAGAACATCTCCTGGAGCCCACACCCTTAGCCATGATGTACTACTTAGAGACTTCATAGGAATTTATCATATAAGAGCATGCTCACTCAGCTTTGGTAGCATAGTTTGAAAAGAATTTCGTATTCTCCATGGAAATTTTATGAAATTTATTTTTCAGTTATAACAAGTGCAGAGCTCTGGAAGGCAGCAGAATGCCATGACCTAGCATTGGTTTATATCCTGGGAAATAAGACCATCATTCCTGAGGTATCTGAGCTTCTTATTCTTGTCAGATATATGTAGTACGTGTCATATGCAGTTGGATCATACTATAGGCCATTGAAAAAGCTATATATTAAAAAAACCCCACAGGTTGAAATATCAACGCATTTCATTAAGATTCCTGCATACTGTCAGAGGGTCTGAGTAAAACTAATATGAGGTTCCAGAAGAGAATTTATTAAACTAAAAGTTTAAAAAGAAAGATTCTAGGATAGACAGATCCAGATCCTGGATTAAGTACTATTTAAGCTGTTTGAGCATTAGAAAGCTACTTAAATTTTTGGGCGCCTGGGTGGCTCAGTCCAACTTCAGCTCAGGTCATGATTTCAGGGTCTGTGAGTTTGAGCCCCACCTCAGGCTCTGTGCTGACAGCTCAGAGCCTGGAGCTTGCTTCTAGTTCTGTGTCTCCTTCTCTCTGCCCCTTCCCTGCTTGGGCTCTCTCTGTCTCTCTCAAAAATAAACATTGAGGGCGCCTGGGTGGCTCAGTCGGTTAAGCGTCCGACTTCGGCTCAGGTCACGATCTTGTGGTCCTCGAGTTCGAGCCCCGCGTCGGGCTCTGGGCTGATGGCTCAGAGCCTGGAGCCTGCTTCCGATTCTGTGTTTCCCTCTCTCTCTGCCCCTCCCCTGTTCATGCTCTGTCTCTCTCTGTCTCAAAAATAAACAAATGTTAAAAAAAAAAATAAAGTGCTACTTATTAAAAAAAAACATTGAAAAAAAGTTAAAAAAAAAAAGCTACTTAAATTCTTGATGTCTAACTTTCCTCATCTGTTCAATGTAGAAGACAATGCTGTTCTCTCCTATAGGGGGGCTTGAGGATGAAATGGATTGATACATTTAAAGCACTTTCTTTTACATGCTCTATGCAATTTTTGTTGATATTCATGTAAATAATGTAGCCACTTAAGAAGATTCCAAGATTATAAGTGGGCTCAAAACAAAGCCATTTAAATTTTATTAAGTGGTATGAAGACAGAGCTCAGGGAAGTTTGAGAAAGAAGAAACCTAAATGAAGAAACGTGGTAGGTGAACAGAAAGGTAAGGTTGGTTTAAAAAAAAAAAAAAAAAAGAAGAAGAAGAAGAGGAAGAAGAATTTGATGGAGAAGAACACTGTGAGATACTTAGACATGAACCTGAGTGAAAACCCTCTTTATGACTTCATGTCATGCTGATATTCATGTTATGAGCTTCAGGCACATTGCCAGTGGGACTCAACCTCTAAATCATTCTTTTACTATGGCTATAGTCACACGGCTTCTCCTGCTGAATCTACAAGTTTACGATAGCTTATCTCTGCCCTTTACAGCACACTGTTAATGGGGTCAATTCTTCATGCCAGGCAATACTTTTAGGTCCTTTTAAAAGGATGTCAATCTATCCAAGTTTTATACTCATGGAAGTCTACAAAAATTTATAACTCTTCATCTCACACCCTAAACCTTCATAGCAACCCTACAAAGAAATTAAATGAAGGAAAGAGACTATTTGAGTTATGGAAAGACAGGAGGTTAAGGTCCATTCCTTGTAAAAATCACTGCCCATATGTAATGCATATTCTGTCATGTCTGCTACCACAAAATGTTTACAACATGATTTTATCAAAGAAATAATATTAGCTTTAAAAATCTACTAACTGTTGAATTTAGTCCCATTGACTTAAATGCCAGGTAACATTGCTACAACAAATACCTTCAGGAAAGACAAGATGATGTAGACAAGATACTCATCTTTTTTTTTTTTTTTTTTTTTTTGTCTTTTATTTTTCGATGATTGCAACCATTATACTTTTGTTGACTGGGGACAGAGTTAGCTGGATAAACTGTCTACTCACCTGTCTTTCAGGGATTCTGATCTTGATATATTATTTCCCTAGGAGATTTTCTAGGGAAAGTAAGACATTTAAAAAAAAAAGAAACACCCAAAAAATGAATCTGATAAATCTTCCCATTATACTCTCTTGGAGGTAGGGTATAAAACAAACAAAAATACTACTACTAACTAACATTTACAGAGTACTTGTGATGTACCAAGAACAGTCCTAAACATTGCACATATAGTAACTTCTTTGATCATCACAACAGTCTAATGAGATTGGTATTGGTTTTAACCTCACTTCTCAGATAAGGGAACAGAAGCAGCCAGAGGTTAAATCGCTTGCCTTTGGAGATCTAGCTAATTAGCAGCAGAGCTAGAATTCAAACTCTGTCTCTTGAGTCCTAGATGTCTTGCTTTTAGCCCCCACATTTTACTGCCTCCAGAAAATCTCTGCCTTCATCCAGTTAGCCTGCTGGATCCTTCATCATGACAATTTTCACAGGGCATTATTAAGTGGCTTACTGGTGAGCGTATTGAGGGCTGAATCCAAATCTTCCATCTTGGCTTCCAAGTGTCTTTCACAGTATCTGGTAGAAAGTAGACATCAACTCAAGCTTCTAGGGTATAATCATTGATGTTCCTTCTGTATGAGAGAGACTTCCCTTAAGGTTAGTAGGGCTTATTTTATTTTATTCACGTATCTGCTCACATGCCGCCTCTTAGAGGCGGCCTTCATTAACTCTGTATCAAACTGAAAATCAGCCCACAAAATTTCTTTCTTCTTACCTTGTTATACTGTTACATTTATTTCTTCATGGTGTTTTTCACCAAAATTCATTTCTATTGGTTGAATTCGTTAACTATCTGCCTCACTGCCTGTATTGTAAAACTTGTGACATATTTTGTTTTGTTCACTCCTGTGTCCCCTGTGACGAGAAAAAAGCATTTATCACATAGTAAGTGTTCAATACATCTTCATTAAATAGTTAATGAAGGAAGGATTGGACAGATGAAATGAATATCTGGAAGCATCACAGGGAACTCATAACTGGTTAATTCCAGGAAGGCAGCCTGGATAGATTAAAAATAAAGAGAAAATAAAACTTCTAGTAAAATTTCATATTACTAGAATTTTGTAAGAGTACTGACATTTTTATTAAAAAGTTTTTTTCTCTAATCTTTATTTTTGAGAGAGAGCGTGTGAGCAGGAGAGGAGCAGAGAGGGAGACACAGAATCCAAAGCAGGCTCCAGGCTCCGAGCTGTCAGCACAGAGCCTGACGCGGGGCTCGAACCCTCGGACTGCGAGATCATGACCTGAGCCGAAGTCGGACGCTCAACCAACTGAGCCACCCAGGCGCCCCTGGACATTTTTATTTTTAAACAGAATTATTATTTTTAACTACTTTCTGCTTCAAATGAAAATTTTGTGAGGTCTATGCAAATAAAAAATATTATTTCTTAATTTTTTTTAACGTTTATTTATTTTTGAAGAGACAGAGACAGAGTGCCAGCTGGGAAGGGGGAAAGAGAGAGAGAGAGAGAGAGAGAGAGAGAGAGGCACAGAATCTGAAGCAGGCTCCAGGCTCTGAGCTGTCAGCACAGAACCCAACACGAGGCTTGAACCCACAAACTGCGAGATCATGACCTGAGCTGAAGTTTGATGCTTAAGCAACTGAGCCACCCAGGTGCCCCAAAAATATGTATTTCTACTGATATATATTAAATGCTATTTACATTAAACTAAGTTGTTTACCCACAAGATCATTTATTTATTTTTATTTTTATTTTTTTCTATGTGTCTTTTTTGTGCCAATACCATACTGTCCACAAGATCATTTAAAGGTTATTTATTTTTTAAATAGTCTTGCCTGTCATAGATTGAAGTTATAATACATAAACGTGAAGATTTTGTATTAAGTACATGAAGATTTTGTATTTTATTAAGTACACGAGTACTAACACATCAGCAATGCTGCTTCTATGTTGTTACTTTTCAAACATTCTTAGAAAATACATTTGGAAAAGCTGGACCAATTTTCTTTAAATTGTTTAATTGAAATATATTTGACACATAATACTGTGTACATTTAAGGTGTGCAATGTGTCTGATACATATGTAAATTATAATGCAATTATATAAAAATATAATACAATATAATTATCATTTCTTGTTTGTGGTGGGAATAATTAGTTAACTTTGATTATTTATTCAAGAGATGTTAAAGTAATTCCTATACAGGCAGATGTATGAAAACAATCTGCAGTTGGAGAGGAGTGGTACTTAAATATTCTTTGTGCATAGTAAAAATTGTGTTGACCTAATTCTAATTTGGTAATCTTAGGGACTCTTTTCAAAATGAAATACAATATGTAGACATTAACATCATTAAACATACAAAGCTTGGTTCTTTTTTATAAGTTTTAAATACGTGGTCTATTGTGTAATGTGCAGCAGGACAATAACGTAAAATTTAATTTCATACCAAATTGTATATGTACATATGTGCTAATTATGTGTCCTATAACACTGCGCTTAGAACTAATGTGAGTTGAGAGCTATTATTTTCATCACAACCTGCAATTAAAGTCCTCCATACAAAGGAGGACTTACAAAATCAAAGTTTTATTCCTATGCTCTATTTTTTTTTTCCTCACTTTAATGACAAATCCGTCTTCCAGTTGCCTTGGGCTGTAATATTCACTCAATTTTCCTTTCACATAAAGAAAGCTAGAATTAAATATGTACACATATTTAATAATGTCAATGCATTCATTCCAAAGAGCTTTATTTGTACCAGCCAACTTTCATTACCAGGCCTGGAATGCACTCATTCATTCATTCATTCACCCAATTATTCTTTTTCTTCTTCATGTATACATTCATCCATTACTCCATTCATTCAAAACACACTTACTGAACTTTTTCTGAGACGATGACATATTAATAGAAATTGAAATTATGTATTTAAAAAGGAGGATCATAAAGATATGTTTGAGGAAGATTAAGAAATTCAGCTTGTTAGAATGAAGCCTGAGAGTGGGAAAATTATATATGATGAGGACTGACAGGGAATGGGAGCCATGTTACCAAGGATCCTGCAGGCCTCCATGAAAAGTACAAATACAGTACTGAGTTATATTAGACACTATTAAAATTTTTTTTTCAGAAGAGAATGGTCTGGCCTATATATTTTTTTAAGAGTTAATTTTATTTTTAAATGTTTATTTATTTATTTTGAGAGAGCAAGACAGAGAGAGAGAGAGCTGGAAAGGGGCAGAGAGAATCCAAAGTAGGATCAGGGCTATCAGTGCAGAGCCCAATGTGGGACTCAAATTCGTGAGTTGTGAAATCATGACCTGTGCTGAAACCAAGTGTTGGACACCTAATCGACTGACCCACCGAGGCACCCCTGGTGTGGCCTATATTTTTAAAGAATAACTCCAAATGTTATGTAGAGAATATACTGTAGGATGCAAAGATAAGGTTGGAGATAGGTAGAGATGTCACATCAAAAGTACCTAAATTAGGAGGCTAACATGTCACAGAAATTGGGGAGAAGAGCAGTGGTTTTAACACATGAGAAAATTCAAGTGTAATTTTTTTTTTTGGCCAGAAAAAAAGAGAACAAGTTTCTGAAAATAATAATAGAAGCAATAATAAAAATAATAGTAATAGCTAATGGTTAGGCAGTGCTCACTACATAGTAAGAAAATCTGTATATATTGGGGCACCTGGGTGGCTGAGGTTAAGCGTCCAACTTTGGCTCAGGTCATGATCTCGTGGTCCGTGGGTTCGAGCCCCGCGTCAGCTGTGCTGACAGCTCAGAGCCTGGAGCCTGTTTCAGATTCTGTGTCTCCCCCATTCATGCTCTGTCTCTGTCTCAAAAATAAATAAATGTTAAAAAAAGTAAAAAAAAGAAAATCTGTATATATTAATTTATTTCTACAAAGAGTTAGCCGAATTCAAGGTTATGAGCATAACCCTCCACAGTGCCAAATCTTCCCAAAGATATCAGATATCTTCCCAAATCTTCAGATATCGGCCACAAGGTCCCTAGGGCCACCCTGACTTCTGATTAGCTGACTACAAAGTTGGGGGTTTCTATAACCACCCTCAGTTTCCATAATTCTTTAGAACAACTGACAGAACTCAGGAAAGTACTGCCATTCTACTTATGATTTCACTTTTATTATAGCTAAAGGAAAATAATCAAAATCAGACAAAGGAAGAGATACATAGTGGAATCTGGGACTGAAAGGATTCCCAAACACGAAGTCTTTATGTCCTCAGGGAAGTGCTTACCTTCCTGACATTCCTGTATGGTAACACGCAAAAAGACTTGCCAACTTAAGAAGCTTCACTATAAGTTCAGTGACCAGAGATTTTATTGAGGCTTTATTACATAGGCATGATTAATTGAATCATGGTCCATGTGGTTGAACTCCCTTCCTCCCGCCCCCCAACCCTGAGGTCAGACTGGTATCATGTGCCTCAACATTCCGATGCTATAATCACAGAGTTGATCTCTCCGCATGGGTAGCCCTCATACTGAGATTGTCAGATGTATTTGCCCCCATTTTTAGTTATGTCATTAGCATAAATTATCAGATGTGGTTTTATGGACCCACTATAACAAAATCCCTCCTATAACTCGAGAAATTTCAGGGATTTAGAGGTCACCTACTAGGAACTGGAACAAAGGCCAGATACCTCCTTGGGGAGGATTAATTATTGATGATGATGATGATGATGATGATGATGATGATACAAGTAACAACAAAAACAATACTAATCGCAAATGATTAAAAAGCACTTACTACATACTAAGAAATTTGCATGGAGTAACTTGTTTATTCTCATAATAATCCTATGAGGCTATTATGTTCCCATTACAGATGAAGAAAGTGAATCATGGATAAACTAACTTCCCCAAGGCCAAAGATCAAGAAGGATGTAGATATAGGATTGGGACCCTAGTAAATGTTCCCTAAATCTGTGTTTTTAACAATATTACGCTGCCTGTCTGTAGGGATATCTGAAATTAAATCTGGAAGCAGGATATCAGCATAAGGAGACTGGCTAGCTAGGAAATGAGAGCCAAATGTGCTGACCTTCTAAGATCCTACACTTCTGAGCAACACAGAACAGTCAAACTGTGGAAGAGGTTCTAAACTGAGTGATGCCAAATGTGGGATCATTAAATTCATTTGAATTCTTTATGATATCTTAATAATATCTTAAATAGTATCTTGTGCTCCAGTCAGCTTTCTCTCACACTTCTCAAAACTATTTAAATGTTCTCCATACCTCTTTTAATGTGCTCAGAAATAACAATCAGAAGCCTCTTTTCCTGATGCAAATGTTGAGAGGAGTGGATTCTGTGAACCTTAGATTTTTGAAACAATATAACTGCATTTGAAAAGAGTTTGAGATGTCACACTGATGTCACATATAGAAAAAGTTGGTTTTATGTCAACCAAATTTCTCAATTTACTGCAGGCCAACTTGATTGGTCTTTTCTAAATTACTCCAGGATCTAAAGATGATCTTAGGTGTTGGGGAAGGGAGTGATTGACAAGGGAGTGGAGACTGAGAATTCAAAGCACTGATTATATAGTTCAGAGTTCTACTCTATATCTTTTATGCCTTGCAATCTGCACACTATCCCTAGGAAATCTCTGAGATCCTCATAGTTTTAAATAGAAGCTTCAGTTTTGAGGGGAAAAAAAGAGGAACAACTTCTGACATCTATCAGATGGTATTTGTCCCAACCATAAAAACTAGACCACAATGGTTCCCTACTTAACATAAACAATTTCATAGAACACCAATATCAAACAAGATCACTGGGTGACTAATGAAGTAAGACAACAATAAGAGCATTTTGTAATCATGCTTGAGTATAGACAAAAGCTAGAACACTGTGCACAAGAAAGGACAAAACATACCCTTCTCTGGGCTAATGGGAGTGACTGCTGCTTCTTTACCAGTTAGCTTTAGCATTATTCCATTCTTCCTACCTTATAGATAAAAATTACGAGGGTACTCAATCATAGAATTGCCTTGCTTTCTTGGTGCCCAGACTGGAACATATTTTTGGGACCCTGTCCAAAATTATTCCACACAAAATTTTTTAAAATATAAAACAGAATAAACCTTTAAACCTTTAAAGACATTAATTTCCAGCTCCTAAGTCAAGCCCTTCCTAACACTCTCTCACTGCCATACTCCACAGTTCCCCATGGAGCATGGTTTTCTTCACTGAAAAGAGTCAGTGACTCAAGTGAATTTGATGACAGAAGTGTTTCATATGGTTTTTGTCATATTGGCATTGACAGTCTGGTAACTTCCCAGAATTTATCTCTCGTTTATTGTTCTTTTGTGAAATCCAGAACCATATATCAACTGTCTGCTGGTCATTTCCAAGACTTACTTCCCAGGTAGTAGATAATTTGTGAATTCCAAACTGAAACATTGTATGTCTCCCTCATTTGCATTTCTACCATTATTATTTATTTTAAGTTATGACACTACTTTCCACCAAACATGTTTTGATAGACTTCATTTCATTTGAGCAGTTTTAGGTTCACAGCAAAATTGATGGGAAGGTATACTGACTTACCATATATCGTCTGCCCCTATACGTGCATTGACTCTCCCATTATCAACGGCGCCCATCAGAGTGGTACATTTATTACCATTTATTGAACCTGTATTGACACATCAACATCACCCAAAATTCACGGTTTACATTAGAGTTCACTCTTGGTGTTACACATCGTTTGGGTTTGGACAAATGTATGGTGACATATATCCATTATTATGGCCACCACTTTTTTAAAAAAAGAATTATTGGAGTAAGTTGTTACTCCACACACTGGCACTAAAAGTTTTGGGCCCTGAGAAACTCCTTAGTCCCAGGAAAACTGGGACATTTGATCATCTTATATGAATTTACCCTTCATAAACATCTCTTGAATGTAGATAGTTCTTTTATAGCAAATCTTATCACGTGAGTTCATACCTCTCATAATATCTCATTTGTTTCCTAGAAACTTTGTTTTTTTCATTTCATTATTCAGAGTGAACAAAGTAAATGTGAAATCAAAATTGAGTTATTTGCATTTTAGTATCCTTCATTCTCTTCATATTGCCTTTAAGATAGCATCCAAAAGCCTATTCATTCTCTGTAATAATGTCAAGTGTTGACAAACTACAGCAATCCAGCCAGGTTGACTTTATAAATAAAGTTTTATTAGAATTCAACCTCATCTATTCATTTATTTATTATCTAAGACTTTTCAAGCTACAGTGGTAGAGTTAGATAATTGTAAAAAGACTTTATGACGCCCCGGCTTTTTATAGACAATGTTTGCTGACCCCTGCCACTTAAAGTGTGGTCCACAGACTCATGCAAGTCTATAAAGTGTGATAAGATAAATAAAAATACTGAGAAAAAATATCTAGAAACAATTGGTGGAGGTTCAGTGTCTGGCCAAATGGGAAAAAAGAAAGGGACACAGACTCTGAGACTGCTAGGGAAACAATCCTGGGCAGGGGGCCATGGAGGATGGGGGTGGAAAGGGAAATACAAAAACAAAACCCATGAATGAATGGATGGATTTAATGCCATAGAATGAAATGGAAACAGTTATGTAAGAATAAAGAGGGAAGTGATTACAGTAATTTTATGACAGAAATAACATTTTTGGATCTTAAAAGCACAAAAGCCAAGTCATTTTTATTAACACATTTATATGTACTTATTGTACATTTATATGTACTTATATGTGTTTTATTAACACATTTATATGTACTTACTATGTGGTGGCCACTCTTCTAAGCACTTTTCACATAATTAATTATCAAACAATGTTATGAATAATTATTATCACTATCCCTGTTTTATGGGTGAGAAAATGGAGGCAGACAGAGGGCAAGTCAAAACAGCCAAGGGCCATAATTGTTTAAATCAACAATCTGGTCAGATACCTAATGAATTCAGACAATGGAGATAATCGACTGCATTTTTAAGTCTTCCCTAAATTGACTTCTTTTTGGACTTAACTTTTACTAAAACAGCATCAAACTTATCATTCACTCCTCTTCAGTCCATTAAGTGTTTTCACTGATTTGTTAGACATAATGTGTACACATTTGCTTTCTGACCCCTTCAACAAGCTCAGCCAGCCCACAGTGATCCATATTACTATTCTCATTGAAATGCTCTGGAAGCCATTTGTGCCCGTCCACTGGATGTCCTGGTGGCCACAGGAGGAGCAAGCTTTGTTTCGTATGATTACTTCACAAGTCCACAATTCTAAATAATTTGAATTGCTTTTAGAACTGCACTTACTGTTTTCAAAGGCTTAATTTATTTAATTTATCTAACTTTATGTAATGTCACAAATTAATGACACTTCATAGCCTTATTAAGGTATGCAGACCATGGTATTAATAACAAAATCTTAACTAGTTTGTTAAATATGTCATACCTCAATGAGTAAAATTTTTATAGCATTAAAGAGAATCAGTTTTATTCCTTTGCAAGTCTACCTATATTACTAGTGATTATTTTTATTAAATTAATTGAATTATACAAATACATATGTATAGGTTGCAAACGAGTCAACAACTTCTGTGCTAATATTTCGTTGAAATTGCTATGACTTTATTTTCATTTTGCTTGCTGAATTGTTTTATTTGGAATATGGGAAAGGCATAGAAAAGTTATTCAAGAAAAAGAAGTGTACTCAAGCTTAGAAATTTAGATATTTTACTATATTCAAAATATTTCCGTATCTGAGTGGCAATTCATTTGGATAAAGGAAAGATCCATGTTCACATTTTAGGAAACATCTTTGACAACAAGTTCAATTTAGATATCACTTCCTCCAGAAATCCCTCCTGTGGGCCTCAACCATAGGTCAGCAGTCCATCCTATGTACTTTAACCTAATTTCCCTATAAGGATATTTATCATGCTTGTGCAAAATATTGGTGAGAGATGAGTGTTCAAAAGAACATTAAATCAATACTCCTGTGAAAAGATGAATTTTGATTCAGATAACAGCTATCTCTCCTCAACAGGGCCTATGGGGAAATGGCAAACAGAAAACACAATCATGGCTCATATTTAGCTGGCTTTGAGCACAGAACTGATGCAGAGTACTATACTGAGCTGAACTGGAACCCGGATGGTAATTCAGAGACCTCATAGGCTTATGAAATTCCACACCCTGCTGGAAAGATGACGATAAAGAGACTTCTGGCATTTCTCAAGTGAACTTCAGATAAAGAAGAATATTGAAAAATAAAGAAAAGAGGAGAGCCTTCTTGAAAATTGTCCTAAATTTATTCATTCATTTAATTTGGAAGGAACAAAATGTGTTGCTAGATTTCACTTAGCCGGATTTTAAAGATTTATCAGTGGGAGAGAGACATGGTCCTTGGGCTTATGGAGCTTAGTCTCCTGGTTATTGCGATGATGTGTTTGTTTCCATTTAACCTTAAGTTCTCTGAGGACATTGATCACATTTCTCCTGTTCACCAGGCTGCCTCAGCATATGGCATAGCGGTTCCAACACAGCAGGTACTCAGTGCACATTTGCCAATTTATTGTGCAGAATATACTGGGTGCTAAGACCCATGTGTTCACTGCTAATACAATATTTATGAATATTGGTTTAGACTGAATGTGAGAAAGTCTCCTGCAGATGTAGACAGGCACAGATGCAGCTATCTATGTAGAAGTAGGTATCTGCAGAGGTAGAAAGAAACTCACTTGCCCAGTTTCTCCTCTGTAGTGCTCCTTGTTGAAAACTTTATCCTCGGGTTTGTGAGCTGTGTCTGAATAGACAAGCCCAGAATGCACACAATGGAGTTTTTGTGAGGCTGCTTTGCTGCAACTTAATATACACTCAAATTATGAACAAGTAAGGATCTTTAGATTCCTGGGAAATTTAAAAATTAGTTAATAATGCCAATCAAATGGGATTTAAACTCTCATAAATACAATCTTTGTCCACAACAACAACAATAACAAAAAATGGGAAAAATTAAATATATATGTATATATATACACACACATATATATATATACATACATACATACATATAATCACTTCTGTGACTTCAAAGAATAGATGACTGCAACAAAACCTAATAGGGCCCTGTCAACATAGTTGAAATACCATCATCTAGAACATTTATTCAGAGGCATTTTTGCTCTATCTTCCACTAAAGTGAAATGGAAGGTCACAGGTCTATTGTATCCATCCCAACTTTGTTTTTTCTTATGTTGGAGGAAGATTGTACTACTCTTGTGTAGTAAGTTGAAGAAGAAGAAGGAGAAGGAGAAGAAGGACGATGAGCAGGACAAGGACGAGGATGAGGAGGATGAGGAGATGGAGAGGGAGAGGGAGAAGGAGAAGGAGAAAGAGAAGGAGGATGAGGAGGAAGAGAAGAGGGGACATGGAAGAAGAAGAAAAAGTAGAAAGCCTCAGGACATTAGTATGATAGGCAGAAGTTGCACAAATCACTTGAAAACATTACTCTTACTTTCTTTTTCTGTAGATCTGGTAAAACCTTTTAAATAACGGAAATGTGAGTTGGGAAAATAGGAACTCTGGGGAAAGAAATTAACAAAGACCATCTTTTATCTTTACAGAATCTAAGTGCCTATTGTCTAGGACACATGAGTAACATGGAACTATTTCCAATCTGTTCCTTGCATAACATACAAATGTGGAAAAACTAAATGGCCTTAGTTTAATATGGTCTTAAGTTAATATCATTTACTGAAAACAAACTGAAGCAAAAGAGGTAAATATTTCAAAAGCAACCTGCTGAAATTCAATAAGAGTAAAATATGAATACTTGTCAAAAGAACAACAAAATCAGGTAAGGATTTTAGGAAACTCTTTGATAAATATTTTACTTTTTCTCATATAGAACATTTTAAATAATAATAAATATGATCATGCAATAAAAACTAATCACACAAACATTAAAAATACTTCAACTAAATTTACTGTGAATACTTCATTTTAAGAACCCTCTATCTCTATGTTTTTAATTTGCTACCCTTGAGTATGCATGGTGTCCTTCAGGAAACATTTTTAAAAGAAAAACTGATTAGGGGCACCTGGGTGGCTCAGTAGGTTGAGCATCCTACTTCGGCTCAGGTCATGATCTCACAGCTCATGAGTTCAAGCCCTGCGTTGGGCTCTGTGCTGACAGCTCAGAGCCTGGAGACCGGTTTGGATTTTCTGTCTCCCTCTCTCTCTGCCCCTCCCCTGCTCATGCTCTCTCTCTCCTCCAAAATAAATAATAAAATTTTTTATTAAAATAATTTATTAAAATAATTATTAAAATTATTTATTAAAATAATTAATAAAATTTTTAATTAAAAATTATTAGAATGTGATGAATAAAATAAAATAGATTACTTTAGTAATCTTACTGCCACAAGAAGAGAGGGACACCCTTTCATACCATTAGCACTGTTTACTTCATGCAACACCCCACATTCACAGACTCAAAACAATTTTGTGCAGAAGGTCCTGACAAATAGTGGCCCAGTCTTGAAGATCAGGATGTCGAGGCCCACAGAACATAGTGACCGTAAGGAGAGCACTAAGTGATAAAGCAAAGAGAAAAACAAAACGGTTTCTCGGTGTTATTTCACTGCCTCTTTTGTGAAAGATTCCAATAATTAGCAGTGCTTTGAAGACTCCTTAGTTCCCATGTAAAAATATAGCAAACCAACCAAAAGGGTCAGTGTCAGTATTCCAATCCGCCATCTTTTTCTTCTCTAAGGACATGAGTAGATGAAGTTTTTAACCTTTCCTCTTTTCATAAGGCACTAGAAAATAAACCTCAGAGATACCAAGTCCAAAGAAGTTTCTTATTCTTAAGATCCTAGAGATGCGTTGGGACAAGTCTTACTAACCATGTCCGTGATTCCCAAGTTCTGCTGTATGCTAGAATAATATGTAGAGCTTTAAAAAAAATCCGAATTCCTTGGTGGCACTTCATACCAATTAAATCAGAATGTCTGGGGGTAAGAGGAATCAGTACTTTTAAAAGATCCCAATGAAGCCAAGTTTGGGAACGACTAAAATGTCTCAAGGAAGTGGTTATTCACATATAGACCCTGGGTCACCCTCTCTGTCCCTTAGTGTCTTTCAAGTTTCCCTGAAAATAAGAGTCATCCAGGACTTTGCTGAATAACTGATCAACCCCAACTCCTTTCTTGGAGATTCTGACTTTTAGAGGGTCTGTGCAGGATGCCTCGGAATATGTATTTTTCTTTTAAGCATTTGTTTAAGTATCTGTTTTTTTAAGCTTCATTTATTTGTTTATTTCTCTATTATTATCTTTTCAATATGAAATTTATTGTCAAACAGAGAAAGACAGATACCATATGTTTTCACTCTTATGTGGATCCCGAGAAACTTAACAGAAGACCATGGGGGAGGGGACGGAATATGTATTTTTAACAAGTACTTCCCAATGATTCCTAGCTCAATGGAGTTTGGGAAACATTAAGAAGTGGTTGATAATAGAGAATTTATTGGAAACCAATACCCCTTCTGAGCAAAACTCCCAGGTGATTTTTCAATGTCCTTTATCAGGGGAGGGGATCCTGCTATAGACAGAAATTTTTTACATATCCTTATTTTCAAAATAGGAGTCTATTAGCTCTCTAGTATTTAATTAATAGTATTCTCTTGTTTTTTAGCAGATAAAGAGCCCCATTCATCATGAAAGTGCAGGGAGGGTCTTCACAATTACGAAAATACAACAGAGAAGTAAAACACCAGACTTGTTAATTTGCACATTCTATAATTTTTATATTAAAAATAAGCAATTATTTTCACTATATAACAAAGATATGAAACTCTTGGGAGGATTAAACTCTAATTTGCTATGTGGCAAAGTGGAAAATTATATTACTGAGAAGATTATATAACGTTCCTTGTATAAAGTCATAACTTCCCAAATCTTATACAAAGAGTATTGTAATAGATGATGTTTAGCAGTTTAAAAAGAATATTTACAGGAGTGCCTGGGTGGCTCAGTCGCTTGGGTGTCTGACTTCGACTCAGGTCATGGTTTCGCGGTTTGTGGGTTCAAGCCCTGTGTGGGGCTCTGTGTTGATAGCTCAGAGCCTGGACCCTGCTTCAGATTCTGTGTCTCTGTCTCTCTCTGCCTCTCCCCCAGTATGTCTCTCTCTCTCTCAATAAGTAAATAAACATTCAATAAAACTTAAAAAGAATATTAAAGAGCTAGACAGTTCAAAATAAATTGAGAACAATAGTTTTCAATATCGTTTCCCACTGTTAGCAACATCGTCATCACTTGGGAACTTATTAAACATGCAGATTCTTGGACCTCACCTGAATCTACTGAATCAGAAAGTCTGGCACCAGCAATCTGTATTTTAATAAGCTCTCAAGCTGATTCTAACAAAATGATAAAATTGAGAAGTAGTTATTTAGAATAATCTTTGTGAATCTGGCTCATAATAGATGTTAAAGTATAATTTTCCAAGATGTAAAATCATGGCTTCCATGTAAATATAAGATGAACATACGTCAGAGATTTTATTCAGCACATTAATTCATAAAGGAAACAATAAGAATTAAAAATTCAAGTTCATCTAAGAACATTTAAAAGTGATCGAGTTGAGACCAAAGGGTCTTCAAATAACAAAGAGGGCTTTATAATCAGTAACATGCCCATAAATGTTAACAACTTTCCAGATTAAAAAATATATATGTATGTACGTATATAAGTACACATACACATATACACACAATTTGCTGTAAATGTTACTGAAATGAAGGATGTCTGGCACAAAATTCAAAAAATATAAATATAATATTAATATATATGCAGTCATAAATATGTAGTTCTTTTGTTGTAAATTCCATGTAGCCAATTGCTTCTCACAAAGTGCTGTGCTGATTTTAGCCAAATTTGTGGAATGATAAGCAACCCACGGCTGCAGTTCAACCAGGGATTGACAAAATAGAATTGCATTTCAATCTACTGTTTTCTCAGTAATTTTATTGTCTTTTAATATGATATGTGATCTACTATTAAACTATTCCTGAGCTTTATTCAAATTATATTCATTTTAATGAAGCTACTTTTATCCTGAACACTATGTATGTCACAGTTTCACTTATTTCTCATTGATGTGAGCAAATGCTGAATCATATATTTTTCAAATATTGGGAAACCATTTTCTGATTTTTTTTGCTCTTCATAATGCAATAGCTAGAGACACAGCACACTTTTAAATAAAATTTGCATTATTAGCATTTCCCCATCACTTACTTAAGTAAATAATCAACAAAACAACCAATCAAGCCCTAACTGGTAGCTTTGACTGATTTCCATGGGGTAAATATTCTCCCACCACGGCCAATTTCTAACTCCTAATGTGGTGTCACTGAACACAGTTGGAAAGAGGTGGGCAGGAGCCCACCATTACAAAGTAATACCTCCTTATGGGTATAAGAGATGTAAATAGGGGCGCCTGGGTGGCTTGGTCGGTTGAGCATCCGACTTCAGCTCAGGTCATGATCTCACGGTCTATGAGTTCGAGCCCCGCGTAGGGCTCTGTGCTGACAGCTCAGAGCCTGGAGCCTGCTTCGGATTCTGTGTCTCCCTCTCTCTCTGCCCCTCCCCTGTTCATGCTCTGTCTCTCTCTGTCTCAAAAACAAATAAACGTTAAAAAAAAAAAGAGATGTAAATAATCTTGAGAGTACATAGTATAGTAAAATGTAGTAAAATAATTAGGAAATTATAAGTTGTGGGTTTTATTACTTTTTAAAATATAATTTATTTAATTGTAAATTTATAGAATTCAATTTTTACTGATGACTGTGTTTAAAACTTGCCTCTCAGAATTCCTGTAAATTTAAGAAATGGCTCTTATGAGTAACTCAGTATGAATTCACTCTGGCACATCAATACTGAGGATAGAGAGACCAGGAATGCGCACAGGATAAGGAAAGTAGATAAGATGGAAACAAGAAACACTGGTCAAAACTGGAATAACAGAAAGCAAGGTTAAATATTGGGTTGGTGCTGAAGCTAGTTTCCATTGTCCCTAGAAAAGTGTGGTGAGAATGAGTGTAGTTCAAATACCGGAACCTCAGACACAATGACCATTTTGTCCCCAGGTATTCTCTTCCGGATTATATTCTTCCCGGAGCATTATTTTGGACCCGCATGTTACCAAGAACCAAAAAAAACAATTCTGACATAGCCTGTCTGCATTAGAATGTTGGGATTTGTCACAGATGTGCTGTCTTAGGCAGCCAGTAGAAGAAGAAATTGTGTGGCAAAGAATGGACCGACATGATAAAGGGGAGCAGAGAACTGTCACTGTCTTGATAAGCTCAGTTCCTGGCACCGAAACCAAATCTTCTAGCATGAAACAAAAATAAATATGGCTTATGTTTAGAAAAAGTAATGTATTCTCCCACCCCAAAGTGAGAATTATTAGAGCAAGTATTGTCTTTCTCACTATTTTTTTTTGTAATTTTTTTGTAAATTTAATTCTTGGTAATTTTTTTTGTAAATTTAATTTTTGGAATTTTTTTGTGAGCCAGGTTTTTGTTCACTGCTTTTTCCAGAGCTTAACAAATAAAAGTCATCTGGAATGAATGCATACATGAAGACAGGAAATCCACACCTGGGTGCCACCTGGATTTTCTCACCATGTATGATATTTCTTAACTATGGTCTTGCATCTTTATACATATCACATGGTGGCTGACCTTTACACATGTGTATGATTAGAAGATCTGCTTTTGATTCCCATGTCTGTCACTCGTGTAACCTTGACAGGGCACTTTACTGCTTTAAGCCTCATGCTCCTCATCTTCTAATTGCGGATTAAATATGAATCTCATATCTGTGAGTATATATATATATATATGTATATATATATATATATATATATGTATACACACACACACACACACACACACACACACATATAGCTAGGTCTGGTGCCTTATAGGCAAGAGCTCAGTAAATGATAACTATTTCTATTTCTGAAACTGCCTAGAAAATGTGTCAGTGTGTGTGTGTGTGTGTGTGTGTGTGTGTGTGTGTGTTTAGGGTGCTTTTGTTTTTGCTTCTTGTTATTTTAATGTTAGAGCTTATATAATTAACAGGATTCCAGTCAAATTGAAGCAGACAGAATGTGTTCCATTTTATTTTCTATCTAGGCAAAATCGTCATTTATCTGCCCACTAATCCAGTCCAGGCCATCTCGATTGCCTGGATTGTTACAATGGATTTCTAATGATCTCTCCATTTATAAACAAATTTCTATATAGTTGACAAAATAAAACCTTGACTTGGTCAGGCTTTTCTGACTGACTGCACAAGTTGTATTCTTTCAGACAAGCAATACCTTCTTGCTTATTTTTGGGTACCTGATTAAAGTAGTATTTAAAAATTTGTATCCATTTCCCTTTTTCCTTTTTTTTGATTATGGACACTTTTAATCATACACAAAGGTAATAATGAATTTCCATGTGTCCTATTATATAACTTTAATCTGCTGATTAACCATAGTAGAACTGATACTGTGATTGGATGTAAACAAAGTCTGTCCCAATCTTCACATAGACTGCCTTTCTGAAATCAAAGATGGAAATGTAAGAATGCATGTCCCAGATCCCTAATACTCTTTCAATTATAGTTGTAAATTTGATTTAAGATCTGCCAGTCAGACCCACTCCATGAATTCCATAGAAAAGTAGGCTGCAAGGCATCCATTTTCAGATATGGACAATAGCAGAGGAGGAATGAACAAGAAGCTCATGACCATACCCCACACTTCCTGACTCCATAGCAACAGTAAGAGCAGATTCCTTAGATTCCTTAGAGTCCCAGTCTGTGGTTTCAGATGGAGAGTCATTCTCTAAAATTCTGTATGTCCCATATCACCCTGTTATAAGACTTTTCCTGCTCAAATTAACTACATAGATTCTCTGATCAATGCAAGAACACTGATCAATGCAAGAATCATCACCACCTCTCATGGTTCCTATGAAATCTTCTATTCCACTCATTTTGGGGTACTTAGTGACTGTAGAAAAATAGAGACATTTGGCCATGGCTGTGCTCTGCTGTATGACTCAGGGAAGCATAATTCAAAGGAAGGAGCCCCAGTACCAAGAAGACAAAGTTTGTGTTCAGGATGATATCGAAGATAAACAGTATTTGGGAAATGAGCAGCATGGTCAAGAAAAAGAAAAATATTCAGGAAGTTATTAAGACTCAGTAAATGGTCAAATTTAAAGAAGAGATTAGATATAGATATAATGCATATGGGTCAAGGGCTGACTCAGGATACATCTTTTCAGAAATTGTACTTATGTTGTATTTGTGATGTTCTATTGTTACTGTAGGCAATTAGTTAGGTTCTAACAGATTGTCTAGAGGACAGCAACTATGAGGAAGCCAGAAGCCTATCCTGGCAGCACTCCAAAACAAAACCACAAGAAACCATATAAAACTAGACAGGCCTAAGATGGCTGAAAAAGTAGTCCAAAGGTCACATTATTCCTTCATTATACCACTTAACATACTAAAATGTCCTCCTCAAGGGTGCTATAACAGGAAGCCCCTGACTAAATAAGGAAGAAAAACTGCATAATCCACATTCCTAGAAGACACTATGCTGTTTCTAAGAAATCCTCTATTCAAGAAATGAATATTCCACCTCTTTGTTAACAACTGTACCATAATAGGCACAGCTCTCCTTTGAGCTCCCTGTCTCTCACATCTTGAGACTGTACTTTCGCTTAATTAACTTTCTTGCTTGTATTGATCATCACTGTGTTGTGTCTATCTTTGAATTCTTTTTCACGATGACATCAAGAACCTCTGGTGACAACTTTTGTAGGGGATAGGTTGAGGCCTGAGGGCTCAAGGTCAACTCAGTCCACATGGCAACAGTATGAACTGGAAGCAGATGTTTAAAGCCAGAAAGTACAATAGATTTCTTCCTGAAAGTAACCCTCTAAAGATATTCCCACAATGCATTTTTATTTTTCCATCTCTGTTCCCACCACAACTGTTCTCCTACTCACTTGTTGTTATAGGTGCATATTGATCTCACCAGCCTCACCCCTTTCCAGTCTATCACATTGTATCCATGTTACCCCATACCTGGTAGGACTCAAGATGTTATTTGGTTAATGAATGAATAACACTTTTGCCAATGACAACATTATTTTTCTTCCTATTCATATTGTGCTGTGCAAAATGTATAGCATATTGTTCAAATCTATTCTAAACCCCCAGACAAAAATATTAATACTACCCATTGCAGTCTTATTTTCAAGAAGAAAAAATGAGAAAACAACCTTAATCTAATGAATGGGAAGTTCTTCCATAAGGGAAGAAAGTTAAAGCACTTTTGAAGTGTTGAGATGCTCCATTACTTGCTTTTTAATCAATGAAAAGTTTTGCTACAACTCTCAGGTGTTGTCTTTCAACAGTGCATCTTCACGTTTGTAAAGTTGAAATTATGCTTTTATCAAAGCTGTAACTCAGCAACCTACTGTGCCCAGTGATTTTGCGATATGTACAATTTGCATATAATGATTTCTCTGAGTACAAAAACCTTAATTCTCTGTTATTTTCCAGTTCAATTTCATTAAATTCAAAATTGATTTTTAATATACTCTATGAATGGACTAAAATTTTCAAGCATCTTAAAAACTCAAGATAGAATAATTTACAGAATTGAAAAGGACCCGAACAGACATTTTTCCAAAGAAGACTTGCAAATGACCAACAAAAACATGAAAAGATGCTCAATATTACTAGCCTTGAGGGAAACACGAATCAAAACCATAATGAGACATCACCTCGCACATGTCTGAATGGGTAGAATAAAAAAGAAAAGAAATAACAGGTGTTGGCAAGAATGTGGAGAAAACAAAACCTCATACAATGATGGCGGGAATGCAAATTGATGCGACCACATACTGACGGAAAACAGTATGGAGTTTCAAAAAATTAAAAATAGAATAACCATATGATCCAGTCATTCTGCTATTAGTAATTCTGCTATTGCTATAGCAGTGCTATTTCTAACACTAATTCGAAAAGATATATGCACCCCTATGTGTATTGCACCATTAGTTACAATAGCTAAGATATGGAAGCAGCCCAAGTGTCCAAAGATACATGAACAGATAAAGAAGTGGTGTACATGTTCAGTGCAATATTACTTGGCCATAAAAAAGAATCAGATCTTTCCACTTGCAACTACATGGACAGACCTAGAGGATATAATGTTAAGTGAAATAGGCAAAGACAAATACCATGTCATTTCACTCACATGAGGAATTTAAGAAAAAAAAAAAGAAAGAAAGAAAAAAGAGAAAAGAAAACCAGACTCTTAAATACAGACAATGAACTGATCGTTGCCAGATGGGAGGTAGGTGGGGGATGGGTAAAACACATAAGGGGATTAAAAGTACACTTATTGTAATGACAACTGAGTTATGTATAGAAGTGTTGAATCATTATATTGTACACCTGAAACTAATATAACACTATATGTTAATTGTACTTCAATAACGATAAAAGCAACAAAGTTATTCATTATGAATTGTCTTTTTTTCTAGTTATATCATGTAATGCATTGCCTATAACATGGTTATAGTCAAAACTAAAGTGGTTAATAAAATATTTCTAAGGACTTTTGTTCAGCTGGCTTTCAGTGATGAAGGGAGATAATTTTACACCTTGTATTTCCAATGGTTCATGAAAATAAGGAAAATGATCACAAACTCCAGCTGATGCTCCTGCCAGAGTGCTTTAAATACCTCAGAAGGTATAATCCACTAAAGAGGATATAAGACAATTTCAAGAAGGGTAATTGAGGGTGGGTTTGTGTGATTTTTTGTTTTCAAAGAATTGCAGCTACGAGTTTCACACATGTAAGCAAAGAATACTGGTGGTGGGTAATTCTTACCTTAAATCTGCTGAGAACATACTCAGTGAAGCTACCTGAAATTTGGGGAGACAGGATGCATATATTTTTCTTGTGCTCCAAACATGAACCATGAAGAGAGATTGCCACCTGGTACAGTTTCATTCCTACCTATAACAGAGAGAGGGAGATACAGCATCTGAAGCAGGCTCCAGGCTCTGAGCTCTCAGCACGGAGCCCGAAGTGAGGCTCAAACTCACGAACCGTGAGATCATGACCTAAGCTGAAGTTGGACGCTTAACAGACTGAGCCACCCAGGCCCACCTAAACTCTGTCACTTCTACCTCACTCTCTCATTCTATATAATCAATCACCAATTCCTATTGATTTTGCCACCTAATATTTTTCCAAAGAAATTTCTTTCTCTATGTTTTTGGTACCTCAGTCCCAGCTCAGGCTCAGACCCTCACATCTCATATGCAGGCTTTGAAATATGTTTCCAACTGTTCTCCATGACTCTTGTCTTGTCCCTCTTTCCTGTAATCTATTCAAATGCAAGATAAATTTTATAAAAAGAAAATCTGACTATGCCATTCTCTCTCTTATGCCCTTTCAAAGACTGAGTCTGAAGAATAAAGTCCAAGCTTGTTAAAATGGCTTCCAATAATCCATTTTTAAATAATTGCTTGTCAAATAATTGAGCAAATCAATCAACAAACACATTAAGATGTTAATTTCTGGGTTATTTGATATACATATAAAGAAAATCTTCAAGCATGCTGTGGATTCTCGGCAAAGAAGCCTTCTGAGTCCTAATATAAAGATCCTCATAATTATCTGTTTATATTTGATTATTTTTATCTATATATACATATTTTTAAATGTTTATTTATTTTTGAGAGAGAGAGACAGAGTGTGAGTGGGAGAGGGACAGAGAGAAAGACATACACACACACACAGAACCAGAAGCAGGCTCCAGGCTCCAAGCTGTCAGCACAGAGCCCGATGCAGGGCTTGAACTCACAAACTGTGAGATCATGACCTGAGCTGAGGTCGGGTCGGATGCTCAACCGACTGAACCACCCAGGTACCCCTATATTTTATTCTTTTATATTGAAAGAAAACAATGTGGCAACCCTCTGAATTTTAATACAGAGTAAATATTGTTAAAATTTCTATTATACCCAAAGCAATCTACACATTCAATGCAATCCCTATCAAAATAATGCCAGCATTCTTCACAGAGCTAGATAAAAAATAATCTTAAAGTTTGTGTGGAACCAGAAAAGATCCTGAATAGCCAAAATAATGTTGAAAAAGTAAAACAAAACTGGAGGCATCAGAACTCTGGACTTCAAGCTGTATTACAAAGCTGTAATCTTCAAAATACTATGGTACTGGCACCAAAACAGACACATAGATCAATGGAACAGAATAGAGAACCCAGAAATAGACCCACAAATGTATGGCCAATTAATCTTCAATGAAAAAGGAAAGAGTATTCAATGGAAAAAGGACAGTCTCTTCAGCAAATGGTGCTGGGAAAACTGGACAGCGATATGCAAAAGAATGAACCTGGACCACTGTCTTACACCATACTCAAAAATAAACTCAAAATGGATGAAAGACCTAAATATGAGACAGGAAACCATAAAAATCCTAGAAGAGAAAATAGGCAGCAACCTCTTTGACCTCGGCCACAGTAATTTCTTACTAGATATGTCTCTGGAGGCAAGGGAAATAAAAACAAAAATGAACTATTGGGACTTCATCAAAATAAAAACTTCTGCACAGTGAAGGGAGCAATCAACAAAACCTAAAGGCAGCCAACAGAACGAGAGAAGATACTTGCAAGTGACATACCAGATAAAGGGTTAGTATCCAAAATCTATAAAGAACTTATCAAACTCAATATCCCAAAACCAAATGATCCTGTGAAGAAATGGGAAGAAGACACGATAGACACTTTTACAAAGAAGACATCCAGATGGCCAACAGACACATGAAAAGATGCTCAACATCACTCATCATCAGGGAAATACAAATCAAAACCCCCATGAGATACTACCTCACACCTGTCAGAATGGCTGAAATGAACAACTCAGGAAACAACAGATGTTGGTGAAGATGTGGAGGAAGAGGAACCCTGTTGCACTGTTGGTGGAAATGCAAACTTGTGCAGCCACTCTGGAAAACAGTATGGAGGTTTCTCAAAAAAATAAAAAATAGAGCTACCCTATGAGCCAGCAATTGCACTACTAGGTATTTATCCAAAGGATACCAAAATGCTGATTTGAAGGGGCACATGCACCCAAATGTTTACAGCAGCACTATCAACAATCACCAAATTATGGACAGAGCCCAAATGTCCATTGACAGATGAATGGATAAAGAAGATATGGTATTTTATACAATGGAATACTACTTGGCGATCAAAAAAAAATGGAATCTTGCTATTTGCAACAAGATGGATGGAACTAGAGTGTATTATGCTAACCAAAATAAGTCAGTCAGAGAAAGACAAATGTATGATTTTAATCAGTCAGAGAAAGACAAATGTATGATTTTAATCATATGTGGAATTTAAGAAACAAAACAGATGAATACAGGGGAAGGGAAGGATAAATAAGATAAAAACAGAAGAAGTCAACTATAAGAGACTCTTAAAGACAGAGAACAAACAGGGTTGATGGAGGGGTGGTGGATGGGAGGATGGGTTAAATGCATGTTGGGCACTAAGGAGGGCACTTGTTGGGATGAGCACTGGGTGTCATATGTAAGTGATGAATCCCTGGGTTCTACTCCTGAAACCAATCCTACACTGCATGTTAACTAACATGAATTTAAATAAATAAATTTAAAAAAGAGAAAGAAAATATCATTATGTGGTATATGATTAAGAAACATAAATATCAAATTTATCAATTTGGTGATAATTGTCCCGAGGTTTAACCCATATAAAATAGGTACAGAGACTATTGTTTTCCACTGAGCCAATTCTCCAAAGTTATTTTTAAAAATTAAAGAGGACTCTCTATAGTTAAAGTCATTTATTATCACAATTTAATAATTTTAAGCAGCAATCTCTAGGAATACTCTAGGGGGGAGTTTCACTTACATCTTTAAACAAGGGGCAGCATTAGTGATTATGCCTTAATTTTCTTATCAAAATTCTTGCAGTGTAGGCTGAATAACCATTCATCAGAACTCTATAAAACTGAAACCCGTCCTAAGAAATATGGTCTCTGAATCAAATTGGCTACACAAATAATTTAAACAAGTGGATTTCTAGGAAAAAAAAAAAAGTTAAGATAGTATAAGGCACTGTTTAATATTGAGTAAACTTCTGAAAGATAATAAAATTGTATTTTTCCTCTCATCCTGATCTGTGGGAGATGTTTTCCCTCTAAATATATAACATGCATGATATATTACATGTACAGTTTTACTTAGTTTTTTTTTTTTTAACCTGGAAAGGGACTGCTTGAAAAAACACAATCAAACTGTCACACAGACAAAAGCCATCACATTCTCCTCTTCTCTCTATGATTGATTAGCTGGTGATGATCTTAGGCACCAACTAATGCTGTTCTTTTTTTAAATTTTATTTTATTTATTTATTTTTAATTTACATCCCAATTAGTTAGCGTATAGTGCAACAATGATTTCAAGAGTAGATTCCTTAGTGCCGTCACCCATTTAGCCCATCCCCCCTCCCACAACCCCTCCAGTAACCCTCAGTTTGCTCTCCATATTTATGAGTCTCTTCTGTTTTGTCCCCCTCCCTGTTTTTATATTATTTTTGTTTCCCTTCCTTTATGTTCATCTGTTTTGTCTCTTAAAGTCCCCATATGAGTGAAGTCATATGCCAACTAATCCTGTTCTTATCCTTGCCTCCCTAGGACTCTCTCAAGAAATAACGAATTAAATCTGTTCCTGATATCTTGACAATGAAGGTCTCCATTAGGGAAGTTCAGGAGCAAATTTATTTTAGAAAACCACAAGCCATCCCACCAAACCACAAATCCTGGGAGCTATTTCCTCAGGACTTCCTTTTCCTCTTCTTTGATCTGGACCCTGAACTTCAGTGACCACATCTCTTACTAACACTTTTCCTTTGGTATTTTCCTGCTAAACGTGTTGGTATATCATTCTGTGATAAATTAGTTAGGTGTCTATTTTGGCCTAGGGGTGTTGTGACTAAATAAAGTTTAGAAATTTCTAAAAACTATGATTTCCTAATTTGGTTGCTGAAAAGGAGGAGCAGAATTTTCTTGAGATATGTGAATTAAGAAGAGAATAGTCAGTGAAGATATATATATATATATATATATATATATATATATATGCATATACACACACACATATGGATATATATACATGTATGTATATATATATATATATATATATATATATATATATATATACATATGGAAGAAAATTATTTATAGTGTTTGCTAAGGCCTAGGATGAGTATGTCCTTCCTCCTCCAGGGGTGCTATGTATTTTCTTTGTCCAGATACCTGTTTTCTCCCTACTCCCCAAGCTTTTCTTGAACATTTTAAAGGAATCTTCTATTTATTCTATTTTTTGCCTCTATGGGTTTTCAATTTTTTTTATTACTTGTCATTTATACTTGAGATTTTAATGTGTATTTTTAATTCTTTTAATGTTTATTTATTTCTGAGACGGAGACAGAGCATGAGTGGGGGAAGAGCAGAGATAGAGAGGGACACACAGAATCCAAAGCAGGCTCCAGGCTCCGAGCTGTCAGCACAGAGCCGAATGTGGGGCTTGAACTCACAAACCGTGAGATCATGACCTGAGCCGAAGTTGGTCCCTCAACCGACCAAGCCACCCAGATGCCCCTTAATGTGTATTTTTAAATTAAACTCCTAAAATTAATTAATATCTTTACCCTCTTCCAAAACAATAAAGATTCTTAAAGCACTTCCTCAAATCACTTCTTCATTAATGTTGGGTATCCATCATTTAATTCTATCTTTATTTTTATTAACTCCACAAATCAGACATTGTGGTTATTTTTATATAGTCAATATTTCTTTAGACTTTTACCTGTATGCTTAACACATGAAGAAAATTTTATGATTATTTTGTGATTATGTTTTTTCTTCACATATATACTTCAGATGTTTCTTTAATCAATTGGAGGTAAAATATTAATTTTTTACACTTTACTTTTTTATTTCGAGACAGAGAGAGAGAGAGAGTGCAAGTGGGATAGGGGCAGAGTAAGAGGGAAGAGAGAATCCCAAACAGGCTTCACACTGTCAGTGCAGAGCCCAGTGTGGGGCTTGAACTCAGGAGCCTTGAGATCATGACCTGAGCTGAGATCAAGAGTTGGACATTTAACTCACTGAGCCACCTGGAGGCCCCTGGAGGTAATTTTTTTTTTTTTTTTTTTTTAATTTTTGTTCATCTGTATCTGTTTGACTTGACTTCTGTTATAGGATAAAATTTACCATAATATAGAATTTTAGGCTGTTGGAAGATATTTTTGTGTAGCACTTTTAAAATAAATTCTACCTATTCTGCCTTTTAAACCTATTGTTAAATCAACTGTTAGTTCAATTTTAATTTCTCTACAAGTAATCTGTCTTATCTCTGGCTCCTAAAACTCAGTATCTTTGGTGGGCTCCAGTTCATTAACATTTGTCTAGGTGTGGATATCTTTATCTATCTTTTTTAAAAATGTTCATTTTTATTTATATTTGAGAGAGATAGAGGTAGATAGAGCATCCCAAGCATGCTCTGCAGTGACAGCGCAGAGCCCAATGTGGGGTTCAATCCCACAAACCACAAGATCATGACCTGAGCTAAAACCAAGAGTTGAACACTTAACTGACTGAGCCACCTAGGCACCCCTCTATCTACCTTGCTTGGGATTCATAATTTTCCTGGCTCAAACAACTGGTGTTTTCAATTAATTATAGGAAAATTATCAGCCATTACGTGTATATTTAATGTGTCACAACTGCTCAGGAATCCTATGTGGCTCAGATCAGAACTTCCAAAGCTGTCTTCTGCGTTTTTTAACTACTTTCTCCAATTTTCATTTTCTTTGTTTCTCTGTGCCATCTTCTGTGTAATTTTTTTTGAAATCTATTATCCAGTTTGTTGGAAGTACTTATTCTTTTTTTATCAGCTGTGCCTTATCTATTTTTCATGTTTAGAAATAATATTTGATTTACCTTAATTCTGTTTTTGTCCCTTCTTTTTATTTCTCCAAAGCGCATCAGATAAGCTTATTTTAAAATTGTTTGGTTCATTAAATTATCTTCAGTCTTTGCTGACCTGATTCTGCAGTCAGCTGATTCTGTTTATTCACGTTTATAAGAGCTTTTATAATTTTTTGTTATGAAAAAATTATGAGCTCATTACTGGAAATTTTTTAATGACAACTCTTAAAGGACTAAGTTTAAAATGGTTTCCTCCAGAGAGGATATTTGGTTGTTATTCCCAAACTCCCGAGAGTAACAACAACTTCTAAATCTCGAATATCCTTTTGGCCACATATGTTCTATGAATTCTGACCCGAAATCTTTGTTAAGTATACAGACTTGTCATTGGAAAATCTGAGAAATTATTTTTGTCTTTCCACTTTCCCAGAGCCAATGTTGGTATAAGCATGTACTCTAAATCTTCTTCTTCAATAAGGAATTGTTTTTACTCCCAAAGGTCAATTTATGTGATTGATCCAGGCTTTATGCAAAGCTTTCCTACCCAATCTGTCATCAAGCTGAGGTCACAGAGATTTTGTATGCTGTTTTTTTTGTTGTTGTTGTTTTGTTTTTTAACATAGGTCAAATGTAGGTTCTCTGTAGATGTTCAAGTCAGTGCTAACTTGTTTCTCTGCATTAACATTTCATTATTTTTACTACTCAAGGAATATTAAATTCTCTATAAGAATTAGAAAGTGCTTTGGGGTTTACTGTTTGACAAAGCCCAGATAATACAAAGGTACATATTAACTTGAAGATTTCTGACTGACATGGAAAATAACCTCAAAGAAGATGTTTTTCTTACCCTGTAAAAAACATTAAACAGTTTTGTTCTATCCTTGCAATCTTATTCTAACTTAAAAAAAAAAAGTTCATAAATACTGCATTTCACTGGTTCTCTCATTAATAATGTAAATACATTTTTCTATACGGTCATTAGAATTTTTATGGGAATCATGTTTTCATATGTTTGAAAATGATATATATAATATATATATTATTTAGGTGTATTTATTTTGAGAGAGAGACAGAGACAGACAGTGAGTGAGAGGGGGAGGGGCAGAGGAAAAAAAGAGAATCCCAAGCAGGGTCCTTACTGTCATTGCAGATCCAACATGGGGCTTGATCTCATGAACTGTGAGATCATGACCTGAGCTGAGACCAAGAGTCAGACACTTAACCCACTGAGCCACCCAGGTGCCCCTGAAAATGATATTTTGACAAAAGCATCCTTTCAATTTCGTAACTCAGGATGTTTTGATTTCATTCTTTTGCGCCATGTGCAATAGCATTCTGTTCCATGTCTTCAAGGTGAGAAGAATTACGCAACATGACGCAAAACAAAAATAATAGTATAACACGACTCAGCTTTTTTTAGAGCCGCATTCTCTGGTAATGTTTGTTAACCCTACAGTAGTTTATTGACTAACATTTAAAATTTTCCTATCAGAAAAAAAAAAAATTAACAGTAAGAAAGACCACACTGAAGAATAGTCCAGCTCACGGCTTTTACTAGCTTTGAAGTGCAGTGTTTAAGATCATCTGGGTAAGTAAATTAAAGTTATGAACACAGCCCTAGTTTTCTGATTTCCATTCAACCATAAATTCATTAAAAGAGTTTTTAAATTGTGATTCTGGATTTATCTGAAAGCATAAGACTGTTAAATTTGGAATTACTTTTCAATATGATTATTCTCTAAAGTGATATTTTATAACGCTACTGTCTACAGTATTGGCTCCCTTTCTGAAGAGCACAGCATCTAATTTTATTTGTGCAATGCTTATGTCTTTTGTAAGAAATATTTTATGTCTACAATAACTGCTGTATATTGAAAGATGCTTATTGGTTGCTGCTTTTGCTACATTAAAAAAAGTATTCCTATGAGTCAGCTTTCTGGTCTACTAAATGCCAATGCTTTGGATATTGAAATGTTTATGACACTAAATGGGGTATTTTGCTGCAACTGATTAGATCAATGCATCTGTTGCAGGTTTTAGATCGTCTTCTTTATGACAGATTTATTGAACAGCTCAAGATCCTTGGCATGAGGACACTTGAATGCATTGATTCAACTGGAAAGTTAAATATGGACTTGAGAGCCTCAATTTTGATGGTATCTAAATAGAAGGAAATGAAACTCCTAAAAATAGTTAGGGAGAACAAAATTTTAAAACTTCTATAAGTCACCAGATAGTTTGTTATATCTGTTTAGGCAAATGTAGGAGCAACTTAGTGGCTCATAGAGATTTTATTTTATCACTTTGATGGTTACACTTGTGCTTCATTTAAATTACCTTTTCTGTACTTTGGAAATTTTTGTCACGCAAATTTTGTATTGCTGTCTATTCTTTGCTATGTCTATGCTAATTCTAAGTTCTCCACATAAATACTTGGTCATATTTTATTGTCCTAATTTATTTTACTCTTCAGGTTCAGTGTCCATATTTTATAAATATTTTTGTTTAGCATAATAAGTGTCTTTTACTGATGTAAACTACTCTAGTTTCTTTAATATCTGGTTCAAAGATAAAATAGAAAAGAAATCAAATCAAGATTCGTGCCAATGAAGCACTTTTATTTGAATTAAAGACATCAACTTCATAGTAATAAAAGCTCTTCTTTCTGATTAGATTTAAGAGTACAAATGGGGATTTCTCCCAAGAGTGTGATTCCCAAGCAAGCAGCCCTTGGCACTCGCTTTTGGTTCATTATCAAAAATTCAGAAAGAACAAGGCATAAACTAAACATTTTGGAAGGCCTTAGTAAGGCTAAGATCAAGCAAGTTTCTATAGATTCCTTCTTGGAATAGTTATGAAAACAGATTAGATAAGTAAAGCATAAAAAGAAGCATATATCGAGCACCTGGCTGGTTCAGTAGGTTGAGCCTCGGACTCTTGATTTCAGCTCAGGTCATGATCTCATGACCATGCTGACAGCGAGGAACCTGCTTGTTTCCTCTCCTTCTGTCTCTCTCTGTCCCTTCCCCTCCTGTGTGGACTCTCTCTCAAAATAAATAAACAGTTAAAAAGGAGAAGCATATCTGCAATAGCAGCATGATTGCTGCTTTGTTTTTAATCTAACAGAATTTTCAGTACCTTCTTTCCTCCTTGTCAGGGACCCTAGAGTAATGCTGAAGGAAGCTATAGTGAGACTGGATGGGTTTTGATTGCTGCCCCGTTACTTACTGTCTGGGAGACACTGAGCAGGTTGCTTCCTCTTTCTCTGCTTACTTTCTTCATCTTTTTTTAAGTTTATTTATTTATTTTGAGAGAGAGAGAGAGAGAGACATTGTGAGTGGGGGAGGGACAGACAGAAGGACGGTCAAGCAGGCTCCACACTATCAGCGTAGAGCCTGACACAGGGCTTGAAATCACAAACCGTGAGATCATTACCTGAGCTGAAATCAAGAGTTGGATGCTCAACCTACTGAGCCACCCAGGTGCCCTAGTTTCTTCATCTTTAAAATAATGAAACTGATACCTACTCTAGGGAGTTATGTAAGAATTAAACGAGACCTTGTGCTTGGTAGTTATTGGTAGCTATTTACCAAATGTTTCTGGTTCTCTCTCTTTCTGGGAACATAATAGGGTTGACTTTCATGGTCTCTTTGTGATTATAATGGGCTAGATAACTTGTGAGGAAGCACTGTTACCTCTAGGCCAGAACACGTAATTGACTGCATAAGAGTAACATCTTTTCCTTTGTCTTAGCAACTAACAATATTTAAAATGGTTACTGTTCTTTTGTTCTGGGTCCCTGAGTGATTATGACAATTGCAGCCCCCTCGAAAACTCATGAACACGCAGAATGGATGAATAGTAAATTTTTGCTGAGTTCAGGATCTGAGTTTTCTTCTTTTTATCATCATGTAAACCTCTCAGGTTGAAATATCATGAAATAATAGAGATACTGATAGATAGAAGTGGGTGATGCCTTTAAAGAATCCTAAATGTGACATTGGCAGAGACTTGCTAATGGATAGTGAAGAAACTATTACCAGATGCTAGATGGATGGGGACGCTTCTTCTGTAGCACAAAATCTCTTAAAATTGGCTCCTGCAATAACAGGGAAAGGATACAATGTCCCTAATCAAAATGCAGTTTTAGTAAAAGAAGTTTAAAAATAGAAAGCATATTTTAGAGGCTGTTGGCTATATCTGACAAGGTATTACAAGCACAGAAAGAAAGAAAGAAGCTCAACTTGAAACAGAGATTAAAGAGAATAGAAAGAACACAGAATAGAAAGAAACTTCCAGTAATCAAAGAGGCAAAGACAGGAAACTCCTTATCACCCATTTGTAACAGTAAACTGAGACAACTGAGACCAATTAGATATTGTTCATTTTGGAAGAATCAAATCAAAATATGAGTAGCTCTCTCTTTGTTAAAACTTCTAGTTAGATTAAAGCTTTTCCCCAAAATTCTTTTAGTTAAACAAAATGGCTGGGGGAAGGGATGAGGGGGAACTAAAAGTATCTGCAATTAAGTTGAAAATAACTACAATCGTGCCTCTTGAAACAAGGACTGGAATGAAATACGTGACCCCGTTAAGTTCTGTCAACTTTGTATTGTAAAGGAAATCATAAACCTGGGCTAAAAAGAATCATTTATTTAAGACACAAAACAATCTTGGATTTCCAACTTTCTAGCCATAGAAACTGGGCTCGGAAAGTTGCACAGCCCCCAAGATTTCCATAATCTCCATGGATGTGGTAATGGAGTAGGAAGACTCATATTGGAAATAGAATTTTTCCAAGGTCCACCATAAACAAAGGATTGAGATGCATATCCCAGAAACAATGTTAAGGATCTAGTTAAGAAACAGTCTACATCTCAAGTCTTTGCAATATCTTCCCAGTCAAATTTTTTAACTCCTATGAACTAAAAACTGCTATGTCTCCATTTTTATCCTTCCAAATACTTGGAGGGATAAAACTTGGAGTTATCCTGTCCTTCTGCAACAGAGATAGGTGGTTTTGATGTAACTCTCAAGGATCTGTGCCCTACTGATATTAATGCCCTTGTAAATTCTCCTCCCTGTGATCTTGGCCTGGGGATAATGACTTGCTTCTAATAGATGGAAGATGGCAAAAAGGTTTGGATGTCAATTCAAACATTAGATTTTAAACGAGTGAGACTTCCATCTTGTTTGTGCTTTCTTTTCGTCTTTCCTTTATAATATATAATATAGTATAGTATATATATGTGGCTATAATTTTCCTAATTTTAAGATTGATAGAATCGAGAAAGCAACACATTTTCTGTACTAAAAACTTAAGCATGTTATCATAACTCAACTGGTAATCACATGCTAGCTTTATTGAAGTCAGATGCCATTTTTATAACTACCTGTAGGGAGGTCTATTTGATAAGGAGAGAATGGAGGTTACAATCCAATAGCCTGAGAGAAAACAAGACCTTCAGTCCAATGACCCAAAGGGAATAGATGTTTCCAACAATCACTGAGTGAATGTGGAAGTCAATCGTGTCACCAATGAAACTTTGAAGGCTGTGGTCTTGGCTGAGGCACTGGAGCTTTGTAAGACCTTGAATTAGAGAACCCAGTTAACTGATGCCTAGATTCCTGACTCACAGAAACTCACAGTGAGTTAACAATGACGTTTTAAATTTTCAGTGGTTTATCACTCAGCAATAGATAACTAATAGATTTTATACAGCAGATGTGTAAAAGGCAGATAAATAGTCTTTTATATCACGGTGTTTTCAAGTCATGACATGCAGCATCCAGACTTCTTATGGAAGCAAGTGTTCATCCTCTGAGGTGCTAAACTTTCAATACAGTTTCGTTTTTGAATGAAACTTACTCTGTAAGCAAGAAAGGGAGAGAAATAAATATACAATAACTAGATGACTCTGGTAAACAACAGATCCATTAACCGAATATTTTTGGTTCTCTCCTCTTCTAGGTACAAGGCTGGACTTTTTCTTAGTCTCATGATTGCATGGCTCATTTGATGGTTATATAATGGTTAAGCTCAGCATTTAAATCTCTCTTTCCAGCATAGAAACTAGACAATGTTTGAAATGGTGGCCACTCCTTTATCTTCATTCCTTGATAGAATGATAAGAATCTGTTGATCTGCAAAGTATATGTAACATGGACAATAAATAAATCATTCTTGGCGTGCCTGGGTGGCTCAGTTGGTTAAGCATCTGACTTCAGCTCGGGTCATGATCTCACGGTTTATGGGTTCAAACCCCATGTCAAGCTCTGAGCTGACAGCTCAGAGCCTGGAGCCTGCTTCAGATTCTGTGTCTCTCTCTTTCTCTGTCAGGTCTCTCTCTCTCTCTCAAAAATAAATAAAACATGTAAAATAAACAAACAAATAAGTAAGTAAATAAAAATAGATAAATAAAACCATTCTTGTGGTAAATCACTAAAATTTTGGAGCTGTTTCTTAATATGGTGTAATGTGGCTTAGACTGACATATTTAATACCTGAAATACTAAAACTTTGCTTTACATAAAGAACAGGAACCCTAAATGAATATCATTGTCTCTATGATTACTGTGGTGTAAGTCTGGTACTTCTAAGATCATTTCAAAAGCCAGCTCTACATTAGAGTAGAACTAGACATCTCTGGGAATATTGTGGAGTTATAGGACACTTAAGCCACAGACTTTCTTTTTCCTTATGGTTTCTATTAAGCAAAATATCAACCATACCTGACAGTTAATAATTTTGGAAGGAATTTCATAAAAAAATTATTCTAAATGGAAACATAAAATTATACAATTACTTTGAAGGGAATTGGGCATTTTAATAAAGTAAAAAATCATCCCAAAAGAGCCAGACAACCCAGCTTCTAGATATCTATAATTTGTTCCCTTTTGTGAAGATAATTAGTCCTTGATAACTCTTACATAGAGAAAATCTACATCAAAACCCCAATGACCGTTTTATTAAATACTTATGGTACGCATTTCAAACATTTAACAACACAAAAAGATAAACACTAACACAAAAATCAACCAAGTAGTAAAAATTTTGCAGAAAATCACTAATAGAAACTAACAAAGAAGAATTTGATATGATAGTATAATGCAACAGGTGCTAACTAAACAATTACATACATAATCAAATGAGTCCTCTCAATTGCTCTGCTCATCTGTATTACAGGTGAGTAGGATCAAAATTGTTTCTTAAAAATGTAAAAAAAAATGTCCCATACTTCCAAGTTACATGATTTTTTAAAACTCTTTATAAGGTCAGAATATTATGAGACAAAAAATACTGTTTTGTTGATCTTTTATAAAAGTTTTTTTTTTGTTGTTTTTGTTTTCTATTTCATTAATTTCCACTCATCTTTATACAGATTCTTCAATTTTCCTTTGGTCTAATTTCCTTCTCTTCTTATATATTTTTCACTTTAATGTGTTATCCACTTGTTTTTTCAGTTTATTTTAGGTCATAAATTTAACTACTGATTTAGCTGCATTCAGCAAGTTTTGATAGGTAGTACTTTCATTAAAATTCATCTAGAAATTTTTGCATTTCTTGTAGCTGTCTCCTCAAATCCCAGGATCATTTTAAAGTTTGCTTTTTTGATTGAAACAAAAATGTTAAAAAAATTTTCATGTTTATGCTAAATGTAACTTAAAAATATTTTTATGGCCATTGTTTAATTGAATTAGTCAAATAACTCATTGGCATGATGAAATTATTTGAATATTCTTGAATTTTAGATTTAAAAGAATCCGTTTATACTTGAACATCATATATGATGTCTATATGTTGGCAAGATGCATGTATTTATATGTGTATACGTATACACATATACATATACTCCATACACACACACACACATACATCACAGTTTTGCTGGTGTTTGTTGCATGATATAGTCATTTCTGATATAAATGTGTCAAAATCTTTCATAATAAGGTATTTTTCATTTCATTTGTTCTTCTGTCATGTCATGCTTTACATATTTGAGACTTTTTTTGCAAGATACATATAAAATATTCATTTATAAATACCATTTCTGACTTTCTCCTTTTATTGCTATGTATCCTTTTTACCCACATTTGTGCTTATTATATGATATATGATATATGACATTTTTATTACTAACTTACCTTACTTAGTAAATGTTTGCCTGGCATATTTTAACCCCTTTTTATAAAAAATTTAGTGTCATTTATTAGGTGTATCTATTTTAAGAGTATATATAAATATATAAGTAGATTTATTTACCAAAATGTTTAACCTACGTCTTTTATTGGATTATTTTGTTCTGTTTATGTTGCCTGTGTGTGTGGCAGTCAGGGTGGTTGCTGGAAGACTTACTGGAAGAGAAATTGCTGCAGCCAACGTAGTTCACTAGTAACTCCCATGTGCTACATGTCAGGGTCTATGTTGGAATTCCTTCCGTTACTTTCCTGTAGACTGGTCCCAGCCAACGACTACACCAACAGGGGACCACTCCAATTGTTGCTTCAGGGATCACCAAGGGTGTGGCCAAGACTTTCTCAGATGTCCTCTATAGTCTATCTCTCTTCCAAGCTAATCCTTCTTTCACATGGATTAGTCTTCAAACTGAAAACCTTCTTTTTATTCTTCACAGGTGTTTCAGAAGTAAATATTGTGTGTGTCTAATCTTATTTAGGCATCAGCTTTTCAGATGACTCAAACTGACATGTGATACAGATGCATGAAGACTTACTTTTACCTCCTAACCTTGCATGTTACCATCACATAGAGATTGCATATGATGTCCATGTATAAATGGATTCTTCTAAATCTAGGCTAAAATTGAGTGAATTTCAAATAATTTCATCATGCCAATGAGTTCTTTGACTACAATGCAATTAAATAACAGCCATAAAAATATATGCAATATTTATCCTGCTTATTTGTCTATATATTTCTCCCTTTCCCACTTCTAGTTGGAAGCTATGACAAAGACTGGTAGTTTTCTCCCAATATCTCTCTTCTATTCTTCAATAGTATCATGAAATCCAATTTTTATCTAGCTGCGTATTTACCCACCAAAAAAATAATTAAAGAAAGAAAGAAAGAAAGAAAGAAAGAAAGAAAGAAAACAAAAGAAAGAAAACAAAAGAAAGAGAGAGAAACAAAAGAAAAAAATAATACATTCACAGCTCCCTTTAAATCAGAAGTGACTTCATGACTGTATGCTGATTAAAAGTGTATTACCAGAAATGGTACTGAAAACTATCCTCAACACGACCCAAACGACAGCAATAAAATCAACAAACTGAAGGGAAAAAGCAATAATCTTAAATTACAAAGATGCTGTCCAAGTTAAATATGGATTAAAAGGACAATAAATCACAACATCTAAAAAAAGATCCTCAAAAAAAAAATGAAGAACAGAAAAAGTAACATACACTTTGTCAAATGTGAAGTAGACAACAAATGTGAGAATTGATACCCTTAAAATTCGGAGGAGTGGTAAATAGAAATGATTAAGATAAGATAATAACTGTAAAAAAGGAGAGTAAAAAGTGGCAATCTCACCTAAGGAAGTATAGGTATGCACCGAAAGATAAAGCCACAACTCAGGAAAAAAATGATGCTAAGTTTTCTAGAAAAATCTTTGGAATTAAATGTGAATATTTGGACAATAAGAAAGCTTTTCTCACTCTAACATTATTTAATAATACAATATATCTATGGATTACCTAAAACATTTTTTAATTAAAAAAAAGAGTGATGAAAATATCTTCCAGATTCAGGCATCTGAGTGGCTCAGTCTGTTAAGTGTCCAATTTCAGCTGAGGTCATGATCTTGCGGCTGGTGAGTTCGAGCCCTGCATCAGGCTCTGTGCTGACAGCTCAGAGCCTGGAACCTGCTTTGGATTCTGTGTCTCTCCATTTCTCTATCCCTCCACCACTGGTGCTCTGTCTCTCTCTCTCTCAAAAATAAATAAACATAGAAAAAAATATCTTCCAGATAAACATTACTATGGCATAAAATTTATTTGTGTTACTAGGTGTTGGAAGATGATGAAGCATCTAGTACATAATTGTTAAGGGAAAAAAAAGGATTTGACTCAAAAATTTCATTTATAGCTAGATTGTATTTCAAGTGCAAAAGCCATTTCAAGAACAATCAGATATGATACAGTTCACACTTATGTAACCTTCTTAGAAAAAAAGAAAAAAAAAATATATATATATAATGATGTAATCCAGAATGCAGAGAAAAGAAAAATAAACTAAGGTCATAATGAAAAAACACATGGCCAGAAATTGCAGGCACTTAATCTTGAATATACACTTACATCTAAGAAATTCTTATAGCTACAAAGTTTATAATATCAAAGCCCAGAAGGCAGAAGTGGGAAAAAAAGGCAAGTTGCCTGATATACCAAAGGGATATTAAAGGACCCATGATAATTTTAAGAAAAATATAATTTGAAATATACCTAGGAACTCTTATAGTCCATTAATATATTCAATCAAACAATACTAATGTACATTTATTATGTTTTTATTAAATGTCAAAAAATGTCCAGGCGTTAGACCAACATAAATGGGAATACAAACTGGTACAGCCACTTTGGAAAACAGTATGGAGGTTCCTCAAAAAATTAAAAAAAGAACTACCCTACAACCCAGAAATTGCACTACTAGGCATTTATCCAAGGGATACAGGTGTGCTGTTTCAAAGGGACACATGGACCCCCATGTTTATAGCAGCACTATCGACAATAGCCCAAGTATGGAAAGAGCCCAAATGTCCATCGATGGATGAATGGATAAAGAGGATGTGGTGTATATATACAATGGAGTATTACTCGGCAATCAAAAAGAATGAAATCTTGCCATTTACAACTATGTGGTTGGAACTGGAGGGTATTATGCTAAGTGAAATTAGTCAGTCAGAGAAAGACAAAAATCATATGACTTCACTCATATGAGGCCGTTAAGAGACAAAACAGATGAACATAAGGGAACAGAAACAAAAATAATATAAAAACAGGGAGGGGGAAAAAACAGAAGAGACTCATAAATATGGAGAACAAACTGAAGGTTATGGGAGGGGTTGTGGGAGGGGGGTTGGGCTAAATGGGTAAGGGGCATTAAGGAATCTACTCCTGAAATCATTGTTGCACTATATACTAACTAATTTGGATGTAAATTTTAAAAAAATAAAAAATTAAAATTAAAAAAGAAAGACCAACATACATAATATCAGTTTTATGCACTCAAGGATTTCACAGTTCAATGAAGAAAATCGACATAAACAGTTAATTATAAAGCAGGGTATAAATAAGCACAGAGTACTAGAGATCTCCATTGAAAACACTGAAGATGTCTGGATGGTCTGGAGAATTCAGATTGTAGTAAACAAAATTGAAAAAACATTTACAAAATAAACATTAGGCAAGCCAATGTCAGTAGTATGCAAAGTAAAATTCTAGGTAAAATGTACGATACAAAAATATAGAGGCAGGAAAGTGCATGGTAGAGAAAACAAAATCAGATTGTTGATTATAAATGGTCAAGGTCAGAGTGGCTAGAAATTAAAATGCAGAGGATAATCGGTGGAAGGTCTTGCATTTTTGATCTTTATAATGTCCATTATCACAATAGTGTATAGATCTAATAGAATAAGACAGTTCACAAATTAAAACATGTTGGGAAGAAAACAGTAGGCATAATGAAAGATGACAGAAATAAGCCTGAATACATAAACTCAGAAAAAAACAAAAACGCTCAAATACATTAAAATGCCAAAATGGGTTAGCAAATAAAATCTAACTTCATACTATATACAAAGTGTACCTAAAACAAAGTATTGTGGAAGCATAAATAATGAATGAGTGAACAGAAAAATACCTATCAAGCAAATGGTTATATAAGAGTGGTTGCATTATTTTTATTTTTTTAATGTTTATTTATTTTCAGAAAAAGAGAGAGAGAGAGAGAGAGAGAGAGAGAGAGGGAGGGAGGGAGGGGCAGAGAGAGAGAGGGAGAGAGTAAATCCCAAGCAGGCTCCCCACTGCCAACGTTGAGCCCAAGGCAGGGCTAGATTCCATGAAATGTGAGACCGGGACCTGAGCTGAAATCAAGTCGGACGTTTAACTGACAGCCACCAGGCACCCTGGAAGCATTATTTTTATGTAATAGATAATATATGTAAATAGACTAAGGAGTCCAAATAAGCCATTGGAATTAGCGAAATATATTAAGGAAACTTGACAAAGAAGATTATGGATGAAAATTAAAAGTAGAAACTAGCAAATTATCAACAGGAAGCAAAACTAAAAATTGTTCAGTATTGTCAAAGACCCATGCACTATGATAAAGTATTTTCCTTGAATTAAAAAAAAAAATGAAGAAAAATGAAAAAAAAAAGAAACACAAATTACTTGGAGGTAAGGAATAAATACACACAAATATCCATTTATCAGTTTTGCTTATAGTTCTGTTCTAAAAACTTGAAGGTCAAAATGAATTTATGGAATGAGTGAAAATTTGTGTCATGAATTCTTAACTTCTAAATTTATGTCTCGAACCAACTCCTGACTCCATGAATAACAAACCCAATTGCCCACTAAGTAACTCCTTTTGCTTTCCCAGAGTCAATTCAAGTCCATTTGTTCAAGATGAATTTAGCACCTTCTTTTTCTCCCTATGTATCACTCTCATCCAAGCTCACTTCCCCCCTTCCCCCCAACGCACTCTTATCACAAAACTGTCCCCCCTTGTTACTTATTGTAGAGCAAGAATATCACTGACAGTTGCCCAGTGCATTTGGTTTTAAGAGCCGGAGTTGTGTCTAGTTCACTATCTTACCAACAGTGGCAAGCATAACTGGCCAGTGTATCATAAAATAAATCATTAAGTTTTTGCTCAAAAATTGGGTTAAATATTAAAAGGAATTTAAATTGGTAAAAACAGGTGCCTGGGTGGCTCAGTCAGTTAAGCGACCGACTCTTGATTTCAGCTCAGGTCATGGTTGCACGGGGTTCATGAGACTGGGCCCCGTGTTGGGTTCTGTGCTCTGCTCAAGGAACCTGCTTAAAATTCTCCCTCCCTCCCCCTCTGCCCATCCCCCACTTGTGCAAGTGTTCTTTCTCTCTTTCAAAAACATAATTGGTAAAGACATTTTTCTGAAAGGCAAATAGAAATTATAAAATTCTATATACCTTTCATATGTATATTTACTTCTGATAGTGCATTTAAAGATGGAGGTAATAAAAACATATATAGGGAAATACACAATTTTGATATTTGACTAACAAAAATATGTATACATCCTAAACATACCATAATATGGTAATAGATGTAATGAATCTAATATGGTATATCCATATGTGAAACCTTATGTTGCTATCAATAATCATGGATTACAAGTCTCACCACATATTGCCAAGTTTAAAGCAAAAGGATATATATAATAACATCCTAATCTTTAAATACATTTATTTGTATGTATAAAAATTATTTTTCGGGGCGCCTGGGTGGCGCAGTTGGTTGAGCGTCCGACTTCAGCCAGGTCACGATCTCGCGGTCCGTGAGTTCGAGCCCCGCGTTGGGCTCTGGGCTGATGGCTCAGAGCCTGGAGCCTGTTTCCGATTCTGTGTCTCCCTCTCTCTCTGCCCCTCCCCCGTTCATACTCTGTCTCTCTCTGTCCCAAAAATAAATAAACATTGAAAAAAAAATTTTTTTTAATTATTTTTCATTAATTATTTTTATAAATGTGTCTGCTGCTATCTGAAAATAAAGTGTCCTTATGAAACCTTTCATAAGCCAAAGTAGCATAAAGCGAAGAAGCAATCACCATTAATCTAGGGAAAATTTTTTGAGGATTCCCAAACCCCCAAAATAATCTCTCATAGGCTTTTATGATATCTTGGGACACACCTTGTTAATGGATGTACAAAATAAATTAAGATAAAGCACAGATGTTCACAGACACAGTTCAAAGCTATGGCGGCTTGCTGCTGAGATGCTTAGTGTGGGTCCGGAGGGAGGATCATGATGGGGCCGTTCTCGCCGCTCAGGGTTCCCTCTGCCTCTAAAACAGTCCTCTGCCAAACAAATGCTGAACACTATTTTCCCTTTTCACCTTTTTTCCTGAAAGCAAAAATCCTCTTGGGATTTCTTTAGATGAGTGCAAACAGGTATTAAGGTAGGTCTTTCATAAAAGCGAAGTGCCGTAATGTAAACTTCCAAAAAGTGGGGGATTATCACTTGTATTCAACAAAATCTGCGTTCTGACAATGTGCCAGACATCCCATTACGTGCTAGAGACACTTGGATGTGTGAGGCCCAGGTTCCACCTTTGCAAACTAGATATCACTACAGAGTTTGCAATTATGTGTTAGGGAAACGAATGATATTTACATTTAAGTTCATTTTTATGCCTGTATGATTGAAGGCTGAGTCCTCTTGAAATAGTTTACTCCACTTTGCATCTGAGGAGACAGAATGAGTCTGTGTCCTGAGTGACTGTTGATAGACTAACACAGTCTTAGGTCATTATTCATTTGAATCAGATTGGCTGAGGTTGAATCCATTTGCCACAACCTTCTACATTTGTGGCTTATACAAATCCTTCCTCTCAGTTTCTTTCCTCTTCAGAAAACAAAGAACTAAATAAATTAATATAAGCTGAATGATAAGATTTACAATAAAATAATGTATCCACTCTACTGCTGATTACATCATAAGTTCTTGAGATTTTATTATTCTTGAGAGTTGTTAATTCCTAGAAGAAGTGAGGAGAAAAGGAAGGAATATGGCAAGAGGTATGGAGGAACTTTGGAACTAACTTTGACAGAACATGGAGTATTAGATTCTGCTGTTTGGGGAGGGAGGATGACATTACCGAAAATTCTTTAGGGGGGCGCCTGGGTGGCTCAGTCGGTTAAGCGTCCGACTTCAGCTCGGGTCACGATCTCGCGGTCCGTGAGTTCGAGCCCCGCGTCAGGCTCTGGGCTGATGGCTCAGAGCCTGGAGCCTGTTTCCGATTCTGTGTCTTCCTCTCTCTGACCCTCCCCCGTTCATGATATGTCTCTCTCTGTCTCAAGAATAAATAAACGTTAAAAAAAAATTAAAAAAAAAAAGAAAATTCCTTAGAGCAGATGGTAGTTGACTTTGGCCCTAAAGATAGGATTTTGCTATGTAAAAAAGTAGAAAAAGGGTATTTTCATGCACAGGTATCATTTTTCTAGATATGGTTCTGACTTAATTCTATGCTCATTTGGGGGAATGTTTTATTTAAAAAGATCGTTTTATGAATCCTTTTGATTTAAAAAAGACAGTGTTTGTGGTATTTAGTGGAGGTATTGGCTTTTCTTTTTCTTTCTTTTTAAAGTTTCTCTTCTCCTGGCCTCTCCTTTTCCTTTTTTTTTTTTTCTTCCTTTTTCTCCCTCCTTTGTCCTAAAGAGGATAAATTGTTCTCTAAATTAGTTGAAGCCTGGGTGCTTCAAGTTAAAAACAGATTGATTCACCTTGTGTATAGTGTAGAAATTTAAATTTATGCTCATAACTCTTTTGAAAATTGAATATGCAATCAGTTTTCAGCAATATAATTTAAAAATTGGTAAATAATTCTTGCTTGAGTCTCATAGACCTTGAATGCCTGGTCACTCCAGATTAAGAGTCATGACAAAAGCTTGGACATCTTAAAGAAAAGGCCCTACGGCTCTCCCTCCTTTTGGTATAGTCTGAGAGCGGTAGCTGCGTTTAGAAACGGAAGCATTTGCAGAATTTTTCTTTCTCCCATTGTCAGATGAGGCAGATCTTTTTCTTAGGAAATTTTGACCTTCCATACAGTGCCACTCCCCCAACCTCGACCCTCTTCTCAATCTGGTGCTGTGCCTTCTTGAAATAAATGAAATGAACCAGGAATCATTTGCACGTTTGGGACAAGAATGCAGTAGGCAGCCTCCACCATGTTATCTAGTGACCGTTGCCTCCAGGTATTCACACCCTTGAATATGGACTCCCAATGGGTTTGGACTGCATTTATTGCCTGCCTTCTACCAAAAAGAATGTGGAAGTTATGGGATGTCATTTCTGTGATTAGGATATAAAAAGATCATGGTTTCCATCCTTTGGACATCTAGCAGAACCCAAGAAGAATAGGGCACAGAAGAGATCAGGTCCCATCATGGCAGGAAGGAGAAGTAAAATCTCTGAAGAATGGAGGGCAGATACAGGGGCAGGCAGCACTGTTACTGCAGGAGTAAGTTTAATTCTGAGCATCCAAATGCGGAAGATGATAAAAAAAATGTGTCCTAATTCGCATTTTGTATACTTGCATTGCTATAAGCGATATAACTTCTTTCCATTAAAAAAGTCAGTATATTAACTTTTGTAAACCTTAGATCTCTCATCTGTAAAATGGGGATCATGTTGGCCAAATCCATCTTCAGATTTTTGGGAGGATCAAGTTAAGCAGTGTGTGAAGCACAGGGCACTTTGAAGATTGATCTGGAAATTCATCTGAGAGTCAGTTATGGACAATGCGTTGTGCTAGGTAATATTTATTGGATTATTTCCAGGCTGTTTACCTCAATTTCCATACAAGGCAATTTCAATACCCTGTTCCAACTTTGCCTTCCTCATGTCCTGGTTAGTAAAGTTGAATTTAATTCCATTTCTTCTGTGTTAGAAGGGCAACCTTATCTTTATCCCTGTTTGGAAGTTCATATTAATACGTAATGCCTGGTGGTGCAAAACTCACAGCTATATGAAAGGCTGGAAATCTTTAATTTTGTTCTAGACCTTGATGCTATATTGATGCCAGGGCTGTATGCCAGCCAACTGTGACAATTATTTCTGTTTAATTTTCTAATTTCAGTCAGGACTACTTAGCTTGCCAGTGAAGTCCGTCAGTGTCAGAAGCCAAGGCAGTTACTTATGAGCAGTAATAGCTTGTAATGGTTGTTTTAATACCCTGGGGAAAGTAAAAGCCTCTATGGGCTCTTCAATAATTAATACAGATTTGTTTATAAATTTATTCAAGCAAAAAACACATGGGGCCCAGAAGAGTGCTTGGTACATGGTAGGTACTAAAATATTTGTTGACAGCATATAGAAATAAACAAGTAACTGAAAGCTAGTGCATCTACATACATTATTTTCTATACTGTATCAGTGAAAACGACATAAATGGATCAAAGGTAAAATGGAATACAAATCCGTGCTAATAAATATAGTGCTTTTTGTGGCCCATGTCTTTTAGTTATCAGGTAATTATGCTTTGTAAAACCCAAATAATTAAGTAATATGGAATATTCCCTTTAGAGCTAGTGGTTACTTTCAGAACTCAAAAATTGACGTGTAAGAAAAATGTGTGGGAAACAGTATGGAGGTTCTTCAAAAAATTAAAAAAAAAATAGAACTACCATATGATCCAGCAATTCCCCTACTGGGTATTTTCTGAAAGAAAGCAAAAACATTACTTCCAAAAGATATGTGCGCTCCTGTGTATATTGTAACATTATTTACAATAGTCAAGGTATGCAAACAGCCCTGTGTTCACTGATAGATGAATGGGTAAAGACGATGTGGTAAACACATATAATGGAATATTACTCAGCCATTAAAAAGAATGACATTTTTGACGATTGCAACGACGTGAATGGAGTTGGAGTGTATTATGCTAAGTGGAATACGTCAGTCATAGAAAGACAAATACCATATGATTTCACTTACATGTGAAATCTAAAAAACAAAACAAAATAAACAAACAAAAAAACCCCACCCACATTGACTCTTAAATACAGAGAGATACTGATGGTTATCAGAGGGAAGATGGGGAGGGGGGTTAGGTGAAATAGATAAAAGGGATTAACTGATACAAGCTCCCTGTTATAAAATAAATAAGACATTAAGGGTCACATGGTGATTCAGTCAGTTAAGCAACCAGCTTTTGATTTTGGTTCAGGATATGATCCCAGGGTTGTGGGATCCAGCCCCATGTGTGACTGCAAGCTCAGTGTGGAGCCTGCTTAAGATTCTCTCTCTCTCTCTCTCTCTCTCTCTCTCTCTCTCTCTCTTTCTGCCCCCTCCCACACTCTCTCTCACTGTCTTTCTAAAATCAATCAATCAATCAATCAATCAATTCATGGAGATGAAAAGTACAGCATAAGAAACTGAGAGGTAAGATTTTCAGGCTTTCAAAGGCATCTCTAAATTTATTCGTCTAGAGCAACGTGATCATGGTGCTAAATAACAAAAATTAACCCAAGTAAATTTAAAGATCAAATTGGCTTTATTCAATAATTTGTGAATCAGGCAGCATCCTGTCTAGCAAATAGAAAGGAGCTCCATCAAGCTACAGAAAAGGAAAGGTTTTTAAAGGCAGAGAGGAAACACAAAAAAGGAAATTATCAGCAAAGAAAGCATTGTTTTGGCAAAGTTACCCTCCTAAAGGGAATAAAAGAGGTGTATCAATGGATTACCTCCTGCTGCTGACTAGGAAATTTCGAGTTGGCTGATTAAAGGTCACCTTTCTGGGAGAAACTAGAGCTGCAGTTAGGTTAAATATTAAGTCTTCCTGGGGTTTAACACAAGTGACTCCATTTTGGGCCTGCTGTATCCTTTTTAACAATTGTAACAGAACATCATTGGAAATTTACAAAATATGGCTTGAGAAAACAATTTATAGAGAGCTCAACTTCAAATCTGTGGACAGTGTCTGTTCATGGGATGAGTCAAGCATAAATCTTCAAAGCCATCTAAAGTTTTTGTGCATTTTCATGATTAGTTAAATCAATTTGAATATAGGTTTCCAGGGGCTTTGTAATCAAATTACTCAAAGAAACAACTGTTCTAGATGAAAAGAAAATTTAATCTTCCACTACAGATGTTTCTTTGGGGTCTTTATTGGTCAATAAATTTTGTTCCAGGAGAAATAATACATGCTACTTAGTGCTAATCCTTATTTTGTTTTAAAAATACTGTTCTTGGGGCGCATGGGTAGCTCAGTCTGTTAAGTATCTGATGTTGGCTTAGGTCATGATCTCGGGGTCCATGAGTTAGAGCCCCAGGTGGAGTTTTGTGCTGACAGCTCAGAGCCTGGAACCTGCTTTGGAGTCTTTCTCCCTATCTCTCTGTCCCTCCCCCACTCATGCTCTGTCTCTCTCTTTCTCTCTATTAAACATTAAAAAAATTAAAAATATTGTTTTTGTTACACAAATCATACAATTGGGATTGAATGATTTGAATCCAAGTCATACAATTTGGGATTGAATGATTTGAGAAAGATGGTTATTTCATGACCATTGTAGTAAACCGTAGTCAGAATATTACTTAATTAAGGAGCAGTCCATAACTCTACTTCCTGGAGGAAAATATGGCACCACGGTCCTTTAAATCTTGAGACTTTACAACTAATACATCACTAGTGCTATTGAAATAGGCATATGAAATTTCACCACCTGCCACTTCATGGTTACAAATTCAAGTGGATTCCATATTTTAATTATGAAAGGCAAGCGCAAGTAGAATGATCAGTGACATTAAAAGCTTATTTTGTATAATCAACTGTGATCACAGTTTGATGATACTTTTCTCTTACAGCAAATATTACTTTTTTCAAAGTCTTAATTCCATCTCAGGTCAGTGATGTTCCTATTGTTGCTCACCTTACTCTTGCTTTTTAAAATTATACCCTTAGTACAAAGGTACATGAAAAATCTTTAGAGAGCAACCTATTCTATTCGTCACATTTTAATTATTCATTTCTTCTGTTTTATAAGAGGCAGACTGTACCATTCTTTCCTACTGCAGTAGAGGTATCTCCACAGTGATATTTCCTTATAGTGTTATCTTCTATTGCACAGAGGAGCTCAAAACTCTGAGTCATTTGCAACCTTTGCAAATTTCTTCCTGAATTAATTATGACCTAGTTGAATTACTAATGTTGAAGATATATTGATAATTTCAAAGTGCTGTGTTCATTTTAAACTAAAATCAACAACAAAAATCTGCAGTGTAACTCATCTAGTTAACACTTATTTGGCACTTATTCCAAATTAAGCAGTATTTTAAGTGTTTTATGTATTAAATCAGTGGTTGACAAAATACATCTCATAAGCTAAATCCAGCTCCAAGCTTGTTTTTATAAATAAAGTTTTATTGGAACACAGCTACATCCATTACGTTTCATATTGTCTGTTGCTGCTTTGACTCTACAATAGCAGAGCTGACCAGTTGCCACAGAGATCATACGGCCAAAGAAGCCTAAAATATTTACTATTTGGTACTTTGCAGAAATTTGCCAGTCCTTTTATTAAAAATTTTTATCTTGGGGCGCCTGGGTGGTGCAGTCGGTTAAGCGTCCGACTTCAGCCAGGTCACGATCTCACGGTCTGTGAGTTCGAGCCCCGCGTCAGGCTCTGGGCTGATGGCTCAGAGCCTGGAGCCTGTTTCCGATTCTGTGTCTCCCTCTCTCTGCCCCTCCCCCGTTCATGCTCTGTCTCTCTCTGTCCCAAAAATAAATAAACGTTGAAAAAAAAAATTAAAAAAAAATTTTTTATCTCCTCTTAAAACACTGTGGAATATCGCTCTAATCTTATTTTTTATTTTTTTTATTTTTTAGAAAGAGAGAGAGAGAAAGAGCAGAAGCGGGGGGAGAGGGGCAGAGGGGGAGAGACAGAGAATCTTAAGAAGGATCCAAGCTCAGTGCAGAGCCCAATGTAGGGCTTGACTCTGGGATCATGACCTGAGCCAGTCAAGGGTCAAACACTCAACTGACTGAGCCAGCCAGGCACCCTGACTGTCATATTAATCTCTGTTTTAAAGAGGAAGAAAATGGGCTATGGAGAGGTTAAGTAACTTGCCCAAGGTCACACATTGCTCGTAAGTGGGAAAGCAGGATTAAACACAAGAGACTTGGTCTGCAGTCCCCATTCTCAACAATGTTAAACTGCATCTCAGATGGAGAATTATATTTGTTTCCTGTGAAGGAGCAATTATCCAAACATATTTCTATTAATAAAAATTGACGGGGCACTAATAGTTTTTCCCCAAAGCATAAAATACCTAGCGATTGTGGGCTACTACAGATTTGAAAACTAACCTCTGGTCACTTTCTGTTATTTGTCTAGAGTTCAGATAGGGAAATCCCCTATCTTTGTAGTATACTGCAGAACTTTTCTGTTGTTCTCTGTGAATACAACTAGAGAGTCTGAAGAATTTGATATGAATGAGATATAAGAGTTTGGTTGGCCTAAGACAAATAACAACAAATAAAGAGATTACAAAGGGATTCTGGGTCCTCAAACATCTTCTTTCTCGTCTCTACAGCAGTTACTGGAGGCATTTAGAAAATGACACTAATTAGAGAAGATAAGAGATAATTCTGTCATCGGGAGCAGAGTTTTAGATAATGACTGTAGCTTTTTGGGGGTAGGCCTTCTCACCATTAAAACCACTCATCCATACCCAATCCCTCTGGAAAATTAAATTTTTGCACTAATCAGAGCAGGTTTCCTGCAGCTGCCAGTGAATGATGGACTTCCCAGTAACAGGCGGACGGATTTCTCACACTTGGAGCAGGGTTCCCATGGCAACGCTCCCTGTATGCACTCAAATGAAACTTCTCTTTGTCCCTTCAAGATTTTTTTTCCTTTCCCTCTCCTTACCTATCTTGTTTTTTTTTTTTTTTTTAATTAAAAATAAGTACCTTGATCTTTAAGAGGCTAAAATCTACCAGTGAGGCCCAGTTCTCCATTTTCCCTCTATGATGTTTAGAAGGAAAACACACACATACACACATGTGCACACACAAGAGTTCATTGGGTATTGATATTCTCATTTATTATATCACAGGAAGAATAGTCAGAACTAGTGTTGGACGTGGAAAAAAATCGTGAGGGCTCAGCCTTCATTCTGAATTAGAAACCTGAGACACAAGCTAGGGCATGTGACTTTTGCAAACATAGGAGAATATACAAGGAATTCTTCTTCGACTGTGTGAAGATAAAGTAGTATAATATGGGAATTGTGCTGAGAGCAGACTGTGTTTTGCATATTGGCAGCCTTCCTGATTTATTACCGGGTGATTTGTATATTGATAAAACAGAGATTCTGCTGTTAGTAGCTGGCATTTCATAAAGGCATAAGCCACTTCTGGTAAATAATTCCCTGGGAGAGGGTTGTTGTTGTTGTTTTTGTTTTAGTTTATTTATTTATTTTGAGAGAGAGAGAGAGAGAGAGAGAGAGAGGTGGGGAGGGGGCAGAGAGAGAGGGAGAGACAGCATCCCAAGCAGGCTCCGTGGGGTTCAAACTCACAAACCATGAGATCATGACCTGAGTGGAAACCGAGAGTCGACGCTTAACGGACTGAGCCATCCAGGCGCCCCTTGTCAGGAGAGTTTTATTACAAAGTAACCAAGAGCAAAAAAAAAAAAAAAAAAAAAGGAATAAATGAAGACAAAGAGAAGGGGAAGAAAGAGTTAGCTGATGTGTAAAGAAATTGATCCTTGCAGATATCAAGCAAAATGAATAACCCACAGTACAATGCCGCAGTGCAGTGCTATTTGATATGTGGGCGATGGGGTTGTGCTTGTCTGCCCACTGTTTGTTACAGGTAAATTCAGTCTGTACTTGTTGCCAGGACATACATTTTCCAGTGTGTGTGTGTGTGTGTGTGTGTGTGTGTTTAATTCTTTTCTTCTCTATTACGTTTATTACGATTAGATTTATTGAAAATGCAATTGTATATGTATTGACTGATAATAAAAACGGGGCTTCTATTTTGTATAGTTTTGATGTTTTTAATTTTATGTTTCTAAGAATTCTTGTCTGTTGTGTACTATAAAAGTATTGTTGCAATAATAATATCACAATAAGATTATGGTTTGTTTTTGTTTTTCTTAATGTGTGAGAAGTGCGGTATAGTTGATACAGAGGCCACTTTTAGGCAAGCAACTTGAATAGTGGACACCTGAGTAAGGTGGAGGGACCCCCTGGCTGAATACAAAAGGCCCATTAGGTGACCCACCTCCAAAGCTCCATAAGCCCCAGCTGACCAAAGGTTTACTTACACCAGGGCATAGAAACCAAAAAAGGAAAATTCCATACGTTCCCATACTTCCTCACCTTTCCTCCCTTTAGCTACAGCACCCCCACCCCCCCATTCCTGCCTCGTGGCAGACAGTCTCTGCTTTGCTGTCCTGCTTGCTGCTTCCTTGCGGTGTGTTCAACGAACTTCTGTCTCCATGCTCTGCTCTGGAGAATTCCTTCACTGTCTGCGCAGTTGACGAGAGATTATACTGGGCGCCTAGGTTCTCTGTCTCTGTGTGCTTGACTGAATTAGTTTCATTTTTTTTCTCAAAAGAAAAAAAATAACAAATGGTACAGATTAAATGGGACATATATTTTGCATGCATATATTTTTCATTTCATCTTTACAACCCATCTGTGAAATAGATATTTTGTCCATTTTACAGGTAAAGGAACTGAGCTTAAGAGGATTAAAGTAACTAGTCTGTATTAGTCAGGATGCTGCTGGAAATAGAATCCAGTGCAGATAATTTAAGGTATCTTTTTTTCTTCCTTTTAAAACTTTTTTATGTTTATTTATTTATTTTTGAGAGAGAGAGAGAGAGAGAGAGAGCGCACAAGTGGGGATGGAAAAAGAGAGAGAGGGAGACACAGAATCTGAGGCAGGCTCCAGGCTCCAAGCTGTCAGGGCAAGCCTGATGTAGGGCTTGAACCCAAGAACCATGAGATTACGACCCGAGCTGAAGTTGGACGCTTAGCTGACTGAGCCACCCTGCACCCAGATGACTTAAGGTATCTTAGTGAAGGGATTCCTTGCAAAGGTGTGAGCAGAATCCAAAGAAACAAGGAGTATTGAAGTACCTAGAAACCAGCAAAAGCAGGAAACCATTAGAACACTTGGGTCTATGTGGACAAGAGAATAAAGTCGTTACTGGAGAGAAAGCCATACCATTAGGAGAAAGACTGTCCTATAGGTACTGGGCCATTAGCTGAAGGACTACAGCCCCTGTCAATCTGCAGCCTGGCAGGGAGAGAGCCAAAGTAATAAATACCAACCTCTCCCTCCATGAGAACTGGAGATATGTCAGAGGGACGCACAACAAGTGACAGTAAGGGAGAGACACAGACGCTGCCAGTGGTCACAGCCCAGAGCTGAGAGGAAGCAGGGAAGAAATATGCCATACTTCCTTCTCTCCTGTGAGAAGTAAGTGAGATGATTCATTTAAAGAAATACCAAATAAAATTTGTGCTATGGGTGCCTGGGTGGCTCAGTTGGACTGAGCGTCAGACTTTGGCTCAGGTCATAATCTCATAGTTCGGGAGTTCAAGCCCCCCATTGGGCTCTGTGCTGAGAGCTCAGAACCTGGAAGCTGCTTCGGTTTCTGTGTCTTTCTCTCTCTCTGCCCCTCTCCTGCTTGAACTCTCTCTCTCTCTCTAAAAAATGAATAAACATTTTAAAAAATCAATTAAAACCTGTGTTGTTTAGTTAATAATAGGTTTACGACCTACTGGAAATATGTATGAACCACCCACATACACACACCAATAGTGGAGTCACTTCACTTCTTGGTTAGACACTTCACTTCCTGGTTCTTCTTGCTCTCTCCATTTCAAGGGCTTATTTTTCACGGGCTTTGCAATGAGCATATGCCAAAGAACTGAAGTCTGTGTGTCACCTCAAGGGATGTACCTTTGTTCCAATCAGACTACTTTTTGCCTTACATGGGCATAGGCCACTTCCGGTGAGCCTGTAGCCTCTGTAGTGCTCAGCCAATGAGGAATCAGGGGAGGGACTTCACACTAGGAGATGAATTGCCTGCTGTTACTGCCCTGAGTGTGCCTGCCCATCAGACACCTGCTCTTGCAAGAACGTTGATTACAGCCTCACCTCACTGTGCCCCTAGTCTCTATGTCTCTCCATTGTTGGGGTCAGTGGGCGTATTTCTCACATCTCCCACTTACATATCTCTTGACCAAGGATGTATATTCCTTGAACTAATAATAGAGCTTATGCCTCAGGTCCCTGTCTGACATGAGTCTCTTCCAAGTTCTCAGGAAGAAGCCTGTCAATATATTTAGAATTCACACTTTCTGTAAAATTTGAAAAGGCATTATTTTTTCAATCACTACTCATTATGAATTCTTTTTCCCCTCTAATTGCCCTTTCGCTCCTGACTGTTGTATGGGAGAGCTCACTGGCAGTTTGGGGGCCCAGTTAAGGGAACATTGGGTTAGGGATAAATTCAGGGTTTTTTCACGGGATATAGTTTTATAGCCCACAGTCTCTTTTTTATATGTCATTGTCAGTCACACCACTGTAGGAATGGCTTCCAGAAATCCTACTACTTCTGTGTCAGTTCACCGGTCTTCATAACAAGAAAAGGCAGTAACAGAGCTGTGTTGCATAAGAATATGTCTAGGGCACCTCGGACAGGAAATATGTAGGTAGCAAAGGGACAACAAGGTTTAAAAAGGATCAATAAGGTGGGGCACCTGACTGGCCCAGTAGGTAAAGCTGCTGACTCTTGATCTTGGAATTGTAACTTCAAGTCCCATGTTGGGTGTGGAGATTAGTTTTTAAAAATCCTCAAAACAAACATACAAACAAACAAAAGAAAGAAAAAAAACACAAAGCATCAACAAGTTTAAAATATTGAAATCTATCTTTGGAAATATGTTCCAAATCTTATATCTAACTCATACAATACCCAAAAAACCCCTGATATTTCCCCATATTTGACAATTTTAAAGTACAAAATTTCGATAGCGTAAATTTAAAGATCTAATTGGCTTTATTTACTAATTCATTTGTGGGGCATCGTCCCCTCTAATAGAAGCGTCCTTAGAAAAGTTGTACACATGGAAGGCTTTTACAGGCAGAAATAGGGTGGGAAAAGAAAGGTACTTCAAAAGAAAAGAAAGGATTGTTTCAGGAAAGGTCATTTTCCTTTAGGAGGTCTTATCATGCAGATGGTTTCCCTACTGCTGAGTGATCTAAAATTCCACTCCTAGGGGAGGCTGAAACTAGAAATAGGTTAAGTATAGTATCTTGGTGGAACTCAACATAAGTGACTCCAATTTGGGCCTATTGTTTATTTTCAACAAGAATCTTAAATATTTACATATTACTTCCCCCCCCATACCAAAAGAATTGTGAGGTTGAAAGAAACTTTCCTAAACTTTTTATATAGTAAGCAACAAAATTCTGTATGTTCAACCATGTAAGAATAAATACAAAATTATCTTTCTATTCTCTCTAGAGAGAATTTTTTTATTAAAATCTTTGTCAAATTTTGGTAGATGCATAGCACTGAGTAAATGCAGGGAAAACTTTTCAAAACATTCAATGATAAAATCTTTGTCATATGAAAAGTATGCAGTGAAGATAATACAAGGGGAAAACATCAAAGAGTTAATACAAAAATATGTTTCTATTCCTATATTTTGTGATATGGTGGTATTTGTCTTGAACATTTTTTAAAGAATTTGTCCTGTGTACAATTTAGTGATTCAACACTTCCATACAGCACCCGGTGCTCATCACAAGTGCCCTCCTTAATACCCATCACCTATTTAAAATACCCATCACTAAATTGTACACCTGAAACTCATACTACACTGTATGTTAACTAGCTGGAATTTAAGTAAATACTAAAACAAACAAACCAAAAACCTTGAAATCAGAACTATACAAACACATACAATTGTTGTAGAGAAAGTGTTTTTCAGAACAAACCAACAAAACATTTTAATTTTTTGGTTAAAAAAAAGAATTTGTCCTATGTTTTCTTAAGATGTATAATTTATTGTGATTTCTTTCCTCATTGTAAATAAATACTTTCTTAATTTTGTATATATAGTTTTATATTCTTCTATGAGGGGGTACGCAAAGTTTCAGGCCCCTGAGCACACGACACGCCCCTGCTTCTGAAGGTGCCTACTCTTGACTGAACTCAAACAGAAACCAGAGCTCTGGCGAGTCTGTCTGAAAAAGTCGTAGAGGAATTGAATGGTGATGAGAGTGAGAGAAGACACAGAAAGACAAGTCTATCATCCAAGCTCACAAAGCTATAGAAGACTGGGGTCAGGAGTCAAACTCCAAATGTCTGCTTCTAAAGCACATACTCTTTCCTTAGATCTCTCTAAGCCTCAGTCAGTTAACATACAAAAGCACTGGGAGTGGGAGGTGGGGTATGAATAAGACCGTTCTTTCAATTTAGCTACGATCTCAAAATGGGTAACTTTTAGAGCATATGAAAGGTAGTAAGGTTTGTAGAATTATGAATAAAAAATAAGTTATCTGATTTTTTTATTTCAGAACAAATATTTTTTATTCATTATGTAATCTACATGGATAATGGCTTGTTTCCGAAATAATTGGTTAATCGTAAACAAGTTCCACATTTAAGAAAATAACTTATTAATAAGAAGGGATAGCTATTGTCAAAGACATTCTTTGACATAGCTTGGATTAAAAAACTAAGTTTAAGAAATGTTCAGAATAAAACAATAAAAATAAATTACCAATTAAGATTTCTTTCTCGAGGTGCTGGGGTGGCTCAGTTGGTTAACTGTCTAGCTCTTGATTTCGGCTCAGGTCATGATCTCATGATCAAGCATTGAACACGGGTTCAACGCTTGGAATACTGTCTCTCCCTCTCTCTCTGCTCCTCTCCCCTCAATAAATAAATCAAGTTAACAAAAGATTTCTTTTTCTTCTCCCCTTCCCTTAAAAAACACCACGTTATGACACTAATTCTCAGGCAAACTCCTTGTGCTTTAAACATCTCAAATTCAGGTACCATGAGACCTTGCCTTCAGCCATACATTCTGAAACATGTAGAATATTCTTTTCATATCATGAGTGAAAAAATACATAAACTTTACTGATGAATTTCTGTGAATCTTGTTTCCTTATTTGTGGTGTCTCCTTGGAGATAGTGATGTTTAGGCTCTGTGAAAAAAAATCAGTATGAGGAGAATCAAGGAGAGTTGTCAATCAAGGAGAGCCAAAAGGAACATCTGCTAATAGCTAACGGTGCTGGAACCAGCTGGATTATGCCCATGGTAAGGTTCATTACTTTCTGAGACGTGAGAACTCCCACCTCACCTGAATGGATTTAGCTACATTATCAACCCAGGATGTATAAATTGCATTTAAAGTTAGAATAGCAGCAAGGCAAAATAATTATAGTATCTAAAATAATGCAGTCAGGGATTACCATGGTTCTGAAGGTCATATGGAAAGAAAAGAATGGTAATTAGGCTATTAGTGTATATCGGGATTGTCTTCCAGAGGATCACATACTCTTTCACATTTCACGGACCCACAAATGACCCACACACAAGAAGATGGCATCACAGATGATTAACATATCTGGCAAAGACTTCCTTTGCCCTCATATCCATTCTCCTTTTCTTTCCTTAGTAATAGAAACCTTGCCTTTTAGCTGAATACGTAACTACCCCAGAAAAAAGTGCATGTGTCTCAGACTACAGCCACGGATAAGCACATATTAATACATTCTCACCAATGAGCTCTGAGTGGAGCTAAGTTATGCATCTTCTCCGTCTTGCCCTATTTTCATTCTTCACTTGACTTCTTGGAGCTTCTCTGTTCTAAATTTGGTAGTGAGCCGCCATGTAGACACGTAGACCATGTACACAAGGGCAATTTTTGAAGATTGGAGAAAACAGAATGTCTTTGGGATGCCATGATTTCAACCCTGGATTACATAAACTCAGGCTATTAAGATAAAAAAGAAATGAACTTTTCCCTTGTAAATTATTCCATTATTTGTTATCTTTGATGTAGCAGCAGAATCTACATCCTATTTAAGAAAAAAACTTTCACTATTTTCATTAAACACTTTTCAAAAATATGAATTTTCCCTCCTCTCAGAATTGAAATCCCCATTCCTGCTTAACCATGATTCTATACTTTTTATGATTGAAACAGGGGATCTCTGCTGTGTATGACTCCAGGATGTCTCTCTAATTATATATTATAATGATAATATTAAAGTAAAATAAGTTAACAAATATGAGTTAGATACTATGTGTTAGATACTATTAGATACTGTTAGATACTGTTAACTTACTTCAAATATATAAACGCATTCAGCCCACACAATACCGCTGTGATAGAAAAGCAATATTTATCTTCATTATAAATCTTTTGACCAAGATCACATAGCTTGTAAATATTTGGGCCAATTTTCAAATCCAGAGAGTTAAAGTCTGAAGAAACCAGATCTTATGAGCTCTTTAAGAACCTAATGTGTACATTCCTCCCCACCTTTACATTTAGTTTATTGAAATCAGGTTGGTCACTCAATGTGTGTCCTGGTAGGAATATTTATATCTCAGAAATTGGCAAACGTTGCAAATCAGAGAAGTTTTTTTGTTTGTTTGTTTCCTTTGGAGAACTGAATACTAGCATACCACTTGTTTAAGATATATATATTCCAAGTCTTTATACTTAAAACTAACCATGTTCTGGCTGGGGATACTAACATGAGTATAGTTGTAGCACAGGATAATATAAGAATGTTATTAAAATTATGGACATAGAATTAAGGAAGCAATTTAGTTTAAGCATGGCAGAAGTCAGGACATCAACTGAGACATGGCATCTGAGCTAGACCTTAGTTCATATGTGAGGAAGTGTTGGTATTAAACTTTCTGTGTGTTTGTGATAAAATGACTAACTATAAGGGAAAGCTTCAGTTCTGTTTGTTCTTACTCATATATTAAGATATGTGACAAACTTAACTTTACACTTAAGAGAATAAGATGGTTTTCTATGCTACATACATATTGAGTCCCTTGATAAGATTTCTTCCTCATAAATATCTTCATCACTTCCTGATAGTCCTAACTTTAAAGATTAATTTCCTAGGGTACTGAAGATTTCTCTTATTAAAATGCAAATATATCTGGAAGTCATTTTCTTATAACATCTTATCAGTTATTGGTTCTGAAGCTCTGACTGATTGGTAGTTCACGGAACTAGCCTCCTTGACCCTGAACTGTAAATTCAAGACAATCAGCACTTTAGAAATAATCATGCCCTTGGTTTAGTATGGAAAGAGAAACTTCAATCAATACTTCAGTGTCTCACCATATAGTTAATCTTCTACATTATTTCTCCTTTGGCTCATTTCTAATCACTAATACGAAGTACTTAAGCAAGTCCAAGGCATTTGTCCCTGTCAAGCTTATACAGCATAGTTTATACATTCAATAATGAAGTAATTCCATAGCAACAGTATATATTCTAGACTTCATATATTTTGTGTTTACCTGATTCAAAAGTTGGTTTTCGGGGATGATACTGAGTCTTGATATTTCTTAATATTTACCTGAAATACATGCCCAGTGGATTGTTATCCTGTTTTGCTTTGGCCAGTCCTACACTGATTGCCATGTTTCCTTCCACTGATCTCTAGCTTTATGACCTGGCCCCTGTTTCTGTCAGCTTGCTGAAAGTTGAAAGGTTGATTCCTAGCTTGCTGACCTGAGCCTCTGTGCATTTCCTACTTTTGAATTTGCCATTACCATGGTTCTTCAATTCTTGGGACATGCTCATTCTTTGCTGGACTTTCCAGAGGGTAATTATCCACCTGTTAGCGTCATCAAACCAATGAGAACCACCCCCCATCATATCTTGATTCCTCCCATAACCTAAGGCTGGTTTTGCCCCTTGAGGCCTGTAGCTGAGTGTCAATATCAATTTCTTAGCTGCAAGTCCTCCTATTTTAGCTTTCCCCCTAGCCTACTCAAACCTACAGTTAAAAAAAAAAAGAGAGAAAAAAGAAAAAAAGTGAGATGGGTCAAAGATGCCAGGTAAAGGGAATAAACAGGGCAAGTGAGAGGGATGGCATTATAGCCATCAGAATATGGGAAGAGGGAACAAATCTTAAAAGAAAAGAACATTTTGTACATCACAATTTTACCTGGTCCTATACTATACTGGAACTATTTTTTGGAATAATCTAGGGCATGCTGTTCTCTATATGTTAAACAGTTTCCTCTGACCAGTGTGACAGACGAATGAACAAATGTGGACAAATACCTCTTTACAGTGGAGCTGTGCAAATGTGAAATCAGCCACCTTATGGGCACAAATTTCATAGCTATATACAGCTTTTTGGTTATTGTGCCTACATGGTCCCAAGGATACTTGACTTGGGGCTTTTGATTAAGTGGGTAACATAAATGCATTTGAGAAAAACCACTTAAACATTTTGTATTTCACGTAAATTATTATAATACCCAGCTTCACCTTTTTAAAATAGGACTGAAATGGATGAATTTGTGCTGTTTTTAAGTGTGTCTTTTGGTACAGTAGATTAGTTACCAGAATGGGTTGGCTGCCTATGAAATAATTTTTTGATTCAATCAAAAAGCAAACTTCACAGCAATGGCATATGTTACACCTTTGCAAATTTTTATTTTGATGGATCAGGATATTGAACTTTAGAATATTGGAGGGCATTTGCCCCATTGAAAGGGAATACAAGTTGTTGTTGTTGGTTTTTTTAATGTTTTTTTTTTTCAATCTACTTGTCCTTTATGATGTTAAACAATACTTGAACAGCAAAAGAATATTTTCAGCTTCAACTTTTTTAGGAAACAATAATAAAGAAGAGAAATTGTTTAACTATTCTTGTTTCATGTTTGAATGTTTTGAAAAGTTTTTCCTGCATTTACTCAATGTTATGCATCTACCAAATTTTATTCATCCTCTTCCCTATTTATAGATACCCAGCTGGTTTTAAATCTCAACTACTGAAATTTCATGACAATGGGTAGCCTTTTATGAGCAACCTCAGAGGCCCAGGCAAAATTTCTTCTGGTACCCATACCCAAGAGTAGGCTTAGTGAATAACAAAATTTACATATACTTGATTTTCCTAAATGCTGATAGGTTCCATTATATAATGGCTTTACTCTATTACACTCCTGTCAGCAGGTCATGAGGATTCCTATTATCCCACATTTTTTGGCAATAATTGGTATTACCAGCCTTTTAAAATATCTTGTTTTATCCTTTGCCAATCTGATGGGTATGGAGTCCTTTCTAGTTATTTTAATTTTACTTTCTCTAATTACTAGTAAGGCTAGTCGTGGGCACTTCTCCATCTAAAATTTCTGGATTTTTAAATATTTTTGTTCTCCATTTTTACTGTTTTTTTTTCTTTCATTTGTGTTGTTATTGTTGATATATAGGAGCTAATATTATTCCATCTTTTTAATTGAAAATATTTCTCTCCAATCTGTCAGTCCCCTACTATGAGTTTGATGTATCAGAAATAATTGCTGCTACAGTTTGAATATTTATGTTCCTTCAAAATTTATAATTTGAGATCCTGACCCCCCCCCCCCCAACCAAGGATGATGGTATTAGAAGGTGGGACCTTTGCAAGGTGCTTAGATCATGAAGGTGGAGCCCTCATGAATGGGATGAGTGTTCTTGTAAAAGAGAACACAGAGAGTGTGTAAGCCCCTTTCCATCATGTGAGGACAGAGCAAGAAGGGCAGCAATGAACCAGTGAGAAGTCCCTCATCAGAAAGCAACCATGTAGGTACTTTGACCTTGGACTCATCAGCCTCCAGAACTATGAGAAGTTAGTTTCTCTTTATAAGCAACTAAACTTGTGGTGTTTTGTTAGCAGCCTGAATAGACTGAAATACTTGTCTTTTGGAGCTTTGCTGATGTATTCTGTGAAAGTGTGTTGACCTGACCTGCTAGGTCACAGGGAAGTCACTTTTGGTAGCAAAGAAGCAAACGCTACAGAAGAAGCAAGAGAAGGAGAGGTTGAGAAGAAAGAACCAGAGACAAGCTGGCTCACAAAGAAGTGGATTCACTGGAGGAAGGGTGGTACATGAATGGGTGCTTGAGGCTGACTGCCTGACCACAGGCTCATGGGTGCTGCCTTGGAATCACTGGAATTCCTATTTGGTATGAATATCCATGAGAGGGGTTACACTCATGGGGGTGTATCTGCTGAAAGAATCTCTTGTTTTCCAACTTCTCTATGATTTACAATAAAATATCAACAGAGGCAACCAAAATCTGTATTTCTCCTTTATAATTTGAAGGAAGTTAAGAACAGAATGCTACACACCAGAGCTGTGCCTCTGCCACCAGACATCAGGAGCGTTTTACGTGACATGATAGACTAATTTGTAATTATTAGAACTTTCAGTAGAATTCAAGAACAAAAACAGTGACTTTGATTGGCTCAGAAAATGGATTAGCCAACCAGACTGCATTAGTATGTTTCTCAGAATTTAATTTTCAATCAACTATATAATATCAGACCCATTTAATAGAGCAGATTTTTTTCCTCCTTTTTAGATTTTGTGTAGAATTTCTGCAATCAACACTAAGGTTCTATTCTTATATTCAATGACTGTGATAATCATAACAATGGTAAATATGATTGTAGCTATCAGTGGAGTCTATTATGTGCTCCAGCCTATCTTAGAACAATTTGTTTATTAATACATTTGATAGACTGGAAACAATGCAATAGCATTGCAGTGTGATTTTTTAATCCAGAATCTTCCACTTGCATTCAAACTTGAACTCTTTGGAAAGAAGTGGTTTGTATCACTAAAAATCACTTTATAAAGACAGCCTCATTGGAATAGGCTATCTACAGAAAGCTGTTTCAGACTTCTCAAGATATCTTTGGATATATCAGTAGTCACAAATTCAGTTTAATTGGAATTTAGTCACTGAACCAAAAAAATATATATACATATATAGGTAAAAAATAAACCTTATCATGTAGGTCACATTTGAAGAAGAGTTTATGAATCAGTGTAAACATGATTACTTTAAAAATTAATCTTGAAAAGTCAATTGGCTCTACCTATGCTTTTGGCACAAGAATCTAATATTTATGAAAAGGACTAGATCACTCCAGTTACTTATGTCCCTAATATCTTGAAGGGGAAGGCCTTTGTACAACTGCCATAGTCAGTTTGGTCTGCCAAAACAGAATATCATACATTGGGGGGTTTACACAGAAATTTTTTTCTTAGTTCTGGATCCTGGCAAGTCCAAGGTCAAGGTGTCAGCAGATCCAGTGTCAAGTGAGAGCACTCTTTCTGAGTTGCAGAGTGTTGTCTTCTTATTATAATCTCATGGGGTGGAAAGAGAGATAATTTTTTTCATTTTTAATAGATAAAATCACATTTTATTGTTTTATTTTAAATTTTTATTTTAGTTCTCATCACTTTCATTTATTATCAGAGCATCAATTCCATTCAGTAAGGCTCCACCTAATTACCTCCCAGAGGTCTCACCTCTTAATACCATTACACAAAGGATTAGGACCCAACCTATTAATTAATCTATTAATTTTGGAGTTAGGAGCACCACAAACAACTAAGCATTACTCAGTCCATAACAACTAAGCATTACTCAAGCTAATGATCAAATCACTATCAATGATGCTACTGCAGATGCCTAAGTAAGGTTGGTAAGATAATTGAGTGGTAAAAGAAAAATATATAAAATATAAATTATCAATATTTTGCACTATTTTTTTCCATGCTTCTCTTATCCTCCTCACTGAGTTAAGACACTACCCCACTTATGTAAAAGAAACAAATTAAACATGTTGTAGAGCACTTCAATATTATAAGTAAGTTTAAGAAATACCAGTTTTCTTAAAAAGATGTTTAAAGCTAAGGTCCTTCATGACCAGGGAAAGGACCTATTTTAGGATTGAACTTTTCAGCAGGAGAAGCCGGTCCCAGATGTCAGACAGTTATTGGAGTGCAGGTGCACCTTGCCTTATTCCTTACCAAAAGTGTTTCTTGCAGTTGGTGCTCATCTACTTAGCATGTTTGCACTCAGGAAACGGCAGGTATTATTGAAAGACTCCTTAGTCCAATTAAAACCAGCCTTGAATACCAAGCAAAGCACAAATCACCAGACCAGCTCTTTTGTCATAATTTGAGTCAAGATCAAACATTAGGCAAAGATTAAATATGTCTTTGATGACCCAAAGCAAAACATGAGAACTAACAAGTTTTAAGAATCATGTTATGTGCATTCCCATCAACAGTGAACGAGGGTTCTTTTTTCTCCACATCCTCACCAACACTTGTCATCTCTTGTCTTTTTTATTCTTGCCATACTGACAGGGGTAAAGTAATATCATATTGTGGTTTTGATTTGCATTTCTCTGATTATTAGTGATGTTCAGTATCTTTTCATGTGTCTGTTGGCAAATTGTATATCTTCTTTGGAAGGCAGTAGGGAGATTTCTCAAAAAATTAAAAACAGAAGTACCATATGATCCAGTAAGTCCACTACTGGGTATCTACCCAAAGAAAATGAAAACACTAATTCAAAAAGATATATGCACGCTTACGCTCATTGCAGCATTATTTACATTAGCTAAGGTATGGAAGTTACTCAAGTGTCCATCCACGGATGAATGGATAAAGAAAATATTATATTAGAAAGGAATGAGATCTTGACTTTTGCAACAACATGGTTGGACATAGAGGGTATAATGCTAAGTGAAACTAGTCAGTCAGAGAAAGACAAATACCATATGAATTCACTCATAGGTGGAATTTAAGAAACAAAACAAATGAACAAAGAAAAAAGATAAGCAAAAAGATTCTTAAATACAGAGAACAAACTGGTGGTTGTCAGAGGGGAGATGGGTGGGGGATGGATGAAATAGATAAAGGGTATTAAGAATATACTTATTGTGGGTGCACCTGGGTGGCTCATCTGTTGAGCATCCCACTTCAGCTCAGGTCATGATCTCACAGTCTGTGAGTTCAAGCCCCATGTTGGGCTCTGTGCTGACAGCTGACAGCTGGGAGCCTGGAGACTGCTTTGGATTCTGTCTTCCTCTACTCTATGCCCCTCCCCCGCTTGCACTCTGTCTCTCTCACTCAAAAATAAACACTAAAAAATTTGAAAAAAAGAAGAATACACTTATTGTGATCATCACTGAGTAACGTATAAAATTGTTGAATCATTATACCATACACCTGAAACTAACATAACGCTCTATGTTAATTATACTTCAATAAAAATATAAAAATATCAAAAATTATCTTAAGGTATAATTCACATATAACAAAACTCACTAGTTTTAAGTAAAAAAAAATGATAATTTTTAAAAAAATGTGTACAGTCATGGGGTGCCTGGGTGGCTCAGTCAGTGAAGCATCCAGCTTCAGCTCAGGTCATGCTCTAATGGCTCATGGGTTCGAGCCCTGCATTGAACTCAGTGCTAACAGCTCAAAGCCTGGAGCCTAGAGCCTGCTTTAGATTCTATGTCTCCCTCTGACTCTGCCATCCCTTCTCTCTCTCTTTCTCTCTCCCCCCACCCCCGATCTCTCTCTCAAAAATAAATAAAACATTAAAAAAAAATGTGTATAGTCATGTAACCGGCCCACAGTCATGATCTAGTGTTGCAGGGAGTATGGCCGGAATCGCAAAAGATGAGTCCTGCAAACAAAGTGCAGTTAAGTGAAGGTCCTCATACTTCAGTCAGAATGAGGCCCCACTCCAGAATGAAGCTTCTTTTTATTAGGATAATTGCTAAAGACTATGTGCATAAAGTCAGCTAAGCAAGTGTGTTAATCAATAATGGTTTAGCTTTGCAAGGTTGAATTTCCAGTTAACTGGTTTCTATATCACTAGGAAGGGTCAGCTGTGAAGGAGGATCCAGCCTTGGACAATGTTAATGGCTCTAGACGTTCCTTAGGAGCCACAGCCGCGCATTCAGCTATGTAAACATGTCCTAAGGCCTTGCACCTTCTCCAGCCCTTCCCTTTTGAAGTCTTTTCCTTTGATGCTTCTCTCCTGCATCTCCCACAATCTAGAACGTTTCTATCACTCCAGAAAGTCTCCTTGTGCCTCTAGAAGTTAATCTTCCCCCCTTCCAAAAAAGAATTGATAATTGATATTTTATTTCAGTTTCATGGCAGGAATATCTAGGAATTATTTATTTTAATGCCTCAGCTAAAAGATTTTTCTTGTGATCTGTTATGAAAAGTTCACAAAGATTTTAGCTCTTATTAGCGTAGTTGGTATAACTTGCTCATGTTTGAGAAAACATTTTCATGAAGCAGGGCAATGAAGACAAGATTTCATATTCATCATCCTTGGCTCTCCTAAAAAAATAATTTTATGATTTTGCCAGAGTCTTCAAAATAATATGAATTGATTTTAGTCTCAAGAGTTGACTGTGACGATCCTAGCTCACTTTGCCACATATGCATTATCAGGCATTATCTCAGGCATAACATGACAGCAGAACCATTAAGTTGGCCAGACACATACAAGAAAGAAAAGACTAATGTTGCAATCTGAAATCCCTATACTATCTACTTTATAAACAGTAATTGTAATGATCTCTCAGGCTGGTAAAAAGATTTAGTTTAAGAAGTTGTGATTCTAGGGAATTCTGGAATGTACATCTCATTTTTCCTCTTGTGTTGGTTCCCTCCTCGTTTTGATTCCAGTTGCAAAAATGTCAAGGAATCAGAGTGAAGATGTTCAGTAATTTTGATCAGTGAAAGACTGGTATAGCAGACCATTCTTATCCTGTGTTCTTACTGCCACCCCAAGTACCACAATATATTTGTAATCAGATAAAGTTGGAATGTGTTATTCATTCCTGTATATGTATTGAGCATCTGCATAGATGGGTGATAGGAATACAACAGTGACCAAAAACCTACTCTATTTCTGTCCTTACATAATTTAAAATGTAGCTGGAGAGTACACTGGGATGAACATTATTTCCCCCAAATTTATGTCCAAACAGATGTGATCTTATTTGGAAATAATACCTTTGCAGATGCAATTAGTTAAGATGAAGTCATACTGGATTATGAAGAGCCCTAAGTCCCATGACTACTGTCCATATGAGAAGGCCATGTGAAGATATACAAGGAAGAAGTTCATGTGACAATGGAGACAATAAAATGGTACATCTACAAACAAATGAATGTCAAAGATTAGCAATGTACATAAAGCTAGGAGAGAAGCATGGAGCAAGATAATGGACTGCATGTTTCTGCATCACTTCACAATTCATATATTGAAATCCTAACCTCCAGTGAGATAGTATTAGGAAGGGGAATCATGGGGAAGTAATTAGGTTTAGATAAAGTCTTATGGAGATAAAGTCTTTCCAAATGAGAAAGTAGTGTTTTTCTAAGAAGAGAGAGCCTGGGCGGCTCAGTCCGTTAAGCATCTGACTCTTGATTTTGACTCAGGTCATCATCTCAGGGTTTGCAAGATTGAACCCCTCCTCCAGCTTTGTGCTACCAGCATGGGTTCTCTCTCTCCTTCTCTTTCTGCTCCCCCCCCGAACATGCATGTACTCTTCTTGCCTCTCTCCAAATAAATAAATAAACTTTAAAAAACAAAAGTTATAAAAAGAAAAGACAGATATTAGTCTTCCTATCATGTGAGGATATATATAACAAAAAGATCACCATCTGTAAGCCAGGAAGAGTGTTCTCACCAGATAAGAGATCGGCTACACCTTGAACTTGGACTTTTGAGCCTCCGGAACTGTGAGAAATAAATTTTTGTGGTTTAATACACCCTGTTATATTCTGTCATAACAGTCCAAACTAAGACAGAAATTGGTACTGAAAAGTGAGGTTCTGTTTGAAAGCAGAAAAGGAGGAAGCAGCTTTGAAAATGGGTAAAGAGTAGAGGCTAGAATAATTTTGAGATGCATGCTAGAAAAAGCTGAGATTGCCATGGAGTGACTTTTAAAGGTGACTCTGATGAGAGCATAGAAAGAAAAAAAGGAGAGCTGGAGAGAAAGCATCTATCTTTTCAGAGAATACAAAAATAATCATGAACGAAATGTTGGTAGAAATATGGAAAGTAAAAGCCATTCTGATGAGATCTCAGGCAGAAATGAATATATTATCGGAAACTGGAGAAAAACTAATATTCTTATAAAGTGGTAGAGAACTTAGCTGAATTGTGTTTGTGTTCTAGTTTTTCACAGAAGGTAGAACTTACAAGTGATGAAACTGAATTCTTAGCTGAGAGGATTTCTAAGCAAAATGTTGAAGGAGTCGCTTGGTTCCTAGTAAAATGCAAGAAGAAAGAAATGAATTGAAGAAGGAATTGTTCATTTAAAAAGAACCAGAACATGGATCTCCAGTGGCACAATAGGTTAGCATGCAGTAACCATATTGCATGCATCCATATTGCAAGAAATAAGAAAGCATATTTTGAAGAGATCATGAAGGGTTTGGCAGAACAAACTTTGGTAAGAAGATTAGTATGGGCGTAACCCACAGACTTCATCAACAACCCCAGCAGGAAAACTGCCAGTTTGAACTGAAGGGAAAAGAGACTCCTTGAAAGAAGGCTGTCACTCTTAGATTCTACAGGACAGGATGATAAAGCTATTCAGCTGTACCCTTGCACTATTCTTCAAGAAAATAGTAAAATCTCCCTGAAATTGATTTGGAAATCATCAAGGTACCCTAGATTTCAATAGGGCAGATGACCTATGGGAATGTGACCCACATCGAGGCAGAACTGTAGCATGGAGTTGGGGGGTGTCTGACAGAAAGTGGTGGTGTGGATGGGACCACTGTCAAGGGCAGCAGCATGGCCAATGCCTTGTTAAGCTGTGGGAGTGACACTACTGCCCCAGTGGCCTGGAGGACAGAGCATCAAACCAAAGAGGATTATTCTTGAACATTAAGATCTCATGGGATTTACCTTGTTATGTCTTGAACTTGGTTGGTTTCCTTCTCTTCAATTTCTCTTTCCTTCTCTTCAATTTCTCTCTTTTAGAATGGAAATGACTGTCCTTCCATTGTATTTTGGGAGCACATAACTTGTTTGGTTTCACAGGTTCATAACTGAAGAATGTTGCTTCAGGATGAAATGATTTAGATAATGGTTAGGTGGGACTTTGGACTTTAGACATTAAATGTTGGAATGAAGACTTTGGGGGCTTTTGAGATGGAATGAATGTTTGCCTCTGGGAAGGATATAAATTGGGAGGGTCAGGGATGAAATATTATGTAATGCATGTTTGTGTCACCCTGTCAGAAATTCATGTTGAAATCCTAATACTCAGTGATGTTTAAGGAGGTGGGATCTTGGGAAGTAATCAGGTTTAGATGAGATAATAAGGTCTGGCCCAAATGATGGGATTAATGTCCTTATAAGAAGCTGTCAGGATACAATGAAAAGATGGTCATCAGCCCAGGAGGAAGAATGCTCTCACCTGCTGGCACCTTGATGTTTGGCTTTCTAACCTCCAGAACTGTGAGAAATACATTTTTGTTTAATCTACCTAGTCTATGGTGTTCTGTTACAGCAGCCTTAACTAAGAGTCTCCTTAAAGCTTCCAAAAGGAAACAATCCTGCTGACACCTGAATTTCACACATCTGACCTCTTGAATTGTGATGGAATAACTTTATGGATAGGATAACTTTTAAGCCACTGGTTGCCCTAAGACCCTACTCAGAGATACGGATTTAGTTAAATATTGATAAACAGAAGCAAAATTGCAGTTCTGAAAAATATTCTTTTTTTAAGTTTATTTTTTGAGTGCGCAAGAGAGAACCAGCAGAGGAGAGGCAGAGAGAGAGAGAGAGAGGGAGAGAGGATCTGAAGTGGGCTCTGGGCTGACAGCAGAGAGCCCAAGGTGGAACTCAAACTCACGAGCTGTGAGATCATGACCTGAGCCCAAGTGAGACACTTAACCGACTGAGCCTCCCAGGCACCCGGAACAAATATTCTTAATGGACTTTAAGGGTTCATTGAGAGGCAGGTTGAGTCATCCTCGTCAGGGAAATCAGGGAAGGCATCTTTGAGAAGAGGTTCTCCTTCAAGTGAGAACCAAAGAGTAGGAAAAAATTAACTGTGTAAAGAGAAGGAATGAATAGTCCAAGTAGAAGGAAAGTGTGAATGTAAACCTTTAAAACATCATTCATTAAATACTTTTTAGTGCATACTTTATTTCATGTACTATTATAGAATCTAGAGATATACAAATGAGCAGGCAGCTTACTCTATGAAGGAAGATATTATTATCAGGATATTAAATAGCACATATTACATTTCTGAAGATAAATGACAAAACTATATATATTTCTTTTAATTATCTCTAGGTTCATATTTTATGTAGAATTGTAATATTTTAAAATAGTGATTTTCGATTATTTCCTTTTATTGTTTCTTAGTATGACACAGCCAGAATGAGACAAATAAATGAAAAAAATAGAAAATGATGAAACTATAGCCAGATTTTTAAAATTCTAAGTTAACTCTAAAAACCATGTTACTTATTTAAGTGATATGTTTGAATATCAATTATACAAAAATTGTCTGATTTATTTTAAATTTGGTATCTAATTTCATTTGAGTAAAATAGTGCCAAAGAAACTGTGTGAATTAGCTATAATTATCTAATTTATTTTATTAACTAAGTATGAATGTGGAAAATTTAAATAAGATGCTTAAAATAGTTACTCTGAAAATTTAACAAATTAACAAGATAAATGGTTATTCCACAGCCAAAAAGAGTTTTAAACTTTTCCAGATTAAGGAATTCTAGGATTTCTTTCCTATAGAAGGATTCTCCGCCCCCCCACCCCCACCCCGCCCCAATTGCTAGGTTCCAAGCAAATTCTTTGCATTTGGGTAAACTTTGGCTGCTTTTCGTAAATAAAAGCAGACATATGTACTTTATTTAAAATTGTCAGATTCTCATGGCTTCCTTATTGATGGGTTTTAGTTTATAAAAGCAGTAGAGATAAAGTCTGAAGAAGGTTATTATTATTATTTTTTGGCACTCTTTGTTAGGAAATTATTGAGACTTGGTGTTAGTTTTTTGGTGACCTGAAGGTATTTAATCCTGTGGATTTTGAGGGCATATTTATTAAAATTGATTTTTATGAATAAAGAAATTAAACAAGGAATAAATCAAGCATGTTCATACAGACAGAAAAAAAGAAGGAAAGAAAGAAAGAAAGAAAGACAACACACACGCAAAACGTAAGCGGGAAAGCAAATAAATCCCCCTAAAATACAGGTCTACAACAAAACTAGATGGCAAAGAATACTAAATAATTGAATGTCATATATTTATATTATACATACATAGGGACAAATATCACCAAATCCAACAGAACTGTCTCCAGAGCCCACAATGAATACAGACTCAAGTGGAGACTTGGTGAAAAAGGAAGGCAAAGCTTTAAGATATAATAGATGAATTCATCTTAGAAAGAGAAAGACTTGCTGTGAATGGGAAAATACTAAGATCACAATTAAGAACTGATAGATCAAAGGACCAGCTTCTGAGGAGTCCAAAGGTGAGGCCTTGAAAATACGTAAGAACAGAGGTGACATGTTGCTTGGAATAACGGGATGTGAGTTGGGTAATGTATCCTTTTGGTATGTAAAGAAAAGGTATCAAAAAATAGAAATTAAGGAGCAGCTGGGTGGCTCAGTCAGTTGAGCAGCAACCGACTCTTGATTTCGGCTCAAAGTCGTGATCCTAGGATTGTGGGATTGAGCCCCCAAGAGTCGGGCTTTGCACTGAGTGTGGAACTTGCTTCAGATTCTCTCTCTCTCTCCTTCTGCCCTTCCCCCCTGCTCCTGTGCTCACTCTCTTTCAATCTAAAAATAAAATTGAAAAATATAGAAATTAAGATTAAGAAAGAAATTAAGAGGGGCACCTGGGTGGCTCAGTCAGTTAAGCGTCCGACTTCAGCTCAGGTCATGATCTCACAGTCTGTGAGTTTAAACCCGGCATCCAGCTCTGTGCTGACAGCTTGGAGCTGGGAGCCTGCTTCGGATTCTGTGTCTCCCTCTCTCTCTGTCCCTCCCCCACTCGCACTCTGTCTCTGTCTCTCAAAAACTAAATAAACATTAAAAAAAACTTTAAAGAAAAAAGAAAGAAATTAAGAAAGAAAATTAAATTACAAAGTCGGAAGACACCCCAGCTCCCTTCAAAAGGTGCTCTTGACTAAAACAACTACCACAAAAAGATAGTAAATGACTGTCTTAGGTTGGGTTGCCTAGAAGATATGACCAAAAGGGGCCCATGTGCAACTGAGATATTAAATGAGTAGTCCCAGGATAAACCGGAAGAAAAATGCAATAGAGAAATGGAAGGACACAGGAAGATAAGCATGATTGGGAAGGGGAAGATGACAGGCAATGCTGAAGTGTCATCTAAGAGTCAGGTTTGTCCTATCCTACAGGAACTCTGGCGTGTAAATGGAACCATAGACTTCACTGTGCCTTAAGGCAAGGAAACCGTTTTTTTGTAGGTCTTCACAGAGTAGTTATTGGGCTCTCATGGGGGAAACAGGCATCTCCAGGTGATGTACCTCCGGTTGTCCAAGAGCAATCTCCTGGAGAAATTTGAAAGAGTGAGGTATGAGCATTAGCATCAATAGCCACAGCCCCTAAGGAATGACACACCCAATCAGCAAAGAGATATGATGATATCTAAACAGAGCACCAAAAAGACCACTGGAGCCCAAACCCCTTACCACTGTCTACATAAAACAGTATCAAGACATTTAAAAATAAACAGAAAGTAGCAAACTAATAACAGAAGGGGGATCAAAAATATTTTAGCTGATGAAAATTCTCTCCACCCGACAACAGAGAGCACAATGAAACTATGAAACAATTGAAAAGAATTAAATATCTTTTATCAGGCATTTATCGATATGAAAAAGTCATTGAATACATGATTCAAAGTTTATAATGTAAGTGGAAAAACCATAAGAATCTGTGAAAGGAGAGCTGATATAACTCAGGAAAGAAATGGGAGAGAGAGAAAAAGTAACTTTAGAAAAATTAAATTATAAGGTGTCAGAATAAAATACATTTGACTGAAAAGATAATCAGAGTCTTGAAAAATTACATGAAAATATCTCTGAGAACAAAATGAAAAATATAAAAAGGCAAAAAGATTCAGACAAGACAATTGATGCAGAGAATAGGAAAGGGTCCATTGTACCTGTAAAACCTTTGTCCACAAAAAGATTCTGGAAATAAACGACTCCGTTTTAAAAATCACCATGTACCTGGGAAAATGTACTGGAACAGAAAATAGTGAGAAACAGACTAATAAAATCATTAGACTTCAAACATTAAGAAAAACATATGTAGACCAAGTTGCAAAAGAAGGGACCCTGGATTTTCTTCAGCTTCTCAATTACACATTAAAAGCAAACAAATTATGGGCCAAGGGTTGTATGATAAGCTAAGTTGTTCTTAAAGTATCAAATGTATAGGAATATAACACTATATATAAAAGAGCTCAGGGAAGACTGTCTCAAGAGGCATTCCTATAGGGAGGACTTCCTGTTGGGGGAGAAGCTTTATTCAAATAGGAAATTATCAAACACTACAAAAAAAACAAAGTAGACTTGAACAAATAGAGATAAAATTTTAATTTAAGTATGTTAATTTCACATCACAAAATGCCAAATTAATAAATGTTTGCTTGTTTAGATTGAGTTTTGCCCTAGAGCTAAAGAAAGTGTCTTCTAAAGGGGGTTAAGTTAAAAAAAAAATAAAAGTAGCATCCTAGTACAGCACAGAAGAAACTGGGGTGGGTGGGGTGGGGAGGGGAGGAGAACATTGAAGGAGTTCTGTCAATAAAACTCCTAGATTTTGACCCATTACAAAGCCTCAATTAAAAACAAAACAAACGAAACAAAATGTAAGGTGGTCACATGAATAGGTAGAACAGAAAAGGAAGTTCAGACATAGACCTAGTTCAAGTGGAAATTTAGTATATGTGAACGGTGGTGTTCAAAACAGTAGAGAAAAGATGGACATTTAAGTAAATGATATCAATAATCTGGATAGCCATTTGGAAAAAAAAGATAAAATTATAGCTGTACCTCACAAAAAAATTAAAAATTGCGAATAGAGTCAAAATGGGTGTGAGATCAAACTCTGAAAACACACAAACCCTTAAAGAAACTATGAACAACTTTCTTTATAACCTAGATATGCAATATAGAAAAAATGATAAATTTGACTACCATAAAACCCCACAAAACTACAACAACAACTACAACAACAACAACAAAGAACCTGCCTGGAAAAATACATATGCAAAGTAAAAGAAGTCAATAACAAGTTAATATACATTTGCAATATAGAAAAGATAAAATTTAAACATTTTAATATGATTTTTAAAATTCTTAAATCATATGTACAAATGGCCCTTATTTAACCAACCAACCAACCAAACAAACAAAAATACACTCAGTTTCTTTTAAAATAAGAGAAACACAAAATCACACTGTGATAATCTTTCACAGCTATTAGATTGACCACAGATTGACAATACCCTATGAGGAAACAGGCATTGTCTTGCATTGATGGGATTTTAAAATAATATCCTTCTTTGGAGGGACATTCAGCAGATATATATATTTACCCATTTACTCAACAATTCTGCTTCTACGAAGTGAATTCCATCAATTTAAAGAACAACAACAACAAAAACCCTAAAACAACAATAAAACTTATGCATAATGTTAATTATTATGAACTTAGTTATAATAGCAAAATACTGAGACTATCGTCAATTGTCACAGAGATTTGTTGACTAATCTGTGGTACATCCCTTCCCTCATAATGGAGTACTATGGATCTATAAAAAAGAACAAGAAATATGAATACTATGTGTGCATCTGCATGTGTGGAGAGAGAGTTTAGTGCTTTAGAATAATGGGAGTGGCATAATTAGATGATTGATTGAATATATGATACTATGGGATAGATACATAGATAGGCAGGCAGATGGATAAAGGGATAGATAGACACATGAATGAATATATCCATACTTATTTTTATGTCTAGAAGGGTGAACAAATGGGCAAATCATGAACAATTGGTGAACCTGGGCAAATGGTATGTGTGTTAGTTGTATTTGCTTTGAATCACACGAAAATGCAGATATTTGAGTACTTTTAACGTATAAAAGTAGAAGTTCCGTGAGGCTCAACCTGAATACAAAGAACACTCCTATACTCCACCGAATTCACTGATGTTTTCGTAAATTAAAAAGTCTATTTGTCGATAGACTTATATACTTCTATCTACCCTATTCTTTCAACTTTTCGGAAGTTATGAAACTTCAAGTAAAGTGTTGTCAACACTAACAAAATGCATTTTTCTGAAAAGGTCTTAATGTACTTAACTCTATGGGAAGGAAATAAAGAGGGAAGGGAAATCACATTTCTGATGGATCAGCTTTGTCCAAGAGCTATTCTAGCTCTCACCCTGACATATGAAGAAATGATTCAAAAGAATTAAGGGACTCTTGTAAGTTTCTCTATTTTGAAAAGTTTATGCAGCTAATAAGTAACAGAACACTGTTTCTGTAGAATCATGAAAATAACATGAACCTCTATTAATTTTTGTATGCAGACTGGAAATTAAAGTACTTGATAACATAAAACTGAAAACAACCTTGGGGAATTTTTACAGTCATGGAAAACCTAATGCATATCATCCATAGTATAACTCTTTGTAAGTGCTTCTCTAAATTTGATTTATGCACTTTAATTTTTAATCTATTGATCTTCAAATATGTTTCACGTATTTTTAATGTTTGAAGCAATGCTGAATGGTTGTGAAAGGACCATCAGCAAGTCCTTTGCTGATGTGCTGTTCTGGGTGGAAAGTCCTCTGGTGCTTACTCACCGGCCGTCTGCCTTCCCAACACTTCTTCCTCACGTAATACCTAGAATCCTCACAGTACATTTTATTGGCCTCTAGTCAGAGAGTGGCAGTTTGCTGATAAAACACTCAGTGTCATTTACCATCTGGCAATTCTTCCATGGCTTAGGAAGTATACAGTTTCTTTTCTGTCATCAAAGAGTTTTTCAGTGTCAAAAGAGGATCTTCTAGTAATGGGGGGAAATGTTGCCATTCATACAGCACCTCAAGTGTCAAAGAGAGGTGCTTTGGCCAAACTTGTATAGTTTTCAGCCTGTTTACCAAACTTGTATAGTTTTAAGACTCTGGAAACTCTCTGTTACTGTGCAGGTGGCTAATGCGAGGGTGATGCAGTAGGAAAAAGAATAGAAAAAGAAAAGCAGGTGATACCAGCCAGAACCTAACAGACTTTTCAGCACTTTCTCTAAGCTTGGAGTTGGTAGGATCTAATAAATCACTTTCAAGGTGATAGAAAGTCTTACTTGGGTAAAAACTCTTATTCTTTTTAAAGTTATTTATATTTAAAAAGCAAAGAGTATTGTAAAAGACCTATGTCAAAGGCAGTAACCTTCATACTAACTTTGATAGTGTCTTTAAGTTGAAAATAGGAAACACATTGAAAATTTGAAATTTGCATGTTAATGTAAGATCAGCCAACATGGGAACCCATGATGAAGAAAAGTAGATGAGTGTCAAGATTGAGAAGAAACATTTTTGTGGATTTATGAAAATGCAACCATTTAGTTTCTAAATGGTTTATAGTTTCTAAACTAATTTCTTGCTAGTCAGCTATAAATCCAGAGTTTTCTAAGTGGCCATGGTTAAAAGGATTCTAGTTTGTGGCTGTGTGGCCCTGTGTACAGTCCTTTCTCTTATGAAATCTTCCTCCTTTTACAACACATGAGTCTTCTAGAGAGGCCTTGGGAATTTCATGATTAGTCACACAAATCACTTTGTTATATGGATATTTTTGGCTTTTGTGGAGCTCTGTTCTTTTTTTTTTTTTTAATGTTTATTCATTTTTGACACACACACACACACACACACACACACACACACACACACGGTGGCGGGGGAGGGGGGGTGGGCAGAGAGAGAAGAGGACAGAGGATCCGACGCAGCAAGCCTGATGCAGTGTTGGAACTCACGAACTGTGAGATCATGACCTGAGCTGAAGTCGGAAGCTTAACCACTGAGCCACCCAGGTGCCTGTTTTTTTGTTTTTTGTTTTTGTTTTTTAAATCATTATCGGTGTTGCCTACTGTTGTCGGCCAGGCCTAGTGTTAACAATGCTCCTTTGAATCACTCATTTTGGCTGTGGTGCCCAAGTCATTCTCATTTATAAGGGATCTTCTTCCTGTGCCAGACGTCTTTCCAAAAGCTCTAAGTCCTATTGTATTAAATATGCAAGACTCTAAATTTTAATGTCACCCATTAACATTAATTATCAGCAGTGGCGATGCATTTTTTTATAGAAGCATCAGAACAAACACAATTTTTGTTTCTCCTAATTTGCTTCCATTGAGTAGTAAGTAGATTGTCCGTTCTGGAGAGTCAGCAGCTATCTGGGGCAGTCAAGAGGGCCTGATGGAGATCTAGCTTTAGGTTCTAAAGAAGCAGTTTTCTCCTGAGGCATCTCTTGTCCTCTCCTCCAGAGTGCTCCCCCTCAGGGCTCTAGCAGTGCACTTTCTCCTAACAGGGCTCTTTCTTCAGACTATCACCCTGGCCAGTGCTCCTGCTCCCCTTCTCTCTAACAGGACAACCACCATTCATGGGTAGAGCAGCTCACATCATGTGGAGCGGTATTGCATCTATGAAGGATAGGACCCAACCAAGTCTATAAATGTTAGCTTGGTGATGGAAAAACTGTTGGGTGACTTGACAAACATTTTAGAATCTTCTTGTAAAACATTGGATTAGATCCGCAATTTTCTAAACTACAAGGTAAATGGTCATGTTTTTGAAGAAACCAGAAAGGTATATTCTCCTTGCTTTTGTTTTCTATTTCCCCTTATTCCCTGAATATGTTTGAACTTTCAAAAGAAGTGTATTTTCCTTGTGTCACGTGGCTGTTCCTATTAGAACTTATAATTAAATATCTCTTCAGCTTTGGAACGGAAGGAGCTTCAAGCAACATAGCAGTCAGCGTACCCAATTTCCATTAGGTTGTCTTGCTCGCAGCTTTTAACATAAACAGAGTAACGTATTTTCCCTGAGCAATTCAAATTAGTTTTCTTCAATTGACAACTTAAGGAAGCTGTATATGAAATTCATAGATGAACTGCTTGCTAGTCTGCTGTAAATCCAGAATTTTCTAAACAATTTAGATTTTATTTTATTTGACAACTAAATTTTATTTTAATCTTAAAAGGTGTTAGTGAGACTGAGTACACCTGAAAAAAATTTATGCATGCAAAGATGTTATGGTTATCCATATTAAGGAAACAAGTTCAACAAAATACCATAGTCTTGGTATTCAATTAATTAAAAAACATGTTTCATAATGTCATTTCTTTCATAAAAGAGAGTTCTAAGGAAATAATATTTGGAGATAGCATATATTAAGGATAAAATATGTATTCCTAAATTATTTTAAATCTGCATGTACAGATATGAAGATTTTATTGAATTCTATGTAAAAGTTGCATATCTGCTTAACTACTACTTTAAAAAAATCACTTAAACATATTTATTAAATGCCTACAATGCAAATCATAAAACTCTTAATTCTTACAAGTGAAGGTTTTTCTGACAACTGATAAAAAAACTGAATGCTTTTATGTTTTATTTGTTTTGTTTAAAATACGTTGTCCTGAAATACAAAAACTGAAATTTATTTTATAATATGTTATTCATATAAGTGATTGATTAGACACTCATCCTTTAATATTGAATTAAATATTTATAGCATACTTGGCTCAAAATATTTTAAATGTCTTAGAAACATGTCTTAGAAAAATATTAGGGTACTATGAATATAAATAAATCTTATTTGGACACATTTCCAGTAAATGCTTCAATAGACCAAGTAGTTGAATAATTTGCCCATGGATGTTTTTATCCTTTAATGTCTTTCCTTTTTTTCCCTTAGTAAATCAGCTGCCAGTCCCAGTTTAAGATTGAGAAGAGCAATCTCCTGGGAATCTTCAGTTGTCGAATTCTATTGGTCTCAATTACACAGACAGCTGAAAAATGAGGCAAACTTTTGCCCTTCCCTATTTGCTAAGTAGGGCTAGATGTAAGGCTAGATGCCTTTGAAGTTCCTTCCATGTTTACTTTCCTTTCCAGCCATTCAAGTAGAACATCTTTGTTAAAATAACATATTTCCCAACCTTGAGCTATTTGATGCATCTATGAAAATTATATGCATTTAGAAGAATTTTCAAACCTTGGCAAAGTATCAAGATGCTTAATAAAGCTCAGTATGTTCCTTTTTTATGGTTAGATCCTTATAAGCACAAAATATTAGAAGCAACGAGGTTATCATAGAATCTGAGATAAGGTTGGACGAAGGACAAAGATGAGCACAACAATCTGACCCTGTAAGTCAAGTTTCCTCTGCTTATGATGCAAGTTTTTTCTCTTCTTTTTGAATTATGAAATTAAACTGAGGTATGAAAGGGGTTGATGAAATATGAACGTTAGTATATGTGGAATTCATTATAACATTTTGAAGGTTTCTCAGAGTCACATTTAGCCTGTATATGCCTGTTTTCGATGGTGGAAGAATTCATATAGACAAATAGGCTTCCATGAGTTCGAAGGATCTAAGGACTGATCATTCCCATCACTGCCAGTGCAGAGCCCTGGAATAAATTATGTTTATTCAAAAAGGAAATTGGCAAAGATTTAGAGCATACTACAAAGCTCACAACTTACAGTGGTATCACAATTAATTCCAAGTCTTGAGGGACAATGACAACTTTGGATGGCTAGAGGTTGGATAAAGTGTTGTTTGCAAAGCAGTAAAGGGACTCAGTCAGTTAAGTGTCTGACTTGTTTTTTTTTTTTGTTTGTTTGTTTTTGTTTTTGTTTTTTACTTTCTTTTACATTTACTTATTTTTGATAGAGACAGAGCACAAGTGGGGGAGGGGCGAGAGAGAAGGAGACACAGAATCAGAATCAGGCTCCAGGCTCTGAGCTGTCAGCACAGAGCCCACACGGGGCTCAAACCCACAAACTGCGAGATCATGACCTGAGTCGAAGTTGGAGGCTTAACCGACGGAGCCACCCAGGTGCCCCAAGTGTCTGACTCTTGATTTCAGCTCAGGACATGATCTCATGGTTCATGAGATCGAGCCCTGCATCAGGATCTGTGCTGACGGTTTGAAGCCTACTTGGCATTCTCTCTCTGTCTCTTTCTCTCTCTGCCCCTCTTCCACTCTTCTCTTTATCTCTCTCTCTAGATAAATAAACAAAAATTTTAAAAAGCAGTAAATATGATTCTATAAGTGAGTATGAGAATTAAAGGGAAAAAATTAATGTACTGAGTAAGGGTATACAAGAACATTTCCTCCCAATCTCTCTCATATTTAAATGTAAAAACAGTTCTCAAATATCATCCTTTCTTCTACTCTGACCTTCTCAACTTTAGACTGACACCAGTTGCCACAAAAACGTTTCTTTAATATTTGCTTTAAATTAACAGTCACACAAGTTTTTAGTGGTTACACATGTGATAAAGGGACATAAAACTCAAAAAGTGAAATAATTTGACAAATATTCCATGAAGTGTTCATTTAAATTATCATCATCTCATCCAAACCAGCTCTCTAGAGTTCATAAGAAAGATCATGAATACTTTTCCACTGGAGAAGCAGGGTGCGACTGAAGATTAAACAAATATTTGTCAGATTATTTTCTTCATCTGTGGAATTGGGATATTATCGGAATTTATCACAGTAGCTGTACAAGCTACTTTTTGGCAGTGGAGTTGAGAGCTCAAAACAGGACGCAAAAGGATAAAAAAAATAGCTGGAAGAAGAATTAAAAAAATATGAAGGAAAAAATATGCAAGAAAAAACCATTCAATTCCTTCTTTTAAGGACAAAGAAAGAATAAAATGACATTTGAGATCTAAGTCTGAGATTAAGACAATATTTAGTGTTTTTATAGAGGAGAATAAGATGCCAAGGTAAGAGTTTCAAGTCCCTTTCTGAGGATTCCTTAGGAGTGAAAAAAGATTGTCATGCATCTATTTTAGGAATAATTTTGCCTAAGATGCAAGAGAACAGCTAAATAACCTCTCAAGGTCCTTTTGTTCCAATCTTTAAATAATTATTTAAATGAAATCAAGAATTAAATGCCTGCTTTGACTTGCAATATCTCAGTGCACTGACCTGGGCTTTGTAACTTAATATCTATGAGTACTAATCTATTTTAACTAGATAGGAACAGAAAAAATGAATTGCAAAACATGTTAATGAGATCAAAGGTCTCAATATATCTTGCATGGTTCCAAGACCCAGAGGTCAAAATCCAGAAGGAGGAGGAGTGAAGTGGAGGAGAATAAAAAGGAGGAGCTTCATCCAGAGTTGAGCTTTTAAATGCAGATGCTGTGGATGAGGGCTCAGACTAATTATATTTTACTGTGCATGTGATGAGAATATACTCTCATGGAAAAACCTCTTTTCTATGGGTCGTTATCACTGAACAAAGTTGCATTTCATCTGAATGAAGACTTTGTTTCCTTATTGTGACCTAACAATAGCCAATTCCAATGACAAAAATCATCTTCTGAAGAGCAGTGATAATTAATTGAAACTATAGTCTTTACAAATGAATAAGTACAACTTTGATTCGGATCCTTCACGTTAATTACCAAGTACATTTTTAAAAGTGTACAAAGTTTCGAGATTCTTCTTGAGCCATCATTTGTATCATAGGCTGATGCCAAAGAAAGAATGAAACTTCAGGTTTTGGAAATGGATCAGTAACAGGTGCATTAATTTATAGTGTCACATTAAAAGATAATGTTGGTAATACTTTGCAGCTTGATTCTCGGATTACTTTTCTTGAAATCAAACTGACTTCATTATTTTTTCTGTGTGGGTAGTTCTGATGATAAATGATAACTTTAAAAACATAAACAGAATATCTGGAAATTGAGAGAAGAAGTTGTAGGGAGGGGCAGATACTTCAAGAAGCTGTGCCGATCAAATATCAAACTGTTTTGTCTCTAATTCTCACTAAATTCAGTTTCATTACCTCTATGTATGTGCATGTATATGCAGGTACATGTACCATGAACATTGTATCATTAAGAATTCTAATTCCATAGAATGTTCTCTAAAAGGGCAACGGACAGCATATCCCTTAACTTAATTCTTAACTTCAGCTCAACTTCTTACAAGTCTGCCTGGAAAGAATTCTGCTTTTCTAATACGTTTTCCCCTTCTGCTTCTTAAGCTTCCAATATCCAAATGTCGCATCATTCCTTCATTCCTACTACAATCTAGAACCTACACTAGCCACATCTACATCTTTTACCTTCATTTTCTTTTGCATAAACAAATGTCTACATCCTCACAGCCCAAATATGCTAGCTTCCCTTCTGTGTCTGATATCTGTTTCATGCACAAAGCCATATTCACACTCACTGACTGTTTGCTCTGTGCCAGATATTGTTCTAAACCTTTACGTGTATTACCTTGATATTCACAGAATTGTATTAGATGGGTGCTAGTATTAGGCTTCATTTACAACTGAAAAAAATGGAGAGGCAATAGTGTTTAAATAACTGCGCTGAGTTTACCAGCTCTCAAGTGGAGGAGCTAGGACTCGAACCCCGGGAGAGCTTAATATTTTTCTCCTGACTGCTGTACCCCACACTCCACTCCTACTGACTCCTTGGAGAGCTTTCAGTAGAAGGGTTGGAAGTTCAAACTTGGCAAATGACTGGCCATGAGTTGTAACTGTGAATCTGGAAGAGAGTGAAGTGAATTTCCTGCATATGAATGGAAACCACCGACCTGGAAAGTCTAACATAATGCTTTCCCAAGTTACACTCAACCTCTCTTCTGAAGATCACTTCCTCATTATTGTTTTTGCTGTTTTCGGCTTAATGGCTATGGTTTCCGATATGTCTCTTCTTGCCCATCCACAATGCTTGATTTCATTTCCTAGACTGTTTAACCCAACGAATTCCCTCAGCTAAAATTCTTGAAAAGATAAAGTGATTTTATCTTATCCTTTGAAATTATGTTTCTTATTATTTTGAGAAGTCAGTGAGGTCTGGAGATTAGAACAGTGGATTTGGAAGGAAAGTCCATGGGCTATAAAGTTGGGCCTACTATCAAGTGCTGGGTGACATTACGTAGGTGACTTCTCAAATGTAACTGTCCATTTATAAAATGTGGACAAACTAGCTTACCTCACAGGACTGTTACAAGTTTCAAATTCCACAGAGCACACAAAAAGCAACTAAAATGCTCATAACGTTTTAGAACTATTCATTGGTCCTGTTATCCTGCCATGGGTTATCTTTGCGATGTGATTATTTTGATACTAACTTGTTTTCACCTTTGTTAATAATCCACCATCTGAAAATAGGGCTTTTTATAAATGTGTTGCATCAGAGTATCTACACAATAAAAGGAAATCTGTAAGCGTGGAGTAACCTTTCATTACTATTTCTTATAATGAGGATAGTAGTAAGATGGTCCTTAACTAATTGGCTTTCTGCATCTGTCTTCCATTTTTCTAGATGTAGGTTGGCTTCTTTCGTTTGTGTACCAGAAATATGTAGAATAATTGTGAGTTCAGGAAGTTAGTTTCATTTGCAGAAATACTATCTGAAGTGGCAAAAAGCCAGGATTAAGGGAATTAGCAGACAAATGGTACTATTAGAACGCTTTCAATGGTTGTGTTCTAGTCCAGGTGGAACAATTAACAACTGCTTTGAACAGTTTTGCAGGTATGTTTTATTTATGTGCTAGACTCAGCCGTAGTTCAGTCACATTACTGTGCTATTCGCAACCAATTATCCCTAGATACACTGAACTTTGTAGACCAAATTGAACCATCTGTTAGATACATAAACTCTGAATTCTTTGAAATGTTTTCAACTCAGAAAAAAAAAAATGAATGTTTACATTTACTGAAAAATTTTCGTGATTTGCAACAGCCATTTAAAATCTGTTTCTGCAAAGTTGTGGTATACGTAGAGTAAATGCATTCAGGAATGTGCTAACTATGTTCCCGAATTATTTCTCTTCTCTGGTGGAAAGGTAACAGAAAACTCCCCAAACAAGTTTCAAAGGGCCAAGGTGTCAGTCCTAACAGTTCAGTTATTGGTAAGAACACTGCTATAGTCAAAGCTCACTTCGTAAATTCTATTAAGACAGACGTGTAAATAAATAAATATCATGCACCACGAGAACAGTCAAAATTAAGGCAGATATAAAGAGCCCGATGCACAGTGGAGGGTAGGATTAGGTTATGGTTGGAAGGGGGAAGGAGGAAGCTACTTTTTAGTGTGGACCCTGAAGAATGCAGTACAGCAGGCATGCAGAAGAGCATGATTTTCTGGGAAAGAAAATTAAACTAAAGTGGAGGAGATCAAGTAGAACAATGACAGAGAAGTGAGCCTTGTGTTTGTCCCAGGGCTGCCATTCAATTAAGACATTCAACTTGTGGCTTTGCTATATTGATGTCCCTATTGTTTCAGTCCTTCCTGTATGGCTAGAACTCTAGTAATTTCTTATTGAGTAGGATTATTTCTTTCTTCCTTAGCTCCTAGCCTGCAGCCTCTATTATTTCCTATCTGATTTGTATCTTTTTACCCAAGTCATTATCTTGGCCTAGCATTACATCAGTTAAAATCAAGTGCTCACTGCTCTTCAATCACTATTCCGAAATGGTTCTCTGTTAGTGACATCCTACCTGTCTCATTTTTTTTAAGTTTATTTATTTATTTTGAGAAAGAGAGAGAGCACGAGAGTGTGAACAGGGGAGGGGTAGAGAAGGAAGGAGAGAGGGAATCCTAAGCAGCCTCCACACTGTCAGTGTAGAGCTGGACGCAGGGCTGAAACTCACAACTGTGAGATCATGACCTGAGCTGAAACCAAGAATCTGACGCTAAACCAACTGAGCCACCCAGGCACCCCACCCCCCATCTCATTTTATAATAATGCTTGTCACTCAACTATAGCAGCCACCATTCTATAGACTCTAGAGGGCAAAGAGCAGATCGGTCTTGTTTATAGTTGCAACGCTGGTATCTGGAAAGATGTCTAGTACATAACAAGCACTCAAAACTTTAGTTTTAAAATAAATGCTTGTCTGTGTTTATCTTTCCAATAGATTCAACTTCCTGTTCCTTTCTTTGTTAAAAATATCTATTTTTCTCTCCTCTGTTATTCGTTTCTTCTGCTTTCAACTTAGTCCAGACAATTAGTCCACCAAATTCTGATGTGTCATAGCTTAAATTATGTCTTAATTGAGGTGGGCACTCAATGCTACGGGACTCTTTCTAAATTATTGTTTGTTTCATATCTTGATACACATTAACCAAGTTCCCTCTATCATGCCAGTGGGAAGGATATGAATAGAAGCCAAGTAAGATTTTTCCTAATAATCTCCTATGAAAGACTTCGTAATAATCCCTAGGCTTCAGTAAATGCTTATAAATAAATGAGAAAAACACAACTAACTTGTAGTGTCTGCATGATGTATTAGTCTTCTCGGGCTTTTGTAATAAAATACCATAAACGATGTGGTTTAAACAACAGACATTGATCTCTCACAGTCCTGGAGGCTAGGGAGTCTGAAATTAAGAGTGTGAGTATGGTGGGGTTCTGGTGAGAGCCCTCTTCCTGGCTCGCAGACCTCAGCCTCCTTGTAGCCTCACACAGCAGAGAAAAAGACATGTTTTTTGGTTTTTTGGTTTTTTTCCTTATAGGGGCACCTATCCCATCCTGAGGGCTCCACTATCATAATCTAATTACCTCCCCAAATCCCCATCTCCCAATACCAGCACATTGGGAGCTGGAACGGCAACAACTGAATTTTAGAGGGACCCCTGGCCGTCCATAGCACATGTTTATGCAGATCACATGCATGTGAACATATATACATAGACATCAATTTTTTCCTACATTTGTGTTTTATATTTGTATTACTTATCTGTCTAGAGCCAAGTGTCTTCAGGGAACCCTTTGGAGTTTCTGATACATGTTCAAGGATCTGCTAGGTTAAGAGTATTTTATAACAATAGTGGGACAATATTTAGCTTCTTAACTTTATCAATATTTGCACTGAAGGTCCAAAAGCATGACCCATAAAAACGCTGATGGCTTAGCATGAATCAAGACTGCAGTCTTGGTACGAAGAAATGCGCTTATGTAATTGTTCGAGTTGTGACCCGAGGAACCATTTTCTCTTGGGATACCATTTTTCTCTTAAAGAATGACTGACAAATGAGGATGTGGAGAAATGGGAACCCTCTTGCACTGTTGGTGGGAATGCAAATTGGTGCAGCCACTCTGGAAAACAGTGTGGAGGTTCCTCAAAAAATTAAAAATAGACCTACCCTATGACCCAGCAATAGCACCGCTAGGAATTTACCCAAGGGATACAGGAGTGTTTATGCATAGGGACACTTGTACCCCAATGTTTATAGCAGCACTCTCAACAATAGCCAAATTGTGGAAAGAGCCTAAATGTCCACCAACTGATGAATGGATAAAGAAATTGTGGCTTATGTACACAATGGAGTACTACGTGACAATGAGAAAGAATGAAATATGGCCGTTTGTAGCAACGTGGATGGAACTGGAGAGTGTGATGCTAAGTGAAATAAGCCATACAGAGAAAGACAGATACCATGTTTTCACTCTTACGTGGATCCTGAGAAACTTAACAGAAGACCATGGGGGAGGGGAAGGGATAAAAAAAAAAAGGTTGGGGGGGGAGGAGCCAAAACATAAGAAACTTTTAAAAACTGAGAACAAACTGAGGGTTGATGGGGGGTGGGAGGGAAGGGAGGGTGGGTGATGGGCATTGAGGAGGGCACCTTTTGGGATGAGCATTGGGTGTTGTATGGAAACCAATTTGACAATAAACTTTATATTGAAAAAAAAAAAGAATGACAAATAAACTGGCTAACCAGCAGACATTTTGCCAAAAGGAAATCAATTAAACCTGTCTTTTCAAGGAGAATGACAGGATTTATTGCCAATGATAAAACTCAAGCTTTCAAGCAAACGTTAGAACTTTGGAAAATGTGTTTGCGTCACCGTAAACCTGACAACTTCAAGATTTTCTGATGAATTTGGTGATTGTATTAATTAATGTGATATTTTTATATTGTGAAATGAAGTGGGTCAACATTTGAAAGACTTGCATGACTTAGTGAACCAATACTTTCCAATCAATAAGTGATGTTACAAAATTATACATGGGCACAAGGTTGATTCAAAGTGCAAAAGGGGCAATAAAACTAACTTATAAGGAACGACTATAGCTTGGATTCTGGAGTAGCATCAAGGAAGAATATCTGTCATATTACTCTCTTTACTAACTATATACCTGTGGGGGTCAGATTTTATTTATAGACATCAACCAAAGCATATTGAAATACATTGAATACAGAAACAAATGTGAGAGTTAGCTGTCTTCCATAAATCCAGGCATTAAAGAGATATATAGAAATAACATACAGTGTTATGCTTCTCAATGATTTTTTTGGTTTTTAAGATGCATTTTTAATAAAATATATTACCTACAGGTAATGGATGTGTTATTGTTATATTTAAATAAATTAATTAACAAATAAATTTCTTAATTTCTCAGTTTTAATTTCTAATGCAGAGAATATTGTGAGCAATAATCCCCAAAATAAATGTTTTTGAGGTAGTCATTATTTTTTAAGAGTATAAAGGCTTTCTGTGATCAAAATTTAAAGAATCTCTTGTCTACAAGAAATTTGATTTTGTGTTAAATCTAACAGAGCATGCACACATCTTGTTCCACCAGCAAGAACTGCAAAGTTTAACCAGACTCTTGGGGAAAAAAACTAATAGAATATTCCTGTATTTGCTCATTATCTCAACTGAATTTATTTTATTCTCTACTTTTTCACAAGTTTTCTAAAGCTTTTTCTAGTGACTTCGATCTACCATCTATATTTCTAAAATGAGATCAATACTGCTTTTTGTGTTTGTATGTGTGTATTTGTGCATGTGTGTGTTGTGATTAATTCAAAGTCTTTCCCAACTTGCATAGGCTTTAGATAATTCATTAGACATTTAGATGTAATTATTACCAGCATTTAAATATCTCAATTCTCTTGGTCAAAGCTTTCCTAAAACATCAACTTTAACATTTTTGGAAAATACAATAGTAGCCTAACTACAGTTGTTTTTTTCTTCTTCCTCTTCTTCTTTTCCTTAATTTTCTTTAAAAATTGCCAGCCCACTGTTAGCATCACATGCCTGCTACCTATGAAAATTTTTGTAATTTTATAGAACTCAATTTGCAGACAACTAAAATAGTAAAATTAAGAATCACAAAAAGATAAGAGAGAACAGAGACGATCATTTTAGCCTTTTCTTTTGCAAAATTGCTTTCCTGGTTTTTCTATGGCTGGTTTCATTGTTTTTTTATGCCTACTTAATACAAAAAAATTAATCACATTGTATTTTTCTACTTTAGTTTCTCTATTCATTCACTTTCTCCATCAGATTATCTATATTTGGGGAATATACTTCATCTTCTTTCTAATTTAATTCCACATTCTAGTACAGAGTCTGGGATATAGACAGAATTCCACAAATATCAACATATTCCATAAACAAATGATGAAGCAGAGAATTTAACTGGATCATCCAATGTCAAAGCCAAGATGATGTTCGCATATTTTGGGGGCTTTCATCTCCTGAAACTTTCTTGAGTTCTGTTTGGGTTTACCTGCCACAGTAAGAACCTGAGACATGAATGGTAAGCACTTGAAAAGTATCTCAGAAGCCAGATACCGTGCAAAGGTCTCACAGAAATCACACATTGCCTTGACCTCTAAGGCTCCTATAAGCTAAACAAAAATTTCTTACCAGATAAATGTTCATCTTTTTACTCTTTGCTTTGAGTATCATTGAAATTAGATCTGAATGATCCCCAAGGGTTTTTTTTTCCCCACAATTTTGCTTATTGATACTAAATACATTGTTCTGAAGTGACTAACAATTCTGTGTGTACCTCTGTCTTAAGAATAGTTGTTCTCTTCTAGGCTGTTTTTCCTTCTTTCAGGCATATCTGTGAACAATCAACATGAAATAGCACAGTCTTTCATTCAACAAATGATTATTAAGTTATTCTTTACATGTGAGAATTATCACACTAAGTGCTATGCAGAAATTGGAGAAGAAAGATTGGCACCTAACTTTCCAGTGGTGTCCTCAACCTTGGAATAGCATTTTGAAAACGTTGGAAGTTTTAAAATTCCTCATGTCCACTCTATATACCAGACCAATTAAAGTGAAATATTAGGAGGTGTAATTCTATGATAACTATTTTTAAAGTACCCAAGTGATTCCAATGTTCAGTTAAATTTGAGAACCTGGAGGTAAGGGAAGAAAGATAAAAATTACCACCTTCTGTTTGATATCTAAGTGGATTGTAGACCATGGGTTTTCATTTAAGCTTGCTTAGCTTTAGAAACATTACACCTTTCTTCCAGTCATAGTGAAAGAGAGAAGTGAGGGACAGAGATACCTATAGTATAAGGTAAAAAACAATAAACTTGGTAATATTTAATAGGTGTGTATGTGCTCTCATTTTGACTGTTTCACAGAAGACTTCAAGGTATAGTAAGTTTTTATTTTTGGTGATATAGTAAGAGAGAAAGAAAGCTAAAAACAAAGAAAGGAGATATTTTCATGTATTTATTGACATTTTGAGTACTTCTGTGTGGCTAAGAAAAATTTAAAAACACTAAATTTTGACTATTTATGAAGGCCAGGACAAGTCTGTAGAGTCTTGGGAGTTAGGTCTATTTAGACTGCTATAATGAATTCCACAGATGGGCAGTTTATAAATAACAGAAATTTATTTCTCACACTCTAGATGGTGAAGTTCACTAGGGTGCCAGCATCATTACCCAGGTGCTCTCTTCAGGATCATAGACTTCTTTTTTTTTTTTTTAATTAATTTATTTTTTAATTTACATGCAAGTTAGTTAGCATATAGTGCAATAATGATTTCAGGAGTAGAATCCAGTGATTCATCTCCTCTGTGTAACACCCAGTGCTCATCCCAACAGGTGTCTTCCTTAATACCCCTTACCCATTTAGCCCATCGCCCCACCCACAACCCCTCCAGCAACCCTCAGTTTGTTCTCTATTTTTAAGAGTCTCTTATATTTTGTCTCTCTCCTTGTTTTTACATTATTTTTGCTTTCCTTCCTGTTGTGTATCTTAAATTTCCCATAGGAGTGAAGTCGTAAGGATCGTAGACTTCTTATATCCTCATGTGGTAGAAGGGCCTAGGGAGTTCTGTTAGATCTATTTTATAAGAGCGTTAATCCCATTCATGAGGGCGGCAAGTGTATAACCTAATCACCTCCCAAATGCTCTAACTTCTAATGTATCACACAGGGCATGAGAATTCCAACCTGAGAATTTTGGGGGAACACAAACTTTTAGACCATAACACTAATTACAGAGATTGTAGATTTCCAGTAGGCCAGTATTCTGCCTTAGAGTAAGGAGAGATGTCAAAACTGCCAATAGTGATTGAAGTCATCTTTATGGAGGTAATGTGTTAACATGTGAAATTAGGTGGCAATGAATTGAGGAACTTCAGCAACCTGAGAGGGAGAAGTTCGATGAAGATAGAAAAAAAACCATTGAACTAGAGCACAATATAACCGCATTGAAAGGTTGTAAATTTCTATATACAAGGAGAACTTGACAGTTTTGTGTTATAACAGATGATAAGGATGAATAATAATATTACTTGGTTTATTGACAAGATGGTTATTGGTAACATTTTGAGATTATACTCTCAGAAAAAATATTGGAGGTGAAAACCTGATTGAATATTCTTAAGAATCCAATTACTAACAAGTAACAAAAGTCAATGAAAGTAGATAATTCTATCAAGAATATTTACTGTCAAGAAAAAATAGAGAATGGTAACCTAGTAAGATACCATGTTGATGGAAGCATGTTTTTAGGAGTTAAGGAAATTATCTTTATTTTTTTATATCTCTCCCTCATATACATAATTATTTTCATCTGCACCCATGTATTATAACCATCACTTTTATCCTCTCTTTTCACACATTAATAGAAACACTATATTTCCAAGGCACTTTGTATAAGCCCTTTGTTTTTTATTTGCTTGTTTCCATGTATATTTTCCCAGCTAGGCTATAGACTTTTGAGTACAATTTCTATGTTTTATTAACCTCAGCAGCCATAGACACTCATCAGATCAATAAATGCCCAAAGACTTGTTCAATTATTTATTATATTTCTTGTAATTATTTCCAGCGTTATTCCAGGTAAATGTTCATCAAAATGGTGGAAAGAAAATGAGAAAACTAAGATGTTGAGGTTCTGTTGTTCTATAGGTGTATAAAAGTGCCATAATACACAGACTGTAAAAAGAATGTGGTGCTGATAGTACTTCATATATATATATATATATATATATATATATATATATATATATAAAGAGAGAGAGAAAGAAAGAATGGGCTAGGGAGGGGCAGAGAGAGAGAGGGAGAGAGAGAATCTCAAGCAGGCTCTGCACTGTCGGTGTAGAGCCCAATGTGGGGCTCAATCTCACAAACCGTGAGATCATGACCTAAGCTGAAATCAAGAATCAGACACTTAACTGACTGAGCCACCCAGGCACCCCTGAAAAATTGTATTTTTGGCAAACTATTTCTTCTAATCTACGTTTCATTGATCTCTATGCTAGATGATAAATTTAGAGATTCCACTGACTTAGATATTGGAGCTGCTGCCTTGCTTTCTCAAGAAATGGTGTTCTCTAACAAATGAAAAATGTTTTAAAAAGATAATGAAAAAAATACCTACAGATGCTTGAAAAACACACTAAAACACAAACTAACATTATGCAGTCTCAATTCAGGAACTGAAATCTTTTCATATTGACAAGGTAGCTACAGGGGGAGCTGGCTCCAATTGTATTAAATTGGTATTACACTTATAACAAGCAGAGAGAGAAAGAGAGAGAGAGAGAAAGAGAGAGAGAGATCTTGGTAGAGATAGATTTAGCAAGAACTTACAAATAACAAGATGACAGTTTCCTAGATTGATGAAAGAATATTGGAAACGAGGCAACAGAGTCATCATCATTTACCATCTGCTCCTCCTCGCCATATATGGTTGGATGGAAAATGAATAAATTGAGATAACTCCCATCTGCATTAAGTCTAGGACACTTGCATGGCCCTTACTTTTTTTTTTTTTTAATTCTTTTTAATGTTTATTTTTGAGAGAGAGAGAGAGAGAATGGGAGAGGAGCAGAGCGAGAGGGAGACACAGAATCCAAAGCAGGGTCCAGGCTCTGAGCCGTCAGCACAGATCCCGATGCGGGGCTTGAACCCACAGACCGTGAGATCATGACCTGAGCTGAAATCAGACACTTTACCAACTGAGCCACCCAGGCGCCCCACACAGTCCTTACTTTTAGATGATGTAACTAAGACAGCAACAGATTCTATGTGGAAGTTTACTATGCACCCATTATCTACTGACTAGGATTGTCTTTGCATTGATGGAAGAATTCAGGGGAAAAAATAAGGTTATATTTAGAGATGAAATCTATATCCAGCTTCATAGGCTTTCATGAGTGATTGAATGCGGACTGTTCTGGACATGATTACTTATTAAATGTTAGTTGATTAAATACTTTCAAAAGCAAACAAGTTATTGAAAACTTTCTTATGTGCTGGAACAAACTGTTCTCATCTTTGTATCCTCAGGCCTCCACACTATGTTCATACATAGTTGATTCAAGGAGGTCTTGAAAGATTGCGTGAACAAATTTAAATTAAAATTACAGAAGTCAAATGTAAATACCTGAACAAAACAAAACTTGTGATAAATGTGGTGTTTGAGAAAGAATACTCTCCTATTTTTGCTGCAGGATATTCTAAAATGATGGGATAAGGTAGTGATTGTCAGGGCAAAATGTTTGTGGAGGTGAAGAATTGTGGAGTACAAGAGTTATGATCATGGCAGCACTTGGTAACCAGCTGGATACAAGGGAAAAGAAAAGCAGACTATCAAAGGGAAGGCAAGTTTACTAGACACAGTAAGTCATTACATGTCATTAAAAAATGACGAGTTGTTCTAGTTTGGAAGCAAAAATATATTGCGTCTGTTTCCAAGAAACAGTCTCCTAAGTCACGGTGAATCTTGTTGTGCTGTCACAGTGCTATACCTGGAAGCTGTATAATGGGATGACAAATGTCACTAGACTTCCTGGGTTCTAAAACCAAGTTCACCCTTTACCAGATAGATGTGTGACATTGAGAAACTTGCCTGATCTGTCTTTACCTCCATTTCCTCATTTATAAGAAGAAAGTAATAAATCTGTCTCTTCCATTGGCTTGTCAGGATCAAATATTAAAATCTTTGCAATGGATTTAGTTGAAAACCTATCCCAAGGAAGCTCTCAACTGATATTAGCCATTGGAGCATGTTCTCATTTTCATATCAAGTTCATAGAGAGGTTACTTCCTTTAATTTCTGCAATTTTATTTATTCTTGAGCTTCTGCTTTGCTCAAGAGCAGACTTAAATTAATCGTGGCCACTACAAACGTAATAATTTCAGTAGAGAACGAGCCCTCAGTGTTTAAAAGTTGTCTTCTGTCTTGTGCTGGGGAGTGCTGTTGAAGTAAGTCACTCTGTATCCCTCTCTCTCTTAAAAAAAAACAAAAACAAAAACAAAAGAAAAAATCCTCCATTGCTTTTCTAATGAGATGATTTAATTTTCTCCACCCAATTCCATTTTGGTAGCAGTTAACCAGTTGTGTAAACTCTTCACCAAAAACTTGAGACCTCTTCATGCTCAGGGGTCTCCATTAGTTCTTCAGCATTTATTGCCATAACACCAGGCTGATTGAGGCTTTCAAACCTCAAGTGGCCATTACGCTTCTCTCACTTTAGTCCTGTGATGGACCCATGACTTCTCTAAGGGTCTTGGAATCCCTCCACGTTATAATACATCAATTGAGATAAAAGTCCCCACTGCTCTAGAATTTACCACAAATGAATCCATGTGAACCAAATATAGAGACCTTTCTTAGTGACTTCCACTTATGCTTAGTCCTACTACTCATATCTCTGTCTCTGGGGGGAAAGTCTGAGGGAAAAGTCACTTTTGCTTTCTCTTCTCATTGTGGTTAGTAAAAAAGAGAATCTGATAGATATGCTTTTTCCAATTCTATTTTAATTCTTATAAAAAATCTTGTGATGAAAAAGATGTATGTGCCTCCAGGCTTCCTGTCTTAGTACCTTCAGTTTTCACATTCAAGCCAAAACTCTTGGATTCATCTTATGCTTCCTTCCATTTTCCACCTCTTTTATCCAATCCGTCACTAAATCTTTTTTTCTTTTTCTTCTGAATAATACAGAATCTGACTGGTTCTCAAATTTCCACCTTTATACTCTAATCTATCCCCTTTCCTGACCACTACAATTTTCTCTAAAATGTTACTCAGCTTCCACTTTTGCCTCACGTTAAGTCAATTTCCTACCCAGCAGTCCTAGTCATCTCTTGAAGCATTGTCAGGTCAAGTGACCTCCTGGCTCAGCCTCCTTAAGTGGCTTCGTATTTTACTAAGCATATTAGAACATCCCTACTTTCACCCTGGCCACTCTGTACACACTCCTATTTTCTTACTCAAGTCACATTGATCTTTCTGCTGCTTCTTAAACATGCCAACCACTAGCTTCTGCACTTATTGCTGGAAATTTACTTGCCCAAAGATCTGCAACTATCACCCTTCATTTCCTTTAGGTCTTGCTTAAATGTCACTTTATCAAAAAAGATTTTCTTCAATTTCCTTTATAAAATCCAACCTTCCCATCATATTCTTCATTCACTTACCTGGCTTTATGTTTCTTCATTGTGCTTATTGCCTCGAAACATGGTTTATTGTATGTTTTCTTGTTTATTGTTGTACTCCTTCCACTATGCAAGTTCCCATAGAGAAGGATTTGTGTCTTTTTGCTGTGACATTCCCCCACAGTACAACAGGTACACTATGCATTCTTAGCAAATATTTGTTGAGGGAATGAAACACTCCTTGAATCTCTTACCTCTTAATTTTCAAAACCATTTTTCTGAAACCATAACCATCAAAACAGCTTTGTCTTATGAAAATATTGACTGAGTTCTTGCAAATCAAAATATCTTGATTTTGAAGACACATAAGAGTTTAAAAGAAATGTGTTTTAAAAGTTCTAATTACTATTATCTTTAAAATTTAATGAAAAACATTCAAATTGTTTGGCATAATCTGAGCATCAAATTTAGTGCTAACTCACTAACGACATATGTTATTTTATGGTTTTTCATTCGTGGGGCAAATCAATTCCCCTGAGAAAAATGACACCTCTAGACCACTGCAGGAAAGTGTGAAGGACGAGGTAAAAAAAAAAAAAAATACGCGCACACACACGCACGCACACACACACACACACACACATATGAAATAAAGGTTTCTGCATCCTGGGGCGCCTGGGTGGCTCAGTCGGTTGAGCGTCCGACTTCGGCTCAGGTCATGATCTCGCGGTTTGTGAGTTCCAGCCCCGCATCGGGCTCTGAGCTGACGGCTTGAGCCTGCTTCAGATTCGATGTCTCCTCCTCTCTCTGCCTTTCACCTGCTCATGCTCTGTCTCTCTCTGTCTCTCAATAACAAATAAATGTTAAAAAAAAAAAAAAAAAAGGTTTCTATATCCTGAGAAAACTATAGGAGACTGAGGAGACTGACCCCTTCAATGCCCCTCACCGTTTACTAGATGAGAATCCAGTTCCTAAGGTCAGGTTTCTAGTGTTGGAGAGACTAAAAAAATGCCAAGGATCTCAAACTAAGCAGTGAATTCCTGGAATTAAGGAGTGTATCTCTGACACACCAGACTTTTGATTAAAACAAACAAAAAAATAATTTGCTTGTATTCTCTCTGAGTACCTTCACACAGCTCTAGATTCTTGCAGTTCATAATACCTTTCAAGATAAAGGCATATGTTCATTCATGTGGAAGATGGATCATTATTGCCTGAAAACCAGAATATATTAAATGATTAAAGTCCACCACTTAAAATATCTAATCACAAAAAATATTGGCCCTGGCACAGAAATCCCTAGTTAACTACTGGGTATTTGAGTCCCAAGTCAATGTGTACAGAAGTGTTGATTGGCCTACATGAACATTTTCTGGTGTTCTATTTCATTAATATATCTTATCTTTTTCTTTAAAGCCAACTTGGTTTCATTTTTTCCCTCTCTTTATTAACACACTATGATTGTGTCTTATAATGAATATACCCGTAAGCCATCTGGCAGTTGTCTCACGGCTCATTGCGTGCTATGGGCCACCCTGAGAAGCTGCCTCAGGTGACGTTTTAAACCGGTACATGCAGAGAAAATAACTTTTATTATTGAGATCAAATTTTGGAAAAAGTAGAGCTCTCCTTCTTGCCATCAATATCTAAAAGAAAGGAATGGTTAATGAGATAATAATCACCTACAGTTCTCATTTTGGGGTTGTAAATGAAAATTCTCTGCACATATATGTTTTTATGTGAGCTAAGGAGATTTTTTTGTTTTTTGAATTTTGTTAATGTTTATTTATTTGTGAGAATGGGAGGGGGAGGGGCAAAGAGAGGACAGAGGATCCGAAGCAGTCTCTGTGCTGACAGCAGAGAACCTGATGTGGGGGTCAAACTTACAAACTGTGAGATCATGACCTGAGCTGCAGTTGGATGATTAACCAACTGAGACACCCGGGCGCCCCAGGAGATAATGTTTTACACACCAGCACTGTCGTGATTTCTAGTACATTTTTAATTTCCTAATTATTAGTTGTGTATTTCCATATTGCCTCATTGTTTTATAAAGTGTTGGGAATATTTCATAGGGACTAGGAACTTGGCATTGTGACATTCTTCCTGGATGAAATTGTGCACCTGGAGACCTCATAACACAGACATGTGAGTTTCTTTCCAACATATGCTACCACATATTCCCTTTTGGGTTCAGATTGTCCACTCTTAAAACTGTGCAGTCTCCTGTGAATATTATCTCTTTTTGGAAAAAATCACCATTAGCACTCTAAAGGGCAATCTGTCATTCTGTTGCCAGTTAATGGTAAGTTTACTGTGGCTGGGAAAAGTGTGGAAAGTGTATTTTCTTTTTTTTCCTTCCTTCCTTCTTTCTTTCTTTCTTTCTTTCTTTCTTTCTTTCTTTCTTTCTTTCTTTCTGCAAAAAAAGGATCTTATTAAAGCACGGGGACAGGACCCGTGAGCAGAAACAGCTGCCAAAACTATATTTTCAAAGAACAAATCTTAGAAGGAAAAGAGAATCCAAAGCGTTTCCAATGCACAAATGAGATATATTAAACTCATAATTCCACTCAGATAGATTATGTCATGATTCTGCTTCATAGCCATGAGATAGATCCATAATTTAGGAAAATGAAAACACCTTGTGAAAAATATGTATGTAAATGATTTTTAATGTTTTCTTCTGATGGAAATGAAGTTTTTAAATTGTCTTATTATTACCAGAGAGAGCATGACTTTGTTTGATTGATGAAAGTCAGAGGACATGGCATTTACAGAAATGGTTCCAGTGTAATGAGCATTGAAAAGAAATTTTGAAATTTCAGCGAAGGAAATCTTGACAGAAAAAAAGTTTTCTCTTAAAATATTACTAGATGCTTAGAAACACCAACTTAATAAGCTCCTCAAGATACTATATCACTTCCAATATACTTCTATTTTGATTTATTTTATGAGACAAAAACCTGAAATAACTACAGTTATAGGAAACATTGGTGATTTCTTTTGAGCATCATTGTGTAATTGATTTTTAAATAGATTTAAAATACACACACATGCCCATACACACACACACACAGAGAGAGAGAGAGAGAGAGAGAGAGAGAGAGAGAGAGAGAGAGAGAGGCGGAGAGGGAGGGAGGGAGAGAGAGAATATAAATGTTTTTAGAAAGATTTGAGTTGGTTGATCATTACTAGGATATAGCATTCTTGAAGGAATAAGTTACACTAAAGAGAAGAGCCTGAGTGGTTTTCTAGCAGGGTCAGATGATGAATCATATTTATATAGATACATGGGAAATATTTTTTGTTGTAATGAGATTGAGTGCAAAAAAACCAACTAACAAACAAATTAAGTAATTAACCAACTAACCAAACCCAAAACTCTGGACTGAGAATCTTGAGACCACATAGCACACAGCATATGCTTAGCCCTACTGTAGCACTCTAACTTTATTGGAATTACTTGTTTGCATTATGTCTCTATCATATTCTAAGTTCCTTGAAGGGGAGGTGTACTTATTGTTTTATTTTGTTTTGTTTTGTGTTTTAGATGTAGTACTGAAAGGAGGCACACACAATGTTAAGTATTCGATTCCTTTATCTTCTCTACTCTCAAAAATACTCTAATATTATTTCCAAAATCTAATGCTAAGTTTGGATAGAAACTCCAGAATTGTGACACTGTCTTGAAGGGATTTTGTTTATTTTTGACGCACTTATTGGTGTTCTACAATTCATCTTCCTGTGTCAGAGAGTATACGTTGAAAGCCAAACACAATTCACAACATGCAAAATAGCTGACGTAGTTTGTAAGAGCAGTAGAATCTCAGGTGAATGTTTTATGGGGAGCCTGATGGAGCTTTCTTTTACACTTCAGCTCATAGCTCTTATTGGCAGGCATTAGTAGCTTCTCTGGGTCACAGATGGAAACATCTACCTGAACACAACTGCTGCCAAGGAAGTCCCACAGAGAACACATTTCAAATCCCTGACTTAGCAAGAGATTACCTAGACGGGAAAATACAATTTGGAGTACTTGGCTCAGGGTGCATATCTTTGAATTACAAGATGCATCAGAGAAGGGCTGTGCATTTTCTTCAACACAATCAAGGAAATACATTTGAGTATTAGGACCTACTGATCTTGAGAAATCCAACTGAACAGGCCAAAACTCGGAAAAAAAATCAGCATTTAAATTATCCTTCATGATTAGGCTTCCAAATAAAATGAGAAGAACTATTTGTAAAGGTATTTCTGTAAATTAAGAATACACTGAGTTCCTAAGAAATGGTAAAAAAGTACTGACACTTTAGGGAAGTGTGATTGAATCTTCAAGTAACTTATAATAATAGCACTAGAAAAATCATATATCCAACAACTGGAGAATCATTATGGAACAATGCATTCTATAAGGATACTAAATTATTACAAAACATTTAAATACAAGATACATTTAAAGATACTCATATACAAAGGAAATCTTCAAAAATCCCCTATTGGGAGATCTATTTTTTTCCTTTATTTTTAAGTGTACAGGTTCTTAATAAATAGGTGCACTTACATAGAACAAAGAGACAGAGGGAAAAATAATACATTTCACACATTCACACACATACACACAAAATCAAGTTTCTGATTGGCTCAGGTAAATCTGTAGCACAGTAGATATTCTAATGATTCTTTCCCACTGGCTTCAGATAGCTGTTAAGAGATGCTATAAATCCTTATTCTCAGGCATAAAAGCTAATTACTATCGTAGGTTAGGAATGAATTTTCCTCTTCCCTCTGTGCCACAGTGGGTTATTATACAATTAGCTACATAAAAGAGATGTCATGCTTTATCTCAAAGCATTAATTCTCGTCCACCATGTGAGGCAGCTACATTATTGTTGGTCATTTGTATTGTGGTGATTCTCTTATTCACAACTGTGCACAGTATCTATGCATTGATCAGTAAATGTGATTGAAAAGAATGTCTTGGGAGATTAAAAAAAGAATTGCATAAATGAACATCTGAAACATCAAAAGAGGGCACTGGAGAGTACATGGCACATGGCTGGAAGGGTTCACAAATGAGTCTCTATTTAGAGCTTGACTCTGACTCAATGTCTTATGTCTGTGTTGGAAAATTCTAAGACAGTATCTCTTTAAATATTGCTTCTGCCTTGTTCTTGTTTTCTGTTTTTTTTTTTCTTAGACTTTAGAACAAAATACATTAGATCTTTCATTAAGTTGCATATAGCTATTATACTTTATTTTTTCCCCTCCTTTTTTGATGACCATGCTTCAGTCTGGATATTTTCCATAGTCCTGTTTTCACATTCAAAAATGTCTTCTGCTCTGTTTATTTAAAAATTAATCTCAGGGGCGCCTGGGTGGCTCAGCTGGTTGAGCGTCTGACTTCAATTCAGGTCACAATCTCTCAGTCCGTGAGTTTGAACCCCGCGTCGGGCTCTGGGCTGATGGCTTGGAGCCTGGAGCCTGCTTCCGATTCTGTGTCTCCCTCTCTCTCTGTCCCTCCCATGTTCATGCTCTGTCTCTCTCTGTCTCAAAAATAAAATAAACGTTAAAAAAAATTAAAAAAATAAAAATGAATCTTATTGGTTAATTTCTTCATGTTAGTCATTGCATATTTTAGTTCTACAATTTGAGTTTATATATAGATTCTATTACTCTGGTGAAATTTAAATATTGTCTTTATTTTCTTGAACATATAAATTGGTATTATTTTAATGCCCATGTCTGAAAAGCCCCACATCTGGATTACCAGGGTTTTTTTGATTGTCTACTTTTCTTTTCTTCTTTTTGATCCTGTCTCCAGGCATGCCTTGGTAATTTTAGATCCCTGTATAGGAAAACATTGTAGAAACTCTAGATGGTGTAATCTTCACCCAGAGGATTTTCTTTTGGAAAGTCAATCCAGTATGGCCCAGATATTCTTGTACGAATCTGAAAGTAAATGATTTGAGGTGGGGTTTTAAATTATTGAGGTCTAGGGGTGCCTGGATGACTCAGTTAGTTGAATTACTGACTTTTGATTTCAGCTCAGGTCATGATTGAGCCCCATGTTGGGCTCAACACTGATAGCACAGAGCCTGCTTGGGATTCTCTTTCTTCCTCTCTCTCTCTCTCTCTCTCTCTCTCTCTCTCTCTGCCCCTACCCTGCTCTTGTGCACTCTCTCTCTCTCTCAAAATAAAAAAAATATACTTAAAAACTCAAATTGTTGAGATCTAATCTATTTCTAATTTCCTTTTACTCCTAAAGTGTCTTTTGGAGATTGCAAGTAAAACCTGGAGTATTTACTAGAGTCCTTTAGCCTGGGCTGGCTCTGAACTCACAATTTTATCTCCTCAGCCTGGCAACATTTCAAAGAGCTCTCCTTAGCTTTTGGCTTCTCCTTATTCTCTTATACTTGTCTGCGTGACCTGTCCTTTTATAGACAGGTCTTCAAATCTCTAAGTGCTATGAGTAGAATAGTAGAGTAGAATGCACGGGTTTCCTACTTCTTAGCTGCATTGGTAGACCAGAACTCCAATTTTTGTCTCCTAGTCCTGGAAGATTGTCAAATATTTTGAGCTATGGTTTTCTATTCAACTTCTGGGCACTGCTTCACTAAAGAATCAGCAAATGCCTTTTCCAACTAATTTTATGACATTTCTGTTCTTCTGGAATTTGACGCTCATGTCTTGACTGTCCAGGTTATTCTCTGATGGCTTTAAGCAACAATTTTGTTGTTTTTGTTTTGTATTTCATGCATCATTTATAGTTGTTACTTTCAAAGGGAGATTGGTCTTGTAAAGTATAGTCTGTCATAGTCAAAAATGGAAGTTGTATAAGCCTCTCTTTAAAACGTCCTAAATAAGATTTTTTTTTATTAATAAGAAGTATAAACAGAAAAATTCAAAATAGAGGGAGCATGAGAAATGGAAAAGTGGGCAAGGGATTCCTAGGGGAAAAAGGAGGTAAAAAAAGAATGGCTTTAAAATATTTTACAAACAAATCAAACTGAGATTTTAAATGTGTTTGCTTTGGAGAAAAAAAAAACAGTTAAAATCATAAGCACTTATAAGGTGTTTTGCAATCCAGTCAAGTAAAACAGATTGATTTTTATCTGTAAATTGTTATTGACTGTGAAAATCAGCTGGCTTCTGTTGTTAGAAATCAGAACACAGTGCATTAGACTGAATAAATGCATTGCCTAGTAAACTTGCTTGGTGCTAAATTGTATTCAACTAGTGAATAGTTTAATGATTTTTTTTTTCCCCTAAGAAGTGAACATATGAGTGTGTCTCAAATGGTCTGTTTTGCTCAGTTGAATTTGTAGGCAGAAAGCTTACATGGCTCACAAAAAGATAAGAGAAGCCGTAAAAGTGATGAGGCAAAACAGATATCCAAATGGCAAACGTGATCTAATTTATCTGTGAACATTTAACTGAAATTAATTCTTAAATGATTGATCATATTTGGTGACAGCAACTGTAACTGTCTCTATGCATGAGTTAGAGTCAGTCATTGTGGGGATTATAAAGATGATCAATGACTTGGCTTTCTGACAAGTCAAATCACAAACGCATTAAAATTCCTTGTACCATTCATGAAATACCTACCCATGAACACACCAGGCATTTGGAATTCTCAGGCATAACTCACATATTGATTTTAATATAACTCTCTGAAACATTGTCAAGAAATTCTTATTAGGTGCCCTCTGACTCTGTGACCAATTAGCAGTGTGAACATGTGGAAAATGTACACAACTGTCAGGAAAGACTTCTTCCACTGTTGGAAGGAAAGATAGTGATGTATATGAAATCATTTGCTGAACAAAATTGACTGAACATATAAAACGTCTCTGGCGTTTGGTGGGGACTAAGATTTTAGAGACACAAATAAACCACTCAGCGCTTGTCACAAGAGGATTATAATATATTGGAGCAGCTGATAAATAAACCAACATAAAGGGTGGGATGTGATAAATTCTATTCATTTACTTCCTCAGCAAATCTTTTTTGAGCAATTTTATGTACTAGGTTTAAGGGAATGAAATTTAAGCTTGTAAAATAAGATAATTTATAAATACGAAATATAGTAAGAGTGATAGTAATTTGCAAAGTTTGTTACAAGATTTATGAAGAAAGACATCTAAAACAAATTGCAGGTTTAGAGCAGGATTCTCTGTAGGGAAGGAAGTGCTACCTCAAATTGGTGACAATTGAGGTGATGAGACTCTTTAGGCAGAGAAGAGAGCAAAATTAGAGTGTGGTGGTTTTGTACTATGTCAATTTAGCTAAGCAGAAACCAAATCTTCCAGAACCATCTTCCCTTCATGGTTAGGATCGGACAGCTGTTATCTGTAGACAATGAGCGCCAAGTCCCATGCCCCGCCAGAACTTGGCACATCCTTGCCAGTCTACTTGCTTCTCTCACTGGTGTGCTTATACAGTCACAGCTCCTCTACCTGCTTTGTATCTCTTCCCTGAACTTCTCCAGGTCCAGGGCCAGCTATAGGTGCAATTCTGGGGTGGGGGACACATGCTGCTTCTGCAGATTACCTGTATAACTCAAGCTAGAGGCAACTTCTGATCTGTCCTTGAGGGCACCATTTAATTATCAAGCATTCTAGTTTGTCTTTGATTCTTTGTTTGCTTGTTTTACTGAGAGCTATTTTCCTGATTGTCTAACCACCGACCAAGATAACTTCAGACCCACCATAAGGTACATGAACAATTCATTCCATTGACTTCTTCATTGGTTTTCCTTCCTGGTCTCTGGTTAGTGACTTCTCTCTGATGCTCTAACCATCTTCTTCTAGAAGTTTACTTCACCAACTTATCCCACAATTGTGTAAATATTAATCCTTATAATAAATGCTTTATTTCATATCATTCATAGTTGATCTTTTTCCCTCATGGAATCCTAGATAATGCTCACAGTAAGGATTTTTTTTTTAGTACCTTCATCTGGCAACTATACACAGATAATGTGGCTGAAAGAAATAATGAATGTGGAGAGTAGCAGAAAATAAAATCATAAGGGGATCGCATTCAGATCTGCTTTAAAGTGGGATGCATGTTTAGGTTTCCATTTTCTAAAATTCTCACTTACTGCTGGTGAAAATGAATTGTACTGTCTAGATATAAGATGGAAAAAAAACAAGTAGGTCAAATTACTTATATTTAAGAGGATAATGCTAATATCCGTACATAGGTAGTAAGGATGGAGGGAAAGAGAGGGATCAGAGATAAGCAGAAATAAATCTTAATAAATGTTTTAACATTTGTGCTCCTTCCTCTCCTCAGCCTTTGCACTAACAAAGGTTTTCAAACCTGGGTCCTTAGTTCTGCCTTTGAAACTATCTATAAATCATAGTGCTTTAAGAGCTTGTAAAAGAATAAAGAAACATCCAATTGAAAATTTCAGAGTGCATTACAAAGTGAATATAAATCTTGATTATAAAACTTGCTGTATATAAATGGGTATGTGTGTGAGTACTAAATAAAAATGTTTCTTAATACATTGGTTAAGAACATTTGAAATTCTATAGTTTATGGGGACCCAAATACGGATATCTCCTCATGATGTTGTCCCAAATTTTCATTGTGGGAATTTGACAAGGGTCACAACAAAATATCAGGAAAAAAATAGAGAAATAAATACAATGAAATCAACATTGTTACATTTATATTTAAATGAAAACAAAGGGCAACTATTGTTAGTTTTCTATTCTCGAAAATTGTTTTAATTGCTGCTTCTACATTTGGACATTCATTAACCATGCTATTTTTTCTTATATTAAAAAAGAATAACATCCTTTAAAAAATTTCAAGCCAAATACATGTTCCCAAACTCTTCCAAATTTGTTATCATATTTTTGCCTCTGGATAGATGGATTAAGCAATCTATCAAATCAGAATTATTTACCTATATTCTCATGAGAATTTTTGTCTATTTCCTTCCCTTTACTGACTTGAAAAGCAGAGATTTTCAATATAATTAATGGTTACACCAGTATGTTCACAGATGATTGCAATATAATGTATACTAACATAGCAATTGAAAATAATTTAAATTTTAATAGTAAACTACTCAGTTAAATATCCCTGCAGTAATAAAGGTCAATAAATAACATCTTGAATACTAAATACATGCACCCCAATGTTTACAACAGTGCTATCAACAATAGCCAAATGTCCATCAAGTGATGAATGGATAAAGAAGATGTGGCATATATACGATGGGATACCACTCGGCAATGAAAAGAATAAAATCTTGCCATTTGCAACAACGTGGATGTAACTGGAGGGTATTATGCTAAGTGAAATAAGTCAGAGAAAGACAGATATCATATGTTTTCACTCCTATGTGGCAGTTGAGAAACTTAACAGACAACCATGGGAGAAGAGAAAGAAAAAAAAATTAGTTACAAATGGAGAGGGAGGCAAACTATAAGAGACTCTTAAATACAGAGAACAAACTGAGAGTTGGTGGCGGTGGGAGGGCAGGGAACATGGAAAATGGGTGATGGGCATTGAGGAGGACACTTTTTGGGATGAGCACTGGGTGTTGTATGTAAGTGATGAATCACGGAATCTACTCCCGAAGCCAAGAGCACACTGTATACACTGTATGTTAGCTAACGTCACAATAAATTATATCAAAAACAAGATTTAACATTATAATGTTTTCAATTATCAAAAAATACATGTGAATCTGTTAATGATGACAGATAATAACTTTAATAGGAGACATCATTTGTGCTGAACATCTTCCATCATTATACATTGAATTAACAGGTCTCCCTTGTTTTTTGGCTTCCAGCACGGTTTGATCAATGGAGGCATGTGCAGGAGATTTGAAGGTGGAAGGAAAGGGAGGTATGGTGCATTTTCCCCAGATTTTCTGTCTGCTGAGCTAGCTTCACTCCATCAAAATCTACAACTTCTGTAGTGCAGATTTCTTCAGTTTCTCTCTATGGGTTTTGGAAACAGTTCCCTTCTTGTGTCCCTTCTGATGTGGGTTTGGTAATGTCTCCCCCTACGCTTAGTCTGAGGGTACTGAATTATTTCAACTTGAGCTCCTAAATCCTGGCCCACAACTTTATAAACAGTCCTTGAATACAATCTACTCAAATTTCCCAGTCTGTATGTGCTGTTTCTTGACATACATAAAATTCCAAGTTTTCCTAAAATGATTTCACGCAAAATTTCAGAAATTGAGAAAGTTAGACGTATTTGGTCATCAACAGAAATTAGGAATCACTACTTCTTATGTATGCATGTATGAATGTACATATGTATTTAAATACAGTTTATTGACCACATATTTACAAAGCACCACCATAGACATCAGTAATGAGTTGATAAAAATAAAATAAAAAAAAGGAAGGGTGCCTGGGTGGCTCAGTTGATTGAGCATCAGACTTTGGCTCAGGTCATGATCTCATGGTTCATGGGTTTGAGACTTGCATCAAGCATTGCATGCAGGGCCTGCTTCAGATTCTCTGTCTCCCTGCCTCTCTCTCTCTGACCCTGTCTTGCTTATGTGTTCTCTCTCTCTCTCTCAAAAACAAACAAACAAACAAACAAACAAATAAATAACATAAAATAAAAATTAAAAAAAAATTAAAAATAAAAAGAAACCCAGAAAGGGTCCCTACCATCAAGGATTTTACATTCCAATTGAGGAGACAGACATTAAGTGAATAATTAGAAAATTAATCATTTAGACACCTTTATGATAATTGCTAAATAATTGCAAAGTGCTATAACAGTGTAAAAGAGGGATCTAACAAATTATTAGCTAAAGAGGGGAGTGGGAATTTGTTGTTGTGTCATTTTGTTTCTAAACACTCAAAATGAAGTCTAAAGGATCGATTTGAGTTTTCTAAATAAAGAAAGTCTGAGGAGAAAAAAAATATTCAAAGGAGAATAATTAGTGTCTATTACATCCCTGAAATGGTTAGAAGCCTTGCATTTTCAAAGAACACAATGAAGACTGTAACTGAGGTCCAGTGGGTAAGAGAATGGTGAATCTTCTAGCAGAGGCATAGGCTGCTTCATGCAGACATTTAGGAGATAATTAAGGATTTGGCTTTTTTAAAAATTGTTTTAATGTTTACGAATTTTTGAGAGAGACAGAGAGACATAGCATGAGTCAGGGAGGGGCAGAGAGATGGGGAAACACAGAATCCAAAGCAGGCTCCAGGCTCTGGGCTGTCAACACAGAGCCCAACGCGGGGTCAAACCCACGAACCGTGAGATCGTGACCTGAGCCGAAGTCAGACACTTAACAGATTAAGCCACTCAAGCACCCCAAGGATTCGAGATTTTTTTAAAAAATTAAAACACCTGAAGGATTATAGGCTGGGCTTGATTTAATAACCACATGTTTAGTAGATAACACTGACTGCATTGTGGGAAGCAGTTTAGAATGAACAGGCACAAAGTGAGTTGAATATGATTATTTGGAAGCATATATCAGACATCTACACAAAAGAAGACCCTAGCTTAAGTACAATAAAAAGTGCATGGACACATCAGTTGGGTCATCTGGAAGCAGACCCTGAGAGATATCAGGAGTGTAAGAACCTATAAAAAGTAAAAATGGAGGCAGGAATCAGAATTAGGTATGGAAAGCCTTCAGACCATAATGCATATGATGAACATTTGAAAGGGTGCCAACCTAGTCCACCCTCTCTAAATTTGGAAGTGACCCTCGGCAATGATCCCTAAGGAAAACCTATGTCCGGTTTTCATGTTTATGCCACAAAATAGACCGTACTTTCCTCTTTCAGTTTTCATAGGCTGTATCTGTATTCTAGGTAACAAACCGTTTGTGTGTGCATGTGTGTGTGCACATGCGTGTGTGTGTAATGTCTTATATGCACAAAAGATAATATAAAAAACTTCATAATTTTTAAGAAAATGATAAGAATATTCTGAATTTTATAGCTGTTATTTCCTTGCTTTTCTTTTTAATGTCCTATATATTTATCTGTAAGCAACCTATTTAACTTGGCTTTTATAAATGAAATAATTCTCTATATCCTTTCTAATACACTTTTTGCACTCAATGCCATGTTTTTTTTGTTTGTTTTACCCACGTTGATGTGTGAAAAAAATTCCATTATTGCCATAGCTCCAGATCATTTTATTCTACAATATACCACAATGTATTGATTAAATAAATCTATTTACATGTCTACATTGAATATATTGATCCATTTGTGGAAAATTTACACCTTTATTCCGAGTCCCCTTAATATCTTTCAATGAAATTTTATAAGATGTCCCCTCCTCTTTTAACAGTATTGAGGTTGAATATTTGATTTATTTCATGTGTATATTCATATACTTTACATATTATCCTGACTTTTTAACATCAGTATCTATTTGTAAGTTTATCACAATACCAAACAGATAAGTATCCAGAACTCTATGGAAAAAAGTTGGACAGTCACCTGAATTAGTGATATATTCCTTTAATTAGCTGCCAGCAGAAATAAGACTGGCTTTTCTTCCTCAACCATTTCCACACTCTGTCATCTCCCCTCTAGCTCTATGAGGTTAACTTGCCTATTCAAATCAGGAAGTATCATTATGTCCCAGACCAACAACTGGATCTATTCTGCTGTGCTTACTTGCTTTGACTTGGGTAATTTCCTTCGTGGGATGGTCTGATCTGGCAAGATATTTGACTATGTGAGATTTAGATAGCTTCTGCTCCTCAGAGCTGAATCCTCAGCTGAATCCTCAGATGCCCAAAACTCAAGAGAATTTGCAGCATTTCATTTCACTACGAGTGTGGGAACAGAGAGAGGCAGAGAGACAGCAAGAGAGACAGAGAGAGAGAGAGAGAGAGAGAGAGAGAGAGAGAGAGAGACTGAGATTTAAATTTATTGGCAATAAAAGACATTTGTCAGAATAACCCACACACAAGAGTTGCTACATCAACATGTATTAAAATATAAGCCATCTTTAATAAATATTGAGCTTTGTGAATCTCCATTTGCATGCATGCAAAAGAAAAGCTCTTCTGTATATGTAAAGCCAGGCTGAACAATCAACAGATGGTTTGGATAAATGTCTCTGCGTTACATGAAAATTTCCACTGTGGGATGAAATAAGGATTTCATCCACATTTTTACTTCATGCACAGCTTTATACTTTCTCACTTGTGTTATTTTTAAGATTAAATTTAGAAAGTAATGTAAATATAGGAAGGGGGTATGTAAGAGGATTTCTTGGGCTACAATCATTAGAATATTCTTTCTATATAAGAGATTACTTGTGGGGCACCTGGGTGGCTCAGTTGGTTAAGTGTTCAACACTGGATCTCAGCTCAGGTCTTGGTCTTGGGGTAGCGAGTTCAGGCCTGGCATTGGGCTCAGTTCTGGGTGTGATGCCTACTTAAAAAAAAATGACCAGCAACTCTAGTCCTTCTTCTCCCCAAGTGGTTTACTTTTTTATGTCAAAGGAGTCTTTTTGAATATGCATGTGTCCTGTTTTTCTGCATGCTTCTGAAAGCAAATATTAATTGCTATATAAATGCCAATCAGTGAATACTTCATGATATTCCTTTTTAAAACATGTATGGTTTGACAGGCGCTACTTAGTTTCTTTATGTCATGGATTTGTTTTTTTGTTTTTCATTGTTTTAAAGCAGTGCTTGATTGTAGGGTGGCAAAGTTAGGAAATAAAGGACCAGAATAGTTCTCATCCCTACCTGTTCCCATGGTCCCCATGATCTAATAGAGGGAAAAGCATAGACAATAAATAAAAGGGATTGAAAAGTGAAAAAAAAATCTGGAACAAAAGCAAACTGTATTAATTTTATGGCCTTCTCACAGCAATTTCTCAGTTCCCATTCTCACTCCCAAGGCCTCCATGTGACCACCATTATCAGTGAGTTGGGTATCTTCTATTCTTTAAATATTACCCATTTAGAAAAGTTTACATGTACTCTGATTCTTTCAACCCTGTTGCATTCACAGGCCCAACATGGCCTCTGCTGCAGGAAATTCAGAAAAAAGTGTTTGACTCCACAGTCTACTATTTCATGCCTATATAATTTTGAAATTCAAAGAAGTGTCACTTATTAGTTAACATCTGTCATTTACTATTACCTATCTTACATGCATTCTCTTGTTTAGCTCTTACAAAAACTTCATTATAAATTCACATGGGATAGAGGTAGCTAAGGTTTAGAGAGCGTTCCTTTTGGACGGTAAAATCTTTCTTTAACAAGTTTACAGAAGAGGAGCTACTAGAATGGTACTGACACACTGGCTTTGGGGGAGGCCCACTTAAATTTGACACGAGATATGCTTGGGCTCTGGGCTACTAACAGTCCTCTGCCTCATCTGGGCCTTGAGCCACATGTGTGCACCTGAGTGTTACCGCTTGCCCCTGTCGTATATTACCATAATGCCACCTCCATCCTCAGCACCTGGAAGCCGTTGGGTTGGTGGTAGGTGTCATTTACTGTGCAGCCACCACCTCCTTCCCACTTGCTCCCAGGGGAGTGATCTTAACTCCTCCATGGGCTACTGCAGACCAAGCATTGGCTTTCTGGGTGGACCTATCTGGGATTGGCTGAATCCATCTTCTCTAAGAGTTTCGTAAATCCATCCACATGAAGGGAGGTTTGGTGCAGAGATTTTGAAAACCCTCCAAGAATATACTTTCAGCCGTTCCCAAGAGCCTGACTGACATTTGGTACCAAACCCACGGAAGGATTGGGTGGCTATTCCTGGTGCCAGTTGGAGGAGGGGTGATACACACAAAGGAAAGAATGCCTGTTGTTGGTGTTGTGGTTCGGAAGATAGCAGTCAACATCAACAGCTCAAGGCCTAGGAACGTAGTGATTACAGCCTAAAAAAGTTCAAGAGAGGAGTTGAACAATGTGCTATCTATGTTTACAGTATTCCATTCCAAACGGGAAATTTAACATGACCAGAAAATGAATCATCATTTCCATTTCCATACATTATCTAGGTAAGACTTGGATTGGAGAGAGTCATTCTATGCCAGTAGTCATGGGTTGCATGATGGATGATGGATGAGACAGTGTGATGAGTAAGGATATAATCAGCATTAAATGAACGGCATTGGGAAGCTGCACAGACAAGAAGACCCAGTTGTTTCAATACGAATAGCTTCTGACAGGCTACAGCATTGTGAGTAATAACATCACTGCTATGTTTTTGTTTTTGTTTTTCTTCTCGTAATTGGAGATATAAAATTAGCTAGAAATGTTGCATTTGAAAATAAAGAACATGGAAAGATGGTTCCTGGTCACGAAAAGGAAGCGACGGTACCTGGACGCTATGAAGACTTTTCATGTGTACTAACTGGAAAATAAATACACAAATACCACTTTTTCAGCCATTATTCTAAATCCTCCAAAGCATAGGCCATGATGTTGTAAATATTTTAAAACCAAATCATTTATGTAAAAAGGACTCCATAAAAATATTTGCCTGGGATCTGCACACCCCCTGAGAGAGCTTGGTCAGGACAGTAGTGAAACTCACCACTGCTGAATGAGTAAAAGCAGAAACAGAGATGAGATCTCATACCTGCTTCAACCCTCCTCAATCGCTTCTTCCCTTCTTCTTGAGGGAGCACCAGGTACTCACTAAGCCTCCAATGAGCACAGTAGAAAAACAACACATCTTTCTTCATCAAAAGTATTTCTTTTTTTCCCCTGTTTCTTTATTTGTTTTGAGAGAGAGAGAGGACACAAGCAGGGGAGGAGCACAGAGAGAGAGAGGGAGAGAGAATCCCAAACAGGCTCCACACTGCTGGCACAGAGCCCGATGTGGGGCTCGATCTCATGAGCTGTGGATCGTGACCTGAGCTGAAATCAAGAATCAGACACTTAACTGATTGAACCATCACATGCCCCTCAAAATTATTTCCAATCCAGGTAGAGGAATGATAAAAGTTAGGACTTTTTCTTCTATTTAGTTAAAGTAACAAAACAATTATTTTATATAACTGGATCATTTGAAATTTGGAAAATAGAATTCTGTACTAATTTTTAAAAATTAAGCAGTAAGGGGTAACCTGGGTGGCTGTCGGTTAAGGGTTCGACTCTTGGTTTTGGCTCATGTCACGATCTCATGGTTCTTGTGTTCAAGCCCCGTGTGGTGTTCTCTGTTGTCAGCCCAGAGCCTGCTTGGGATTCTTCTCTCCCTCTCTCTCTGCCTCTCTCCCACTCATTGTCTCTTTCTCTCCCAAAATAAATATATAAACTTTTAAAAATATCTAAAAAAATAAAAGTTAAGCAGTAAGAAAAAAAATTATTGTATGGGACTAGTTAATGGGGAAGATACAAACTATTTTTTCATTAATGAATTTCCCAATTCATAATTTTAATAATTTCATCTACTTTTATTTAACTATTACAGGTTTACTAGTTAGTTTTAATTGTTTTATTTCACTTTTAAAACTAGTGTTTGATCCTTGAAAAATTTTAAAATCTCAAAAATAGAGTCACTTCAGTTTTACCTGCCAAGTGTCATTATCATTAATTTATTATTGCATTTCATTTGACACTTTATTCTATGCATTATAAGGGTGCCCTTTAAAAAATTTTAAATATAAATAAAATAGCAGATGATATGATTTAACAAATGATGCAGTTGGATACCATAATATTTAATACTGTGTTAAAGATATTTTTCTGACATAATATAAATAATAATCAATAGGTGTTCAACCTTTCAAAGAAATTCTCATTGGACCTCCAAATATTTAGGGAAAGATTGTTTTGAATTTAAATATTGTCAGTTTCTATGTAAATATTATATTTTCACAAAGAAGTACAATATTTTATTTATTTGAAAAATGCATGGATGTGAAATCAAGCAGTAGTTATACTTTCTTTCAAGCAAATTAAGACAAATCAATCAAACTTACCTCAAATTTTATATGAGACTTTCTCTGTGCAAACATTTTTATGATAATTTATGCACAAATTTTTTACTTTATTCATTCAACTACTTTCATTACCAGCAATTTCTCATCTGTATAAATCAACCCTCAAATCTAATATTAATTTTCAAACCACTCCAAAATAGTTCATACTTTTTAGGTACATTTTGTTCACTACTCATACATCATCCATTGCTACAAATATGTAAAAGAATTGTATGTAAATCTCTTCTTTCTACCAATAGGTGGCACTGAAAATGTGCAGATTTCAACAATAAAGTGTGTTAACCACGATGTTGAAGATGACTTCTTCCGATAATGCAGTTTGAGCTGTGGTTTGAATGAAGAACACCATCTACCATAAAATTACTCTGATGTGAATATGCGGAATTCTGTTACGCAAATAAAATGTACAGTGTTTATAATGATGAACCATTACATCAAGAATATTTTACTGGTAATATAAAATTTACCTAGTGCTCAACTGAAATTGTATTATACTTAGCAAATTGGATATCATATTTTTCTCTATTATTTCATTATTCTTATTTGGTAAAACTGTCATTTCCATTTTAGTCTCAGATGTCATTTGCCTGAGTAAACCATACATGTAGAAGAATTTTGCAAAATTTAGAAGCATTTTGATTTTGCTTAGACTGCTTATAAATATATCCTCTGATTTGTAATGGTTAATAAAACTAGGAGCAAATATCTGAGTATTTGTATGTGCATTAATTTTATTAGTAGTGTTCTTCCCTTTACCCATGTGTATATGTCAAAATTCCTCACCTCCACTATAATAGAACTCTGTTATCTCTGTCATTTAGAATCTTTTTAAATCTAGTTCATTCAAGAGGTTTGTTTCAACAATTCATTGGCAAAAAAAAAAACAAAAACAAAAGCCTTATGACATTTATTCTGCATTTTTAACAGCAGTTTTATTAAAATGATTTATTGCCATAAGACAAATCCTAATAATATTCCTCTTTTATAACTCCATTTTATTCTGGCCCTGGTTAGTGTGATTTATTCATATCTCCTAAGAAAATCTGAACCACTGTCGCTGTAGCTATTGTGTAGCAAATGTGTTTTACATTATAATAATAAACATGCATTTTTCAAACCCGAACTTTCCAATAATCAGATATTCTTGAGTAGTTTCAGTGGTTTTATTAGATCCCAGTGAAGTCCCATTGTCTTGTTACAATTTGTGTGAACTATGCTTCCCCAGATCCCTACTATTTTCATCTTTTTAAGACTGTGTGGGAAAATAAACTTACCTGACATGGGGCTTTATTTAACTATATTTTCATTACCTCATCTCTGATCAGAGATCACTCAATATGAAACACTTTTATTCCTCCTCTTTGTTAAGGGAATTTAGCTTACTCTTCTTATTTTTCTGAGCTGCCCAAGCTTGCTGCCCTCCACCGCACATGACTACTAGTAGAGAATAATGCACACACATCATCGGTTCTACTCCACACCAGTTCCTTCCTTGATCATGCCCTTCTCTTTAAAGCACCATGCTCAGCTTGGAAGGTTTTTAGGGTTTACAGAATAAGAGAGACAAAATGTTAATCATTATTAGGAACAAAATAAGCTTAAAAAATGTGTTACCTTACCATGAAAATGCAGGAAAGGATTCAGACATAGTCAAACATGGATATGTCTAGGATCATGTGGTAGCCAGCCTCCAAGATGGCACTCATTGATCCTTACTTCTTGGAATTCACCCTTTTGTGTAGTTTCTTTCCACATTGTGCCAGAGCTGGTCTGTGTGACCACCAGTGTACAACAGAAGTGATGCTAAGCCATTTGTAAAATTAGCTTATCAGAAAGCTATGGCTTCTGTTTTGGGCATTCTTTCTGGTTCACCACATCAGATACCATGTTATGAAAATTCCACTTGGGGAAGAAGAAAGGTCTTTAATCAACGGTCCGGAGTATTGAAACCTATGCCAAAACCCTGTGGATGAGTTAAAAAGCAGATATTCCAGCCCTAGTTGAGGCTAATGAGAGTCACTAAATCTGAAACATCAGCTAAGCCACTTCTGGATTCTTGACACACAAAAACCAGAAGGACTATGTGTTGTTTCAAGCTGCTAAGTTTTGGGGGTAATTTGTTATGTAGCAATAGGTAACTAATACAGCTCTCAAATAATATTATCAGACCTCTTCCAGAGTTTTTCTATTCTTGGTCCTGATTATGTCAACTTGCATCAATTACAGATGCAAATGGATTCGGGTGATCAAATGGTGCAATCGTGAAGTGTCTCTTTATTACATGGATTCTATATCAGTGATCCACAAATGACAACTTGCTTTTCAAATCAAGCCTACCACCTGTTTGGGGTTAATAATGTTTTATTGGAGCACAATCACTTCAACTTGTTTACATTTTGTCTATTATTGCTTTTCTGCTACAGTTGCAGAGTTGAGTAGTTAAGACAGAAGACATGACTCATAAAGCCTAGACCCTAGTTCTACATGGTGGGCAATATACACTTTGGCTTCCATACTTCCAGATTAGCGGCAACTGCAGAAAGAAAAATAAAAAAATTCATAACTTGATAAAAAAAAAGTTGAAGAGAGAAATCTAATTTACCTGTTTTGAGTTGTGAGCTTTTGTGCCAATTTTGTAGACAGGTGGAAATGTTACTCTAAGTGACCATTCCTGCTTTTAGAAGAGTTGGATGAGATATACTCCAGCCAGATGAAATTGATTCTCAATAGGAAAAAAGGATTTTGTTACTAGAACAAATGTAGTAGTATCTAGGTTACTTATTGGGAAGTGGGGAAGTTGAATGAGATGCTCACATGAAAACACTATAGAAATATACTATAGAAAAATAGCCACTAAAATGAAAATGACAAAGTAATAAGGATTTCAGAAATGCTCCAAAGGATCATGGTTTTTATCACTAAAGACTGCATGAAATTCCCTTTCTTGGCAGAAAAAGACCTCCTGTTCTCTGCTTTTTTATTCCTGAGGATGGAAGTCACACATTTCCAGCCCCTTAATCTTATTCTTTCTTTTCCAGGTAGACCTCTTCCTGTGTTACAGTTAGGGTAGGGAATGACAGGTTTTAACTATAGGCTGTGCAAGTCCCATACGGGTCATATGTACTCTGGGTAAACTTTATGCACTTTTCCACCATATTGACATTCAATCCTTGAATTATTACAGTAATTTCAGATTCTTGTGCACACTTTGGCAAATTCTCATGTGATTCACATAAAAACTGTGAGACAAACACTTTATTGACACAGTGTCTCTGGTCTCCCTGACCCAACTGCTACCTGGAGTATATCCTCTCAGGAAAATCCAACCATTCACCTACCTACCACCTGGTCAATTACTAGAACATAACTTAGGCACATGAGATGGGCTTTTCATTTCTGAAGACAATGAAAACATAATTTAGATGAAAACAGCAAAAACAAGGACTTTGGAATTAGACCTAAATATTTATTTTACCATTCGCTACCTGTGACACCTTAGATAAATTAATTGACCTTCAGAATTTAATTTTTCTCCTTTTTAACACTGGATCTGGCAGTGGTTACTTTGCAGAAACATTTAGGTTACATAAATCAAAGTGCCTACCACATGATAAATAATATTAGGATCCTATAGTGTCAAATTGTTTATCTCCTACAATTAAACCATCTGACATAAGGCATTGAATGTTACATTTTTATGTTATAAGTAAAACACAGCTAAGTTTAGTATGGTAATACTAAGTTTAGTATGGTAATAGTATGTACCCAATAGAAAAGCATACCATTAAGGATTGGAGTTTTATTTTAAAAAATTGCATCTAATTTTGTTCATGTAAAATTTTCGCATCTCGGATTAAGTTGATTGAACTCTACTAGTTAAATCTGCCTCTGTTGGATTAATTATGAGCAATATTTCAAGTTATTATTTATTCATTAATTAATCTTTCACCTAACTCTGGCTCAGTGCAGACATAGCATGGCTTAGTCACTTAGCCAGGACACTTGGCCAGGACAATTGTTTTCCATCCTCTTAATTTTAAATTTATCACAGTTGACAGCAAATTGTCCTCTACCACTATATTCTGGATTACAATGACCAGTTCTTTCCGCAGCATTACATTTTGTAACAGCGTTAGTATATAATGCAGTAGAGGAAGGTCTTTCATTGATAAAGAAAAAGCATATACTGCATTTTTGTGCAGTAGAACAAAGTAGGAGGAGAAATGATACTTCCACTTTCGTTTTCATAGCATTTGATGAAATGTTGAAATTTTCAATTTGATTCCTACATATTCTCTTTTGTTTTCTTCTTTCTTTCCTAGGCTCCTGCATTCTCTATTTTCTGGCTTTAATTTTCCTTCCCTGGGTTGTGTTCTTGACTCTTGAATTTTCATCCTTTATGACTCTGAACAAAGAGCTCTTCTAAGAATGCTCCTTATTTGGGTAACTTTCTCTGTGCCGACAGCTCCACATGAAACTCTGGAGCTCACATATCTCTCTTCTTTCCTATCCTTCTGCTCTCTCTCTATATATATACATCTCAGTTTAAACACATTACTAATTCTTAGAACCAGTATCTCAGAGAATATAAACCATCTACAGAACTCATTGTCTGCATTAACATGATTTTACTATTTCACTATCTTTATCAACCTAACTTTACTTTTTCAGAAAATTTCTTGGCCAGGAAGAGAAATGCTGCAAATAGTGTTATTGCTAGTTCTAAGAAAAGTCTGGAAGACCTATCCATTCTTCAATAGAAAACGTGAAGGGCAGTTTAAACCCCAAGACTCTCTGATGCTTTGCTGCCACATCCTTACCTTACTGAATCCAACAGTCATGAATTATTATACCATGAACCTTACCCAGTCCTAAACAAGCCCTGAACTTCCCCACCCCATTCCCCATCCTTGAACTCAAAGACTCACCTTAAACTAGTCTTCGAAACCTCATAAATATGCCAGCTTTGCCCTCTTTCCTCCAAGGTGCTACTAAGACTATGAGGCATTGCTCTCCCTTAGCACAGTAAACAATAAACTCACCTTTGTCTTATCAACATGTTGTTTGATGATATTTTGGGGATCCAGCATCCAACATATCTAAAACCAAATGAGTGTTTCTCCTCTGAGAAGCTCCTGCTCCTCTTTACTCTTTATCATAATTCCACTAATGGAGGATTTGACTTGGTTAAGATTTCCTGGCTTGTTTCATGGATTTGAAATAGTGGACTATTATGTCTATACTAAAAATAATACCAGATCACAGTTATTAAATTTATACTCTTTTAAGAAGTTAAGAATTTTATTTTGCTTAAATAATCTATATATTTAATCATTAGGATTTTCTTCCTTTAAATTAGTAAGCTATTTAAATCTTCTATTGATTAATAAAACTTATCTCAACATACACCAGTCACCAGATAGAAGAGGAACTATCTTTGCCATTTTTCTCTTTCCAACCATCCTCAGAACCTGGCATTCCTACTTTGGAAGGATAATTTTGACCTATTTCCAATTTTATAGCAGTTTAAATAAATTATATCCTAAATAATTTTGATGAATTCTTCATTTCTATTCTCTGGCTTTAGAATTATTGTCAACAATATTAATGCCACAAATGGGGTGGTTTTCACAATCTTAATTTTAACTTAAGGGCTTAAAATCATAAGTATTCCATTTTTTGAAAGGATAATAAGAACAAATACATACATTTGATTAGGAAGAGCATAATATCTGATATCTGATATCTGATAGTATCTGCTGATACTATCAACAGAAGTGTATGAACAATACCTGGCCCACAGCAAAAGTTCTATAAATGTTTGTGGGGGCTCCTGGGTGTCTCAGTAGGTTAAGCATCTGACTCTTGGTTTCAGCTCAGGTCATGATCTCACGGTTCAGCTGGTGAGATCAAGCCCTGCGTTGGGCTCTGCGTTGACAGCACAGAGCCTACTTGGGATTCTCCTTCTCCTTTTCTCTCTGCAAATTCCCAGCTCATGCAGGAATGTTGTCTCTCCCCCCGCCCCCCCAGCCATCTCAAAAGAAATAAATAAACGTAAAAAAAGTAAAAAAGTAAATGTTAGTGGAATAAATACATGGTTTTACTTTGTGAAAATCAGAAACTGACTCTTGTGCCATACATCGCTTACTCCCAATCAATAGCTTATTTTCCTCCTTGTTAAGAAAACCTTAATGTTTAGTACAATATATCATGACCAGGAATAAAGGTCTTTGCTTGCAGTTAATTGACCTTGTGACTATGATTAATTCAAGAACATGCAGGTGGATATATTTACTTGGAAATATGGGAGCCTCCTTAATACACAGACGTCTTTCTAAAAATAAAATGCCCTAAAAGCCAATAAAGCTTAAGCTTCAAGATGCTTCATTTACATGGACTTCTCTGTAAGTTATATATTTATAAATAAATTTTCAAATTACCTTGGTTTGAATGTACCTTTATCTCCTATTAAGATCCCAGCTGATACTATACTTTTGAAACATAGTTGTTCATAAATTATCATCTTTTGCCTTTATATTTAGTTCTGAATTAAACGATCTACTTTAATCTGAAGGGTCATTGTTTACAATTTAGCTTTAGTGTGTAATTTTATAACTTTTCAGATCCTCTTTATGCCTAGTGAACAAGAAACATTTTTCTGCCCATTATGTTTGAATCTTTTGACAATTATTATTATTTTTTTATCTGAGAGAGAGAGAGTGAGCACATGAGTGGGGAGAGGGGAAGAGGGAGAGGGAAAGAATCTTAAGCAGGCTCCACACTCAGCACAGAGCCCAACATGGAGCTTGATCCCATGACGTTGGGATAATGTCCTGAGCCAAAATCAAGAGTTGGATGCTAGCGGTGCCTGGGTGTCTCAGTCAGTCCAGCGTCTGACTTCGGCTCAGGTCATGATTTCTCAGTTTGTCAGTTCGAGCCTGGCGTCGGGCTCTGTGCTGACAGCTTGGAGCCTGGAGCCTGCTTTGGATTCTGTGTCTCCCTCTCTCTTTGTCCCTTCCCCTGCTCACGCTCTGCCTTTCTCTCTCAAAAACAAATATTAAAAAAACAAAAAAAGGCAAACACTCAACTACCTGAGTCACACTGGCACCCTGAATCTTTTGACAATTTTGCTCGTTTCATCTTATTAGAGACATCAGGTGGATTCTTTTTTAACCAACTGTGTGCTATAAGTTTCTGAACATTCCAATAAAAACTACTAATAAGAATATCCCCTAAATCTAACACCTATAGTAAAATTCCTATAACACTATACTATAAATATATAATATACAAAAATGTATAGTAATATCATGTTAATTAATGATAAAATGCAGCCAGTTAGCATGCAGCACACATCCCAGTGTAATATTTTTTAAATGGTAGATGGTTATAGTAGGTACATGATGATAGCAATGACTGAGAGCAAGCCATAGAAATAGTTAATTACAGATTTAGAAAAACATTCATGAGGGAAAAGCACTGCTCCAGCATTAGCTTATTCCTACATTGAACAATTCATCAATGAGAATTGGTAATTGCTGAGTAAGATAAAGTAGAATTTGTATGTAACGCCTGCAACATGCAGCAATTAAAAGATACCAGGGAAATTAAAAATAGAGCACTTGCCCTGAGGATCTTCAAATCTAATTGGTAACATACTTAAATAGGATAGAATCTGAATTACAGAGATAGGCTATATTATAGATCGATAGATATTAACCAAATCAGTTAAATAAATAAAATTCAGAAAGAAAGAAAAAAAAAGAATTTATAGCAAATGATGGCAAGTGAAGATGGGAGAAAAAAAATTTTGTAGTATAAAGAGCAATTAAACATTATCAGTTTATTTGTAAATTAAAAAAAAATGTGCTTGATCTGCTATACTGATTCCTTAAGTTAAGTATATACATTTAAGAGACACTTTAAAATTTAAATAATGGACAAGGGATACTAGCATTAATATATACAGAAAATTTAAAGTTTATTTCTCTAAACGTTTTTTTTAATCTAGAACCTCGAATTAGAGATTACTTATTATTCAAAAAGCATTATATAGAAATATTATGCTTTACATTCAATCAAAACAATTTTTTTTCTTTTGAAGACATTCTAACAATTTACTTACTTTATGATGAAGGTATTTATTTTGAGAAATGCTTTTCCTGAAATCCAGATCCTGTCCTTCTAGATAGTTCATAGGTTTTGACATCATTTAAGACTTAAGCTAGGTTTGAGTACATGTGCTATTGTTTATACCAGAAATCTTACTGTTCTCTGAAATAATGCAATTACACTCAGTATTTTCATTTTAATTTTTTTTAACGTTTATTTATTTTTGAGACAGAGAGAGACAGAGCATGAATGGGGGAGGGGCAGAGAGAGAGGGAGACACAGAATTTGAAGCAGGCTCCAGGCTCTGAGCCATCAGCCCAGAGCTCGACGCGGGGCTCGAACTCACGGACCGCGAGATCGTGACCCGAGCTGAAGTCGGACGCCTAACCGACTGAGCCACCCAGGCGCCCCACACTCAATATTTTCAATGAGATTCCATGCTGAGCATAAAATCAGTTTTATCACAAAGGTATGGTTTAAAAAAATGTCCAATAGCAGAAAATCTGAAAGCATAAAAAGGAAAATATATTTCTCACAGGGAGTAGAACAAAGCTTTTTCATTTTGTAGAAACCTCTGCTTAGAATCTGGACTCAATCTTTACATTTATTTTAAATTGCTGAAATTATCACAGCTTTTACTTTTGATTAAAATAATCTTGCAATTAATCGTCAAGGCCCAACATATAAATTTCTCATGAAATTGCTATACATATATGTGAATTGTATCTTAGGAAGAAACCATTGGTATTTTGTTTCTCATCTTTCTTTTCTTTTTTTTTTTTTTTTCATTGTTGTTGTTATCAAAAGAGGCAATAGTACAATGGAAAAAGCCTGATAGGGGATATTGAAAAATGGGTAAGAGTTTCTGTCCTGCTTTAATTTAATATTTTATTTGATTCAAATCAATTAACTTCTCTGCACCTCATTTTCCATATCTGTAAAATTATAGGATTGCAGTAGGTTATACTGAAGTTTTCTTCAATATCTAAAAGCATATGATTCTAACACAAGCATTTAAAAAATATTAGCTAATCTTTGAAAACTATGTATACACACATTATTGCCAACTATACTATGCAATTAACAGACAAGCCATTTTAGATTCCAGTCTTTAAAAAGAAAAGATTTAATTAAAACAAAACAAAACAAAACAAAACAATTGGGATACTGAGGTGACTCAAGTCAGTTAAACATCTGGCTCTTGATTTTGGCACATGTCATGATCTCACAGTTTGTGAGTTTGAGCTCCTTGTCAGGCTCTGTGCTGGTAACGTGGAGCCTACTTGGGATTCTCTCTCTCTCTTCCTTTCTCTGCCTCACCCCCCCCATCTCAAAATAAAAAAATAAACATTAAAAAAAATGAGCAATACTTAATAGAGGAAAAATTTACATACTATAAAATGCACATATCTTAGGTGTGACGAAGCAAACGTATGCCCTTATACTAAAATCCCTTGAGTCATTTCCATCACCCTAAAAAGTTTCCTGGCACTCTTCTCCAGTCAACCGCTCCCTCTAACCACTACTCCAGAGGCAACCATTTTTCCACTACTCTGATTACTATCATCATGAGCTGCTCATGAACTTCATATATATATATATATATATATATATATATATATATATATAGTATATACATCTTTATCTAGTTTCCTTATTCTGAAATTCCTTCATGTTGCTAGATATATCAATGCATTGTTCCTTTTGAATTGATGAGTAATAACTCGTTTTATAACCCATAGTTTGTAAATCCAATCTACTGATTGAGAGATATTTGGGTTGCTTCCACTTTAAGTTCATAGGAAAAAAGCTGTTATGAAAATACATTTACAAATCTTGTGGACATATACCTTATTTTTCTTGGCTAAGTACCTAAGAAAGAATGGCTGAGCACTTTTACAAAATGGCTGAACAATTTTACATTTCCGCCAGCAATGTACGAAAATTCCCTTTGCTCTATCACCTCACGAATTTTACATTTTATCCATTTGGATGCTGTGTAGTTTTAAGTTGCATGTCCATGATGACTAAAGATATTAGACAGCTTTTCGTATGTTTGATGGTCATTCATATATATTTCTTTGTGAATTGCTTGTTTAATTCAATTAATCGAATTAATAAATTGGCTATTAAAAGTTACGCTAATCAAAGACACCATTAAGGAAATGAAAGGGCAAACCACAGATGGAAGAAAGTCTTAGTAATACCTATATTACACATAGCAATAATATGTGAAAACACGCTTTTATCCAGAATGCATAAATAATTCCTACAAATCAATATGAAAAAGATAAGCAACACAATTTTTAAAATGTATAGATTCTAGTCTTCTACAATATGCTTTAGGGTAGGTCTTCAAATAGAAATAGGGGTTTAAGGATTAAAAGTTTAGATTGAAGAGGATCTTGGGTAGATCAGTCAGTTATGCGGCTGACTCTTGGTTTTGGCTCAGGTCATGGTCTCTCAGTTTGTGGGATCGAGCCCCATGTGGGGCTATATACGCTGACAGCATGGAGAAAATAAAATTGAAATTTATGAACAGTTGTACAAAACATATAGAGACCCCCAAAATATTTCCAAGGACAGAATTACATGGGAATCCATTTGTCAATTCTATCTCACCAAGGCATTAATTTGCTATGACGGGAGACCAGATGCAAGGCCCAACCCATTTCTTGTCTTCTAGGTCTTGAAATGCCTTTCTCTAAAATCCATTCAGTTTTTGTTTAAACTGTAATCTGAATGTTTGTTACTTTCTACTAATACTCTCCTTCTCCCTATCTCGCTGAGGAGCTCCTGTCCTTATGATGCTGGCACATATCAGATGCCTCTATCATACTCAGGACTTTTCATTATAAATGTTGATCATCTGTACTTAACTTTACAGTGGGAAGGTTTTAAATGACTCTAGGAATGTCTAGTCTTTAAGATAAGAAAGATAGGTTCCCAGGTGGTGCTTCCAGTGTATCAACCCATTCACAAATCAAATTTAGTTCTATCTTTTCTTTTCTTTTTTGTTTTCAACCTTTTATTGTGAAAACTTTCAAAAACACACAAAGAACAGAGAATAGCATGATAAACTCCATTCATATATATCCCAGCCTCAACAATTATTAATAGATGGACAATTTTATTTTATCAATATGCCCTCCATTGCTCTTCCTTTCCACTGAATTGGTTTAAAACAAAACCTAGTCCCCATATCATTTTATCCACAGTCCTATAGTATATACCTTTAAAAATGGGAACTTGTAATTATCACACCAAAACTAACTTATAATAATAATTCTTGAATATCATAAATGTGTACATGTTATATTAACCCAGATCATAGCATATTTGGTTTATATGAAAATTAATCAAGGGTATTTGAAACAAGAGAAACATCTGTTGTTTTAAACATTTTTTTTGAAACATGTGCTTACCTTGTGCTGTGAATTTTATATGAATTTATTGTATTCATTCAAGATCATAAGGTGTTTTAACACCCCCCAAATATTCTTATTTTACAAGGCACAGTCTACATATCTCAAATTGAGAGCTAATCTAATTTTACGTAGGTTTGCAGTCATATCAATCTTTTCTTCACTGTTAAAATTACTTGCTAGCAAGCCTTTCAAAATATCTACATTCCCCTAGAAGCTTGGTAAAGAGTTTGTTATCGCACTCATTCTGCAGAAAAGAAAACAGGGGTTCAGAGAAATATTTGATGTGAGTCATAAATGGAGAAACCAGTTTTTGAATCTGATATTTGTGCTCTTTCTAGTGGACTACGATAGGCTTCTCTGATGCAATTGTAACAGGAATATTAAATCCAGTGTTTCCACTCTGCCAGCTATGGTACAAAGTACCATCACATAGAAATTAGTAATTGTCACAATTTCAAAGTAGTCATTCTGCGATGAAAGCAAAATTCTTCACTTCATACATTACCTTCTAGTATTATTTTTCTTAAAAGTAAGCAATAGAGAGATGTTACCAAAGTAGCCTAGCATCTAAAACTCTGACAATTCCACCTCAACTATAATAATGACTGTGGTGATAAGTGCATCCTTTTCCTCACCATGAAACGTCTGTGTTGACTTCAGAATCAACTCTGATGTACCTTCAAGGAGCTCCCCAATCCTCTCAATTACATCTCCTCAATAGCTTATGAATGCACCCCCATTTTGCTGTATTTGTTCAATTATACATTAAGAAACAACTATGTACAAAAGAAAGTGATGTATTAGGTGGTATATAAAGATGGTTAAGCATTTTCATTATCTTCAAGCGAGTTTACAAAGTATAGGAGAAATGTAACCAAATTATTACCATAAAAAGTAAAAAAAAAAAAAAAGAAAGAAATGATCTTAAGAAAGACAGGAAGAAAGTAATATGAGAGTTAAAGAAGCCCTAAAACTTATTTAAAAAGATTAGAACAGAGGTCTACAAGTGTGGAGGCATCTTTTGTGAAACTCAGAGTGACACATGGGAAGACCAGAGTTTAAAAGGTAAATTATCAGCATGTAAGAAAAATATATGTCCTTCTCTCTTCCACCCTCAGCCTGGCTCTTAAGTCAGTCTCCATACCCTGACTTCCCCCACAGGATCCTTGACATTTAAAGTAGAATATTTTCAGTAATGCTAAATAACTGTGATCTCAAATGGCACTGTTAACCTATTTACATTTTATGCATGATGCTGAGTACAAACCTATTCAGCAGGGTTCAAGAATAATAGCAAATGCTTTCATCTATTTTTTTTAACCATAGTTACTGTTATATGGTTGTCTTTCTCGATTACAGCTGTGAAGTCAAGTCTTACTTCATAAGCTATTTTAATCTGCATTAAAATTCAAATATTTTCATCAAGTTCAGTGTCTGTGGATATAGTACAGTCTCTAAAAATTGAGGAGAGAATTGTCAGCACAGACTTCATTTATTGAGACTAACGAATGTGTTAATGTGCCATTGTAATTGATGCAAAAAAAAAAAAAAGTTGCTCAATTAGAATTGGGAAAGGGACCAAAGAAGTAGTGTCCATAATTTACATTCTTTGTAGAAAACTACAGCCCGACATTCTAGGAAATCTTCAGCTCTATTATAGATTTCCTTAGCACGGTCAGCATAGTCTGGGCACTATTCTATCTTTGTCTCTCCACCTCGACAGCTCTTTAAGTAGCTGTGCCAATATGGAGGCCATAGGACACCATAGACGTGATGCGCACACGTGTAAACAAGTAACAGAATCAACCTGAGGTTTTTAAATGGCTTATGTGTAACTAAATATAACTTTATATGTAGGACAAAAATTTTCTAAAACCTATTACTGGAACTTCAGTCTTATTAACAGCATTAAACATTTAGAGGGAATAGTTGTATGTTAATTAGGAGGCAAATAAAATATTTGCTTCTTTGAGAGTATTTTAATTTGCTTAACCTAATAGCTTCATCACAAGTATTTGAAAGAATAACCAGTGGTGAATGTTAAGACCATGAAACATTTTAATGGATGATAAATTTTTAATTGAAGAATTATAATAATAAAGCTCAGTATTCATGATATTGGATCAATTCAGAACTTGTTGCAAATACAAGAATAATATTTTCCATATAATCAATTCCTTTTCAAGTTTTCTTTTCTTTTCTTTTTTTTTTGGTTTAATTCTACTAAACAGTCTTAATTTCTTGAGATTTTAATTAAAGAGACACTTTTATTTTTCTTTATGGGAATTCAAATGGCAGAATACTGGTGTCATTATTAAACATTTGTTCCAAAAATGATGATTCTTTTAATACTTGCTTTGGTCACCTGGAGAAATATCAAATTAGACAGCTTATAATGAATGAGCCACTTTATGTGACCTAAGTTTAAATGTTCTGTCTTCTGTGCTGGAACAGAAATGAAATTTAATTGGGATCATAAAGAATTTTAAAAATTAAAGACTCTTCTTAAAATTACAATTATGCCTATTAGTAAGCTTTCCACATGAATACACCTGAAAAATTAGGACTTTGTGTTGAGAAGACGAAGACATGGAGGTGGATAAAATTGAGTACCATTAACTTAGAAAAGTTACCTTTGAAAAGTGGTTTCAGGATTTGAGAAGAGCTTTTATTTTTTCCCTAAAATCTCAACTATTACTGTAAAAATGTTTAATCTGAACTAAATATGAGGAAAGAAATCAATCCTCTTAAAATTGATGCAATGCCTTGCTTCAAGTCAGAATGAAATCATTTGAAAAGAGAGAGAAAATTCAAAGACCAATTCTAGTGGATCGCAACTGCCTAGAAAAGGGGAAATTACGAATATCAGAATAACCCCAACAAACGTTTTCTGAACCATATGTACACTAGTTTTTCGTAAACCCTTTCTCCGCACTTGACAGTCCTTACCATCTAACAGTTTAATTCCCGTTTATCCCAGTTTAATTTATCCAACTATCTAACATTTAATTCCCATTAGAGAACACCTGCCAAATTTTGTCTTCCTTCTCAGTAAACATCCACTGAATATTGCCAGTCAGAGTTCAACATCTCTAAAAACTTTCCCTATGGCAGACTGAAATCTTTCTGCTTCTTCTGTCTTTGGCTTTAAGTTGTATCATGTGGAGCCATAGACGATGAATTCGCCTACTTCCAACACATTGCCGTTACGCTCGAAAGCAATGACCTGTTCTCCAAGCCTTCTCAACAAAAGTTCTACTTTACGTTTACGTTCAAGAGGTTGTGGTGCAAATCACTAATGAGGGGCATGAAGGAAGCTCGAATGTTTATTTTTTGGGTGAGGAGACCCCCCTGTTGATGTTAAGAAGAAAAATAAGGCAATGATGTCAGAATCTGAATGCTAGCCTGAGTGAATCATTAGTCTGACTCAGTGCAGCCGTTCTCATATCTTTAAACAGATATGCTAACGTAAAATATTAGTCAGGCATCTGACCTAGGATTCAACCTAAAGGAGCTATCAGTTATACCTAATTATTAACAGAGTGGCAGAGACGGCTGTATCAGTCACAATCACTTGGCATAAAGGAATCATCTGCTTGTTAGAGCAATGATTACTGAGACAGCAAGTTGATTTGAAAGACATGCCCAGGGGTGTCCAGGTGGCTCAGTCAATTAAGCTTCTGACTCTTGGTTTCAGCTCAGGTCATGATCTTATGGTTTCATGAGTTTGAATCCCGTGTGGGGATTCACACTGGGGGGGGGGTGAGGAACCTGCTTGGGATTCTCTCTTGCCCTCTCTCTCTCTGCTCCTCCTCCACTCGCTCTCTCTGTCTCTCTCTCAAAATAAATAAATAAACTTAAAAAAATAAATAAAGACATGCCCAGACTCTCCATATTAAATAAGGTAAAGCTTACAACTTACGAAATACATAAATAATATATATAGTTATATATGATACTCAATATTCCTTAAAGTATCTTTATTTTTAGTGCTAGAGATAGAAAATATATTTTAAGAGGTTATGTACATATTTAAAGAAAATAATCTTACCATTATATAAAAATGCAGATCTAGCTAATAAAATGGATATTGTAAATGCATAAAAATATATTTATGAATAAAGAATATATATTTAGAAATATGATATAAAAGCTTTTTAAGGTTTGAGGTGGGGGGAGGGGCAGACAGAGAGGGAGAGACAGAGAATCCCAAGCAGATTCTTTGCTGTCAGCACAGAGTCCGACACGGGACTCAAACTCACAAACCAAGCTGCGAGATCATGACTTAAGCCCAAGTCAGACACTTAACCAGCCGAGTCACCCAAGTGCCCCTAAATATTTTAAATTATACACATACACATACACACAGTTTTATTAGGATAACAGTTAAGAAAATAATTCAACTATTTGTCATATATTCCTTAGGGGTTTATTCATATAAAGTCTTTCTAATTTTATGAACATCAATGTCACAATGCTGCTAGTGTTACCTTTCAAACCACAAACTGGAAAATGATACTTCTCTGGGAAAAAAGAACAGAGGTATGATGGTTTCCTACGCTATTACCTAAAGCATGAAAATCCCTGGCATGCACTATAGCACGTGAAGCATTATGTAATCCTTCCCAGCGTCATCTCTATGCGGTGGTCACATTGCCTGCTTGCACGGGCCATTGCCCCTTCCTGAAACATACTCTTCCCTTTTGCTCTGCAGAACTCATGCTCATGCTTTTGGGACCCAATTCAAATGGTCTCCTCTTGTATAGAAGCTTTCCTACCTTTTTCTATGCATCAGGAGCCCTGCTCTTCCCTGATCCCATAGAATCCACGATTCACACATTTTATTAATAGTGTGATTATATTTCCCTCCAGGCTGAGATACTCTCAAAAGCAGGGAATGTGTGTCATTTGTCTTTGTTCTCCAATGTCCTGCATGGTGCCGGGTATTGTTAGGAACTGCACTTGGATATTTTTATTTTGATGCCTAATCTCATCTTTGTCTTTCAACTAACTCTTTAATCTTAATCAAGTCCTTCAACTCTTTTGGTCTTGGAGTATCATGTTGAAGGGTATGTGCACGTTCAATCAGTAAGAAGGCAATGAAATATAAGAGAAATAGCACAGAATTTGGAGTAACACATTTGCTGCGTGTGCTAATTTACTAAGATCACTATCATCCCAGTTATCTCTGGTATAACAGTGATTAGTAATTACCGAATCCTGGGTTTGTGGTAAGGACTTAATGAGGTACAACATATAAAAAAGTGTCTGTCATTGGTTTGACTACTCAGATTCTAAAATATCTTAGGAACTTTAACAATCTATGGATTAAGAAAATCTTTTAGAAACATCTCTAAGTACAAAAAAAATGATTCTTTTCTCATAGTCAGTATTTTATCAAATGAAAATGTGATTAAGATGAAGTTTCTCAAAGCAAAGCAGTAAAAATAATAAACTGCTAAGAAGGTTGACTTGTCGAGAAAGTGTTAAAAGTATAAATTTTGATCTAGGAGGGGTGTCACTAACAGCGATCAAATTTTGGAGGATGCAAATAAGAAACAGACAAGCAAAATGTATTCAAAGTTTTACATTGGCACTTAAACAACAGGCCAAGAGAAATAAAAAAAAAATACTATGATGTGAGAATTGAAAGTGCACTCTAGATGTAAAATCAATGCCATGTGGTCCTGGTATTATGGAAAATCAAAGAAAAGTAATTTTTATCGAGAGCTATGTGAGTTTTTTAAAGCCATTGTTATAGAAGGTGAGATCCAGATTTTAAAATTCTAGTAGATTAAATTTAAAACATGAATTAAATTTTCATTTTTTGATTAAATTGCAGTATAGAATATTCTATATTGCTTGAAGAATTTGCCAGTTGACACTAAAAAGAAATCAGTCCTTTGATCTCAAAATAACAATTTTCTTAGATTTCATTATTTTGAAAAATCGATTTATTATTTTTTTAAAATGTTTATGTTTTTGAGAGACAGAGAGACAGAGAGACAGGGAGACAGAGTATGAGTGGGGAGGGGTAGAGAGAGAGGGAAACACAGAATCCAAAGCAGGCTTCAGTCTCTGAGCTGTCAGCACAGAGCCATACGCAGGGCTCAAACTCAGGAACCACGAGATCATGATCTGAGCCGATGTTGGACGCTTAACCAACTGAGCCACCCAGGCACCCCTGAAAAATCCATTTATTCTATGGCAATTATGATTGTTTCCACTAGAAACCATATTTGAACTATATTTCAGCAACCTATTTTAATATAAAGTGCTTTCTAAAATCAATAATTTAACAATGGTAATTATAGTCATCTTATTCTCTGTTGAAATTTATTTGGAAGACATAAGCAGATATTTCTTGTGTCCTTATTTTAAAAAATCCTAAACATTTATGTCCCAAATCTGAAGTTATGAGAATTGTGACTGTGTATCTGAATTTCTGTGGTCTGCGTGTGTGTGTATGTGTATATGTGTGTAAACACCCCCCCCCACCCCAACACACAAACAGCACACACATTTTATTTGCTTCCAAATATATTATGGCATTAAACAATCTAGTTACTGACAGATATTAATCAAATATTTATTTCAGTTCTACTGATCTACTGAAAGTTTATAATAGTGAGCTATTTGCTTATTAATTCTTATAAATTCACAACTAAATTAAGTATCCTTTCTTTCAGTACTGCCATCATATTCCAGAATTTCAGGGCCAAAGGATAATTATACTGATAGAGAAATGTTAAAAAGTCTTACTTGTTTAAGAAAATTATTTCATAGCATGAAATATAGTTTAACCAATGTTATGTATAAATAATCAAAGATTATACTTAAATTTGTGAAAAATAACTCACTCCAAATGATTTCTACACAATGAGACAACTTAAAAATTAAAAATTTAAAGCAGTCTCCATAATCGCTTTTGGTCAGCAAAGTAGTGAGCTTAACAATTCTCTGTCACATTGTGGTGATACAGAACCTGAGAGGGCTCAAGACACATGTATTTATACTGAAAGATGCTGTGAGACTTTTTATCTTTTGTTTCTGAACTATTTAATTTGTGACTTAATTTGCAAGGAAGTTCCCACCTATAAAGACCTATGACCTTTTTTGACAACTTGTTTGAGAAAATGGATGTTTGAATCTTGAAAAGTACAAGGTTCTAGAGAAAAGCCTCATGTTATCATTGAGCAGCGCATAGCGATGGAGAGAACACTAATGGCTGACTGGGTTCTCAATTTGGTCACCTAGTGACTGTGTAACCTTCAATGGATGCTCAGACTTTCCCGAGGCTTTGACTTCTCATTAATCCAGCAATAAAATAATACATCTTGTACCTTCTTCCTACAGCTATGGAGGAAAAAAAAGTGCTTAAGAAGAATGTAACATTTAAGGAATATTATTCCATCTTTTGCTATCATTCTAAAGATAATAAAAATCTGCATTATGAGGACCACCTTGGTGTAGTGTTAAGTATGACACCCAGAAACAAAAGACGTGAGTTATAATTATGTCCTCTGAATTCGTTAATTGGTTGACCTTGGAAAACCTACTTAACTCCTCTGAGCTCCCTTTATTTCTTTTGTAAAAAGCAAATGATAAGATAATTCCTCAAAAATGACAGGGAACTGGAAATAACAATCTCTTCAAGTAAAAATTACATGTTTTAGCAATGAAAATTTTCGTTCTTGATTTCTTTGATATAGTAGATAATGAAACCTCAATAATAACAATAAATTCTCTATAATAATAATTAAAATTCATTGAGTCCCTGTGTTTTTCAGGAAACATAATATTCCATATGTGCTATTTCATTTAATCGTCACAAAAATCCTCTGAAAGTTACTATTATTATCATTTTACACTAGGGAAAATGAATTTTGAAGGAAGGAGAGAGGTAATAGAAGATGTGTGTGTGTGTGTGTGTGTGTGTGTGTGTAAATGGCAAAAACAATTTAGTCTATGTTTATAAGATGCAATAGTTGTATCTCCTTGACGTTTTTCTCTCTTCATACTTTACTCTGTGCCCAAAATACAGGATATAAACTTTAAACTGCAAACAAGGTTTTACTGCTCAGTTATACAATTTGGCAGAGTCAGCCTGTGCGTCCACTTGTCTTACCTGAGACTTGTGTACGTCACTGCCCAAACAACCATCCATTAGAAAAGACATAGTAGAGGACTATGGAGTGAAGGAAACAAAGTCAGTTTAGGCCTGAAATTATTCTAAGCTAAGAGCCTTATCCCTAAGAAATTTAAGCAGATATGGACCTACTCCTGCAAAAAATTAGAAACATTTTGTAGTTTCCTTCATAACACAAGCCTGATGGTTTTTGATTTTTTTAAATCTCTTCTTTATCCCTTAATTAGAAGGAGAATTAAATTGGAAGAATCTTCTGAGACCCATGGCAGATTGTGTTTCTTAATGTGGCAGTGGCAATAGCTCTCAACCCTCATGCTCATCTACAATATGATCTTGTCTTTTTTGCAAAAGGCAGTGATGGGAGCCTGGGCAGAAAAAACTGTTATATGTTAAAATGTTTGAACCATTGGGTGAGGCTATAGTGGATCACCCCTTTCTTTTTCCTTCACACTCTGAGACTTGACGACTGACAACATTTCCTTTTGGAACAAGGAGAGCAACCACAGAAAACTGGTGGCTACCAAGAATTGGTCTCAGAGGGGTCTTGAAAAGTCTTCACCTCCCACATCCAGCTGAAGCAAGAATGAGGACATATTTTACTTTGGAAACAGGAGCAAGAGTTGAGAGGGAGGAACAACTGGTACTACTTCTGCCCATATTTTGTCCACAGGCTCAAAATTGTGGGATTCTGTCATTTGTTTTTCCTTTTCAATGTCTGTGGTTTGAAAAAGAAATGCTTATTATAGTTAAACTATGTAGAGAAGCTAAAAAAATGAAAATTCATACTTGAAAATTACTAAAGTTAATTCAGACACCACTAAGCAACATTTACCGTGGATGTTATTTGCTGCTGTCCTAGTTTGTTCTCAGTTACAAACGTATTACATATCTAGTAAATATTCTTGGACACTTTTGTTAGGCAGGCACTGTGTTAGATGGTTATGAATCAGAAAGGCCTGATCCTGGGGCATCTGGCTAGCTCAGTCGGTAGAGAATGCAACTTTTGATCTCAGGGTTATGAGTTCGAGCCCCACGTTGAGTGCAGAGATTACTTAAAAATAAAAGACCTGATCCTACCCTCATTTATTCGAGCAGGGAAGATAAACATAAAGTTAAATTTAAATTATGAGTTATATTTGTAAGAAAAGTGCTTGGTCCTAGTACAGTGTGTAACAGGGGGGCATAGCCTAAACTGAAGTTTGGGGAGACTTTTTTTTTTCATGATAGTGACATATAACCATGGACAAACGGGATCAGTAGGTGTTGACAGGGTCAGGTTGAGAAGAGGACCAGAAAAATTCCAGTCCAACAGAAGAGAATGTGCAAAAGGCTTTCAGTGGAAGATAGCTTGGTGCATTTAAGGATCTGAAAATGTTCAAAAGGACGGTGAAATTAAAAAAACAAAAACAAAACAAGCAAACAAACAAAAAACCCAGGGGAATACATGGGAAACAGGGCTAGAGAGAGAGATAGGACAATGTTATGCAGGGTAAGGATCCTGTACTTTATTTGGAATACATGGAGAATCCATTAGAGGGTTTTATACAAGAAAATGTTAAAACCAGTTTTGGTGTTGGTTGGTTTGTTTACTTCGTTTTTTAAAGATCCGAGTAATTGCACTATGGATAGTGGGTTGAAAGCGGCAAGAGAAAATGCTCAAAGCCACTTTAGCAAGTTTTTCATACTAAAGTAAGAAGTGATGGTGGATTTGATTAAGGTGCAAGAAAGATGAGAGATGCTGAAGAATATGTAAAGAAGTAAACCATTAAATAAATCAAATCAGTAATCAAAAATCTCCCAACAAACAAGAGTCCGGGCCCAGATGGCTTTCAGGGGAATTCTACCAAACATTTAAAGAAGAGTTAACACCTATTTTTTTTTTTGAAGCTGTTCCAAAAAACAGAAATTAAAGGAAAAGTTCCAAACTCATTCTACAAAGCCAGAATTACCTTGATTCCAAAACCAGACAAAGACCCCACTAAAAATGAGAACTACAGACCAATTTCCCTGATTAACATGGATGTAAAAATTCTCAACAAGATACTAGCAAACCAAATCCAACAATACATTAAAAGAATTATTCACCACTATCAAGTGGGATTTATTCCTGTGCTGCAGGGCTGATTCAATATCCACAAATCAATCGTGATACAACACATTAACAAAAGAAAGGATAAAAACCACATGATCCTCTCAATAGATGCAGAAAAGGCACTTGACAAAATACAGCATCCTTTCTTGGTAAAAACCCTCAAGAAAGTAAGGATATAAGGAACATACCTCAAGATCATAAAGGCCATCTACTAAAGACTCACAGCTAATATCATCCTCAATGGGGAAAAACTGAGAGCTTTTCCCCTAAGGTCAGAAACATGACCCGTGTGGTTCATCATAAAGTTGGAAGTCCTAGCCTCAGCAATCAGACAGCAAAAAGAAAATAAAAGGCGTTCAAATGGGCAAAGAAGAAGTCAAACTTTCACTCTTCACAGATGGCATGATATTCTACATGGAAAACCTGAAAAGACTCCACCAAAAAAAACTGCTAGAGTTGATACATGAATTCAGCAAAGTCGCATGGTGTAAAGTCAAGGTACAAAAATCTGTGGCATTTCTATACACTAATAATGAAGCAGCAGAAAGAGAAATCAAAGAATTGATCTGATTTACAATTGCACCAAAAACCACAAAATACCTAGAAATAAACTTAACCAAAAATGTAAAAGAAAAACTATACACTGTAAACTATAGAAAGCTTATGAAAGAAATTGAAGAAGACACACACAAAAAATGGGACAACATTCCATGCTCATAAGTTGGAAGAAAAATGCTGTTAAAATGTTGATACTAAAAGGAATCTACACTCTCAATACAGTCCCTATCAAAACAACACCAGCATTCTTTACAGAGCTAGAACAAAAAATCCTAAAATTTTTCTGGAGCCAGAAAAGACCTCGAATAGCCAAAGTAATGTTGAAAAAGAAAACCATCACAATTCCAGACTTCAAGCTGTATTACAAAGCTGTAATCATCAAGACTGTATGGTACTGACACAAAAACAGACCCACAGATCAATGGAACAGAATAGAAAACGCAGAAATGGACCCACAAATGTATGGCCAGTTAAACTTTGAGAGAGAGAGAGAGACAGAGCATGAGTGGGGGAGGGGCAGAGAGAGAGAGGGAGACAGAATCTGAAGCTGGTTCCAGGCTCTGGGCCATCAGCACAGAGCCGGAAGTGGGGCTTGAACTCATGAACCGGGATACCATGACCTGAGCCAAAGTCGGACACTTAACCGAATGAGCCACCCAGGTGCCCCTAACAGTAGCTATTTATAACGAAATGATTTGTTTATTCATTTATTGAACAACTGCTAAATGAGCGTTAACTGTATCAGGTACCAGACTGAATACTAAGGACAGAGGGTTAACCAATATAAACAAGTCGTTGTGTTCATGGATCTTAACGCTGTACTCCAACAGTAAGTCACTTGATATGGTATCTTTTATTTGATCGACATTAAAAGGGCAAATGACAAACCTGGCTATAGGGACTGGAAAAAGTAATGCTTCCCTCTAGAATCCAAATTACCACCAGTGAAGGATACCAACGATGAAGAGCAAAAACCCTAGGATTACCGGAAAGTTTATTTCACTATACTTGCTGCATATATAGAACAGGCGTAAGGGGCACACAGCAAACTCCCAGGGAGGCCAACTAAAGGATCTTTGTCAGCCGGCCACATCCTAAAAGTCTCTTTCTTTGTTGTTTGCACCCATTCACTCAACGTTGTGTCAGTAGAGTGTGTGATATTGTGATCTGTCTCAGTCAGAAGAAATTATTATGGATTTGCTTAGCGATATTTAAATGCTCAGATGATCCTTGTTATCTTTGTCATGTATCCAAGGGCGTTGCACATTGTGTTCACTGTGGTCTCTTAAATACAAGCTCTGCTCTATGTCCTTGAACGTTTCTTGATATACAATGAACATATTCTCCTCTGAAATCCTTTCTAAAAAGGCTAATAAATTACATCCAGTATAGCCTTTTAAATTTCAAATGGGCTTTTCCAACTTGACCAAACATAAAGCATATTTAAAGTGCTAGTTATTTTAAACCCAAGATTTACAGTAATAATAAGTGATCTGCTTCATCTCAACTTGACTAATGAGGCCAGGCTTGTACCTCCATAATGATGAATAATTATACTCTATCTTTCTAAGCTAATTCTCACAGGAGAGTCAGAGTTATGTTAAACTGTTAACCTTCTTGTGGTAGCACATGGGGCATCTTTCTTGCCTCCTCCTGAATTAATATGTGTATTTCCCTCCAGTGTAGAAGGACATCAAAGCATGACTTTGATACAGATATGATAGAGATAGAGAAAATGATTTGCATTCCCATTTGTTATCCGCAGTCACTTTTCATCTGGTGCTACTCATTCAGGTGGCTTTAAGTGACACTATTGCAACTGGAAAGAAATGAGGAACCGACACTTCAATGACTTTCCGGAGTCTTAACTTAGAACAGGAACTAAAATCTTGAAGCTTGTTCCACGCTGAACAAAAAGTCTGCCTAAATGAAACTTTTTTTTTTTTAACAATTTTACATAGATTTGTATTTTTGTTTGAGTGGTACCATAGACATGACATGTTTCTTTATTTTCCTGTCTTATACAGCTCTGTTTTCATATGGTTTCTGCATGTTTATTATTTTTTTTATTGAGGTATAATTGACATACATTATATTCGGTTCAGATGCCCATCTTAATGATTTGATATTTGGATGTACTGTGAAATGATCACCATAGTACGTCTAGTTAACATCCATCACCATACGTAGTTATAAATTATTTTTTCTTGCGTGGACAACTTTTGAGATTTACTCTTTTAGAAACTGTCAAATTTGGAATAATGTATTATTAACCACAGTTCTTATGTTATACATTAGATTTTTATCCATGACTTCTTTCTTTATTTTATCCCTGGAAGTTTGTGCCTTTTGACTACCTTCACCCATTTTGCCTACCACTCACCCTGCTGGCAACCACCAATCTGTTCTCTGTATCTATAGCCTTGTGTGTTTGTTTATAATTGATATATCAGTGCGATAGTATGGCATTTATCTTTCATTGACTCATTTTACTTAGCATAATGCACTGGAGGTCTACCCAGGTTGTCGCAAATGATAATATTTCATTCTTTTTTATGGTTAAATGATATGCCGTTATATAGATCACATTTCTTTTATCCATTTATCCATCATTAGACACAGGTTGTTTTTATATCTTGTCTATTATAAGTAATGAACGTGAAGGTAAACATGCCTTTTGAATTACTATTTTTGTTTTCTTCAGACATGCACCCAGCAATGGAAATTACTGAATCATATGGTAGTTCCATTTTTAAGTTTTTGAGGAACCTCCATACTGTTTTCCATAGTGGCTGCACCAGTTTATACTCCCACCAAGAGTTTCTGAGGAGTCCCTTTTCTTCACATCCTCACCAACATCTGTTATTTATTGTGTCTTGACAATAGTCATTCTAATAGCTATGTGGTGATCTCATTATGGTTTTGATTTGTATTTCCCTGATGATTAATGATGTCAAGCATCTTTTCATGTATGTGTTACCTTTCTGTTTGTCTTTTTTGAGAAAATGTCTATTCTGATTCTTTGTCTATTTTTTAAATTGTATTGTTTGGTTCTTTGCTACTGAATTCTTTATATATTTTTGATATTATCCCCTTATCAAACATATGGTTTGCACATATTTTTTTCACCCATTCAGTAGATTGCCTTTCATTTTGTCTATGGTTTCCTTTGCTTTGAAGAAGCTTTTCAGATTAATGTAGTCCCTCTTGTTTGTTTTTGCTTCTGTTGCTTTTACTTTGAGGGTCAAGTAACTATATATATCAATAAGCTTACTGCCTATGTTTTTTTTTTCTAGAAGTTTTATTATTTCAGGTCTTACATTCAAGTCTTCCATCCATTTTGAGTTAATTTTTGTGTAAGGTGTTAGATGGCTTTCATCACCATTGGCATGTTTCATCATTGGCATGTGGCTTTCCAGTTTTCCCAGCACCATTTATTTATTAAAGAGACTGTCCTTTCCCCGTTATATATTCTTAGCTTCTTGTCATAAATAAATTGACCATGCGTGCATGAATTTATTCTGGATCTCTATTCGGTTCCATTTCTGTATGTGTTTGTATTCATATCAGCACTACATTATTTTGATTACTATAGGTTTGTAATGTAGTCTGAACTCAGGGAGCATGATAACTCAAGCTTTGTTCTTCTTCCTCAAGATTGTTTGGCTCTTAGGGGTCTTTTGTAGTTCATACAAATATTAGGATTGTTTGTTCTGTTTCTATGAAAGATGCCAGTGGAATTTTGTTAGAGATTTTATTGAATCTGTAGATTTCTTTGGGTAGTATGAACATTTTGATATTATTAATTTTTTCAATACACGAGCATGGACTGGAACATGCAATACCTTTCTGTATATTTGTGTCTTCTTCAAATTCTTTTATCATTGCCATAGTTTTTAGTGTACAGATGTTTCATCTTCTTGGTTAAATTTATTCCTAGATATTCTCAGGTATTCCTTTTGATTAAACTGTAAATGGGATTGTTTTCTTAATTTCTTTTTTGATAGTTTATATTAGTGTAAAGAAACACAAGAGATTTCTACATATTGATTATGTAAACTGCAACTTTACCGAATTCATTTATTAATTCTAATAGTTTTTTGGTGGAGTATTTAGGGTTAATATTATATCATCTACAAATCAAGAAAGAGATTCTTAAGTATAGAGAAGAAACTGAGGGCTACCTGAGAGGAGGGGGATGGGAAACTGGGTTAAATAAGTGACGGGGATTAAGGAGGGCGCTTGTTGTGATGAGCACTGGGTGTTGCATGTAAGTGATGAATCACTGAATTCTACTTCTGAAACCAATATTGCGCTGTATGTTAACTAAAATTTAAATTAAAAATTATTATTAAAAAAGAAGGCACTTGCGATGAGCACCAGGTGATGCATGCTTTTGTCGAATCACTATATTGTACACCTAAAACTAATATAACACAGTCTATTAACCAACTAGAATTAAAATAAAAACTTAAATTAAAAAAACAGTGACACTTTTGCTCATTTCTGTCTCCCTAGTACCTATCATAGTCATGCAATCAGTTGGCACTCAATAATTATTTGTTAACTATGTGTATTGAGTTCTCACAAAACGCTGCGCATGAGGTATTATTTGTCCCACTCGATTTATGGGGAAACTGAGGCTTACAGAGTTTTATCAACTTGCTGAGAACCCTAGAGCTGGTTACAGACCTCACAGTCAGGCCCCTTTCCTGATTACCACGTTTGTCTTTAGTTTTTCTTTGCCTCTAGTATCCAAAATGTATCACACTAGATATTTTAAAGTCCTGAAAAAAGCTTTAGGATAAGTGTTTGTTCACATGTGGCTCATTCTTTACGTCTGCAATGTAATTATCAATTATAAAATGGATAGATATATCTCCCCAGACGTGACGCATTGTCTGTTATTACTTTGAGGAAATTGTATTGTCAGTGGTTATTTACTTTGAAATAGAAATAATGAATACCTTTCTGAAGGTTTGATGTATTCCAAAAAGTGTTGTTCCTCACATTGATACATTTCAATTAAAGACAGATTTTTTACAACAATATTTCCTTTATACTTTATAATTGTTTTTTTCCTCAGCTCTCCAAGGAAATGCAAACAGTGTTATGTAGCATATCAAAGCCTAAATTTTCCAAGTGTCCAAGACAACCTTCCCAAGAAAATCAATATATCACCCCCACAAAAAGGTCATTATTTTGATAAATGGTTTAACCAAGAAGAATTACGATAGGAGATGTCTTCTCAGCATTCACCTCATTTACAGACACATAAACCAATATGTTTAGCATGTGTTTCTCCCTCTCTCTCTCTCTCTCTCTTTCTCTCATTCACACACACACACACACACACACACACACACACACACACATACACACAAGTATGTAAACTGTTATAAGGCATGTACACACTCCCTTTGTTTATAGAGGTGCTGTAAAACCTAACTGATTTTTTTTCCGCCAAGGTTTATATTTTTTAAAATGTATGAATAACTTTCAGGATCTTAAGTTCAGTGTTGGGTTTTTTTTTTGTTGTGTTGTTTTCCTAAAGTTACCAACAGAGCATAATGCTTGCTAAAATGATTCTACTCCCCAATGAAGAAAAATTGAGGATTATAGAAAGATGATACTTTACACATCCATCAATCACAAACTCTCCTTCAACTTGAAAATTTCATAGGATCTAATTTCAATAGAACAGTGTTACTGATGCATGCAGTTTTGTGATTTTTAAATTGAAAAAGACACTAGACATTCTAAGCTGATATATAATTTCAGTGCTTTTCTGGAATGAATGAGTATTTCAAGGACTCAAAGATTGTGTTTCTTCTGCCCTTTCCTTGAAAGCTATGTAGTGTATGTCCAGTACATTTTTAAAAAGATCTCATATTTATTTCATTATTATTTTATAAACATCTACACAATTTCTAGGCACTATAAAACTACTATATATGATATTTCAAATATTTTAATTTACTGTACTTTATTGCACCTTTAATAATTTTTTATCCAACAGTTAAAAATTATTCTCATAGAATTCTAGGACTATAGAAGTAAAATGATTTTCTGGTACAATGCCTTCCTCTAGTAAAGCAAACACTTAAGGAGCTTTGAGAGAGAAGCCCAGTCTATACCCTTCACCAAACAGGCTTTATGCATTTTTTTTCCCCAAGTGAAGCTACTCCTTTCCCACTTTTTTTTAATATCACTTGTTTTCCACTTAGTAAGATCACAACATTTTTATATTATCTCAGAAAAAAAATGGAGTCATGGAAATAGGATCTTCTTTTGAAATGTATTTATTCTTCAACGTCTCTCCACAAAAGGCATGATATTGCTTACATATACTACAAAAGATAAAATGATTTAGATTAAAGGAAGATAAGTTTAAGAATATGATAAGGCTGAGAATCATATTAGCATAGAGAATTAGAGAATTCATATCCAGTGATCCTCAACAATCTTCAACAACAATAAAAGCAAGTCCCAAATATGCCCCAGACTTCACAGATCAACATTAGGAAAAACTTTATTTTTTCCAGTTTTCATCTATTCTGGCCATCTCTATAGAATGTGGTAGGCAGAATTCTAAGGCAAAATTCTTAAATCCCTGTGTATTCACAACTTCTCCTGTTTATTCAGTTCCACAGTAGTCTAGATGTTGCTATAAAGAGATTTTGCTGATGAAATTAAGATCCCAAATCAGTTAACTTTAGGATGGGTAGATTGTCTTGGAAGGTGAACCTAACCTAATCACACAAACCCTTTGAGGCTGAATCTAAAGGTTAGAAAAAAAAAAGTCAGAGATTCAAAGAGTGAGGTGGATCCAATAAGAGGGAGATTCTTTGTAGCCAGCTCTGAATATGGAGGAGATTCCATGGTAAGTGACACAATTTGTGGGAACTCAAAATGGCCTCTGGCAGCCAGCCATCAAGGAAATGGGGACCTGAGTCTTATAACTACAAGGGAAAGAATTCTGCCAACATCTTGAATGAGCAGAAGAGCATAAATTTCCCTGGAGCCTCCAGGCAAGAACTCAGCTCCCTCAACACCTGAGTTCAGTTTTGTGATATTCTGAACAGAGAACCTGTCTGGGCTGTGCTTAGACTTCTGACTTACACTACCAAGAGCTAATGAATAAGTGTTGCTTTAAACTGCTAATTTTGTGGTAATTTGGTTCACAGCAATAAAAAATGAATACTCTGTACAACTTTCAGAGCACAGGCCCCCACTCATAGTGCAAAGTTCATATACTTGTTTTTGGCAAAAAAAAACCAAAAAAAACCAAAAAAAAAAAACCACCCAAAAAACAAAAAACAAAAAACAAAGACAAAACAGAATCTTACTTCCATGGTTTTCACATGTGTCCCAAATTGGATGTGTCTCCTCTTGGATTCTTCAGTTTTCAAAAGAGGATGTTAACTCAAATACCCACCAGTTGACTTTTATGTGCACATAGTTCTGCCTTTAAATACAAGCATGATATATCTATATTTAGGAACTTTTCAAGAAGAAAAACACAAAAAAATTCTGACTCTCAACATTCAACAAACAATAAATCGAAAGAAAGAGTACTCCTAAGGATTGCCTGAAATCTTGACCATTCGTCTCTACTTCTGGATGCTTTTAAGGAGCCCCCAAATGAAGCTTAACATTCAATCATGGAATAACCAGACTGTATAATTTTTAACCTTCCACAATCAAGAATTACTTTTAACAAATTGTGCTTTTGCCTTGAGTTGGTTTATCTCTGGGGCAATTTCAGCACCACTTTTTTTGCCTTTTGTACTCTGTACATCAACCTTCAAGGACCTGTGTTAACAGAAGTTTGTCCATCTGCAATTTTTGGCTGTCAAGAATGCCCTGGGCATCAAGATATAGCCAACAGATTGGGGAAAATGGAGCATGAAACATGAGAAGGGTTTTAGGGCCCAGTCTTGAACTGCCATGCCTCATTTCTACTCACATTTATTGGTCAGACCTCAGTCTTGTGTTTATACCTTATTGCAAGAGCAGCTGAGAAATGTAGTTAGCTTTGTACCCTAATTTTATTTGCCCTAATTTTATCTTTTATTTTTATTTCACCTTGTTGTATAATGTATGTTTTAAAGATACTTTAAGATTTTTAATGAAGTATGATATGAATCAAACATCAAATTGTGTAGCTTAGAAGATGAGAATAGTACTTATTCCATAGGCTTTCTATGACATAGAAAATTAGTGAAAATTTAATGGATTATTACATATATAGTGCAAAGAAAAGTGCCTAATACGTAAAAAATGAAAAAAACTGATGACTTTTTTAAATGTTTATTTATTTTTAAGAGTGAGAGAGAGACAGAGTGTGAGTGGGAGAGGGGCAGAGTGAGAGGGAGACACAGAATCTGAAGCAGGCTCCGGGCTCCTAGCTGTCAGCATAGAGCCTGACATGGGGCTCGAACCCAAGAACTGTGAGATCATGACCTGAGTTGAAGTCCAATGCTCAACAAACTAAGCCACCCAGTTGCCCCCAAAATGATGGCTTTCTTGATTTTTTTATTATTATTTACAATGGTATAAAAAAAATGACTGCTTAGAAGAAAAACAGCTTTTCTTAGAATTACATTCTAAGACATTATGTTTCTGCTTGGTTCTCATAAAGTATGTATGATGTTCTTGACAATAGATATGAATAGAGTTTTTATCCATAACACCCTCCATTGTAAGTGATTGTGAGTCAAAGATATAGACCAAAAGCTCATTTCACTGGAAGCAATATTAACTAGAGACTAAGCTATGAGGTTTAGGATTTTCATATTCTAGCTTTATCTTAAGATGAAATTTTGGGTACCTGTAGAAATGAAGCCCTTCAGGTATTCTGATGTTAAATTAACTCTTACAACTAGAATTTTTGATAAGTAACCAAGAGTTCAAGGTTTTATTTTCTTATAAGAATCTAAAAAATAACATTCTATTCAATTACTTAAACACAGAATTATATTTTCAACAATCAATCAAGAACAGATAATTTGACTTTATATGTGTACGAGGCTACTTAGTAGTTGCTCATTGATCAGTTGTAATACCAGTATAATACCAATAATCCCAAACTTGAGAGCAACATTTAATACTTTGTATTAGGAATAGGGCAGCAACAACTATTATATTGTGTACGTTGTAAATATATCATTTAAATTAATTTCCAGTCCCTGATCCAAGCTCAAGATTGACATAACATCAATTAGCAAGGGAAAGTCAATTTGTAACTAATTATGTATGGTCTTATTTACCAATTTCATTTTGGTTTATGGTACTGTAACACTAGCAAGTTACAACTTTCTTATGGCTATTTCTATTCCAAGGAAAGTTATAAGAAACCATAGATTCGCTTTATAGAGGAAGAAAAAAAAAAGTAAATGTCATACTTCCACAAACCCACAAAGAAAATTTTAGTCAAGTAAGAGGAACAAATTCTCCCTGTAGAGGGAAGGGTTGGGGTGAAATTGAGGAGTAGCATAGTAAAATAAATACATTTGTAATTACAATAAAGATATAAATATCCCCAAATATTTTTATTATATTAGTTTTGCTGGTTAAACATAACCCTTTCATAAGTATTTATAGGATGATTTTAGTTTTGATGTTGAAGAGTAGTTGTAATTATTCAATGCATATTCGTGGGGGTGTGAACTTTCTGAGTGTCTGATGTTTTATTGTTACATAAATATTTGAGCAAATAAACTACTCCACTATTTTATCTCCAATGATTCGTGTCTTTTGGCCAAATTCTACTAGAATAGACACTAAAGTATTCATGCTAAAATGTTTTATTTACCATGTCATCCAAGAATATTAGATTTTATTCTCAATATTAAAGTTTATGCCAAGTATGTGAAATAGAAAAACCTAAAACTCTGTTGCGGTTGTTATTACAGTTGACCCTTGAACAACATGAGTTTGAACTGTATGGGTCAACTTATATATGGATTTTTTTCAATAAATACACTACAGTACTATAAATGTATTCTATCTTTCTTATGATTTTTTTAAATAACATTTTCTTTTTCTAGTTTACTTAATTGTGTGAGTACAGAATATAACACGCATAACATATAAAATAGGTGTTAACCTGCTGTTTATGCCATCTGTAGAGCTTCTGGTTAATAATAGGCTATTAATAGTTAAAATTTTGAGAGTTAAAAGTTATATGCTGCTTTTTGACTATATGTGGGTTGGTGCCCCTGACCTCCCCATTGTTCAAGAGTCAACCTTATTGGCTTCAGTCAATGTGTAAACACAGTCTTATCCAATTTCTGCTACATGTATTTCAACTGAAAAATGGGGATGGGAACAAAATTACAGAAATTATGTTCTGATTGTATATCCATTATCAATTGAAAATTAGATTCAGTTAAAATTGAAATTAAATTCACTTAGGTTAACTGAAATGAAGTGTAATTAAACAGCAATGAGATATCACTACATACCTATCAGAATGGCAAAAATCCAAAATACTGACAACACCAAACATTGATGAGAATGTGGAGCAGCAAGAACTCTGAATCATTGCTGGTAGAAATGCAAAATGGTACAGCCTCTTTGCAAGACATCTTGGTGATTTATTACCAAATTACACATATTCTTACCATATGATCCAGCAATCGCACTCTTTAGTATTTACCCAAACGAGTTGATAACATGTTTGCACAAAAATCTGCACATGGATGTTTATAGCAGCTCTATTCATGATTGCCCAAACTTGGAAACAACCAAGAAGCCTTTCAGTAGGTGAATAGAAAAATTGTGGAACATTCTTAAAATGAAATATTATTCCACAATAAAAACCATAAAAAGGCATGGAAGAAGCTTAAATGCATATTACTATGTGAAAGAAGCCAATACAAAAAGTCTGCATATTGCATGATCCCAACAATATGACGCTATGGACAAAGCCAAACTGTGGAGGCAGGAAAAAAGATGAGTGGTTGTCAGAGATTGAGCAAGGAGGGGGTGATTTGATGGAGAACAGGGGCTTATAGGACAGTGAAACTATTCTGTATGATACTATAATGGTTAATGCATGTCATTATACATTTGTCCAAAAACCTTAGAATGTGTAACACCAAGAGAGAATCTTAATGTGAACTATGGACTCTGGGTAATAATGACACGTCAAGCTGTTGATTCACTGATCATAACAAGCATACCACTCTGTGGGGGATGTTAATGGTGGGGGGAAGTCTGGTGGAGCAAGGAATGTTGTATGTGGGAACTCTCTGCTCTTTCCACACAATTTTGCTGTAAACGTAAAATTACTCAAAAAAGAATTCTCTATTTTAAAGGTCAATTTGACTCTTTAGGAAAAAATTGTTGTGATAAATACATATATTTGCCATATTGAAGATGTTCATTTATATATTTTCAATTGTTTGATGACAATTCAGAGAAATTGGAGGATTTCATAATAGTTCCCAGATAAAAACATTTTGCATTTGAAATCAGCAAATAGGATTTTGAAATAGGTATATCAATATCCATGTTTTTAATCCCTACTTGGTTTTCTTTTCAACTCGGTTATAGGCAAGAAACCAAAGTGGTATTAGAGAAAAAAACAACAAGAAAAGCACAATCAAGTTGAAATACTTTAACTGATATCAATATCCTGCAGCATTCCATAAGATATAATCGATAAGTGAGTACACTCTAATATCATGAAATGATATTCTGTTTTCTGATGCATAGAAAATATTGATGCAGAAATCTCATTTGTGTGAATTAATAATGCAGATACAACATATTTCTATGAACCTTTAAGTTCAGATATATTCTAGGGGCATCTGGGTGGCTCAGTTGGTTAAGTGTCCAACTCTTGACTTCCTGATTTCCACTCAGGTCATGATCTCATGGTTCATGGTTTCAAGCCCTGCATCAGGCTCTGTGCTGACAGTGCAGAGCCTCCTTGAGATTGACTGTCTCCTTCTCCCTCTGCCTCTCTCTCTCAAAGATAAATATTTTTTTTAAAAGAAATATTCTAACAAGTTTCTCCTTTATACTAACTCAGAAAATCAGAGATACAAAAAGCCATCAAAATGACACAGTGTGGTTAAGTCAGTGATTCCAGTCTTTATAAATCCCTGGCTGGGTCACACTCATAATGGAGCAGTGGGCTTTACACAGTCTTGGAGCAGTTGTTTAACTTTACCTCTTCTCTCTGTGATTCTCATACTTGTGTCCTTAAGTCAATGAGCCACTGATCTCCAACTTGATTATAAAAAATAATTTATTGACAAAATTTAATGAGTATTTGAAATGTGTTTCTGCTTTGTTCTGTTTCAGGACTATATAATTATGTAATCTTATATTAGTAGAATTATGTTTGTTGAACACTTACTTGAGCCAGACACTATTTTAACTACTTTGTATGCATTTTCTCATTTAATCTTAACAATAATCATGCAAGACAGACACTGTTATTTTCCTTATTTTGTAGGTGGAAGAGCGAATAATTTGTCCAAGGTCACTCAGTTGGTGAATTTTCAGACACACCATTCCCCAATCCATCGCACTAACTCCTGGTCACCATATCGCATTGCCTCTTAAAAATAACCAGTAGGGGCGCCTAACTGACTCAGTAGAACATGTGACTTTCAATATCAGAGTCGTGAGTTTAAGCCCCAAGTGGGGTATAGAGTCTCCTTAAAATAAAAAAAACAATAAAAAAGAAGCATATGTACATATGTGTATATGTATTTACTTACATATATTTACTGATGACCAGAATAGGTTCATAAGATAGACAACTTTAAAATAAATTCTTCATGAAGGAAGTAATAGTAATGAATTAAAGAAGATTAATCCAAAATAACAGTTGGAGTTATTCTTTAAGTATAAGGAAATTGCTAAATTATTGGTGAAAGGAAATATACAAGAATGGGACTTAGGCACATTTTGGAAACTTGGTCAAAATGTTAATTAAACAAGAAGCTTGAGAGTCAATTATATTTCAGACTCTATTCACTGTTATTTCTTACAAATAATCATGATTCTGTAAATTTACTATTCAGGAACTTATTTGAAAATTTCGGTTAAAAGCACCAAAAGTAGAACCTTCCCTTTAGTGCAACTCAAACATATAGGTACACCTTTGAGAAAAAAATCTCATATTTTGTAACTTTTATCTTCTTCAGAGCTGTTCAGTTCAATTGCTATAAACACTTGTTGAATGAATTCTTAGTAACTGAATTTTTGCTCTGTTTAGTTTAAAGGATGCCAAATATGTCCAACAATGTCATTAAACATGTGTTTATTTATCTCATTAAAACAAAACAAAACAAAACAAAAAAGAGTCATATCAATTCAATTAAATATTTTAGAATAGGCACACATAAGTTTTTGTATCATATTTTTAAAAAAGGTTAATGCAAACAAGCAAAAATAGAGAATAGCACGACAATGTCACAGTCCAATTTAGAATTGAGATCCAGAAAAACTAATACATGAGACTTATGCTATTTATAAGATAAACTAATGATGATAAATGTTATAACAATTGTCATGACACTAATCCACATGCTTAAATTATTATTCTTCTAGAGGCAATTATCTGAGTCTAATAATCTATTTCCCAGATATATCCAAGAATCTTGTCAATGTGGAAACGTACCTCAAATCTGGCTCTGCTTGTTTATGTGCTAAGAATATAATGCAGTTTGCATTGTAATGTTTACTTCCTGCTGTTATCTTATGTTGTATCCACATCATTCACTATCATATAGGAAGTTATTGATCATTATCATCCAGCAAATCTGGGGAGTTGTTAATCTTTGAGTCTTTATTGTCTATTTAGTGATGGACCCACAAGTAAATCAAAATTACCTTTTCTATAGAATCCTTCTAATCTCCTCCATTGGCAGGCGTTTATTGAACTAGGGTAGAGGTGTACTTCTGCATTAACAATAACCCTTCCTATGCCTATTGTGGGACTTTTATTTTAAACAAGCATCATGTTTTTCTGGTAAGGCTGCATTTTTCTGGTATGATTATAGAGACAGAATTCATGTTTATAGGGAACATGCAGAAAAGGAGCTGAGGCCTCATCCGAGTATTTTATTGGTAGTTTAAATCACATTATCTACATTACTGCAACTGAACGCTACTTTCTATTCATCCTCTTAATGCTTTCTCATTCAAATAAGAGACATTAAAATCAGAAATGCTTCACATACTGGTTTTTGATTTTGCGTTCTGAATTTCTACATTGTACATTTCTTACATACAAATGGAGGAACTAGCACTAGGGTATTTGCAAAATCAATTGGAAAATTATTCATCCTCCATAATGTGGTATCTCGTAGGAATTGACATGATTAATCTTCCTCACATTCTAATGAAATTAACATTATTTTTTTGAATTTCAAAGATGAGTATATAAAAATAAAAAAAAAATGAAATATGGACATGAGACCAAATAAATAATAAAGCCAGTGCTTTTATGTTCACAAAAATGGCACAAATAACCAAGTCTATTTTAAACAGGGGTAGGAAAGAAACAAGTAAAGATAATCATCATTTCTCCTAGATACGGTCTTCAAAATGGCCTCTGTTCAAAGTTCATTACAACTTTGTTGGAAATTCTTTATGAATATAAAAGGAAATTGAACTCAACTGTGGCTAGGTGTCTTGGCATCTCAGCATCACGTCCAATGCCTTCTCTGCACTCCTCTGCATTGCAGGGAGTGGAGAGTTGAAAACTACATTTTCACACTCTCTTACTGGAAAGATCCCTCCTCATGTTTGGTCATGAAAAGGCTCAGGTGAGATATGAAGAGAGGAAGAAAAGCACGAGCCATTCTTCAGGCAGTACACAAACTCCAGACGACACGAGGTTCTGCAGCACTTTGGGGCATTTTTTTCTGGGAATCAACTTCCTTAGGTATATAGGCAAGAGAGCTGTCTACAACTCAGAAAAATGTCTACATCAGAAAAATGTCTACAGTTTTCTCCTTCCTTGTAAGCTACAGAAAAATTTAAAGGCGAGCTGCATATTTTTCTATCTTTTCAATAATTTTCTAAGCACTAATTTTATTTTAAAATCCCTTCCTTTTTGAATATCTCCCACTGATTATGTTTTCTGACAAGCCCTTCCGAATATACATACTGAGATATTCAATGAAAGTTGTTAGAAAGCTCCATCACTGTTACAAATCAATTAGATTTTGCCAGGACCCCACCTGGTCCCCAGGGCTTCCTTTTAATGTTAGAAGCTATTCAAGTCTGAATTAAAATACTTATGTGAAATTTATCTGCATCCTCATTCAAAGCCTAGAGTTTGCTCCTTTAAACTGTTCCTAATGACCCAAAGCCTTTAATTGCCTGGTCGTACGTAACACAGTGCTACCTACACGCTGAATTTGATAGATTAACTAGTTAGATAAATGTCCAGTATCCACCAGACCAAATGTCAGTGACCATAGGACTGTGCAGTTTCCAACACATTTTATGCAGAGAAATTTAAATATAGAAATCCAGGATTTCATCAACTAATCTGACCGGAGCACAAAAGTAATAATGCTTTCCCATTATAGGATTTGGGTATCATTTCTGTCACTGAAAAGTTGAAGCACCATTTGAGTTACTGATCGTGAAAAAGGTGGTTTTGTAACTTTCCTGAAGTTTACTTTATCACGGTGCACTGAGAATAGAAATCCCAAAATAGCTTTTTAGAATAGCCTCTTCTAAAAGAAAAGGAAGATATGAATCATAAAAAGCTTTTCCTTGTAAAAGTTACAGTTTTTCCTATTGATCTTTCTGAGTAATTTCAACTAAGAAGTGCAAGGAGTTGGAAATGAGTTCTGGAAAGATGTAGTGTGCCCCAGCATAAACTGTCCCCAAACAGACATTTGTGTAAAGATGAAACAAAACAAAACACAGCTAAAAAAATAGCCACAAATAATCCCAGCAGCACTGAAAATAAAATTTGTTCAGAGATCTTATTCCCCTCACCAAAGTATTAGTACCTGACTACTTTCAAGCATCTCCACTTATAAATTCAAATTGCACTTTCCTAGTTAGTAGATTTTTTTAAAAAAATAAACAGTAAAGTGAGGCCCAAGATTTTGAAGTTAATTAAAAAAGTACAACTTGGGGCACCTGGGTGGCTCAGTTGGTTGAGCGTCCGACTTCGGCTCAGGTCATGATCTCGCAGTTTGTGAGTTCAAGCCCTGCGTTGTGCTCTGTGCTGACAGCTCAGAGCCTGGAGCCTGCTTCAGATTCTGTGTCTCCCTCTCTCTCTGACCCTTCCCCGCTCATACTCTGTCTCTCCCTGTCTCTCAAAAATGAATAAACGTTAAAATTTTTTTTTAATAAAAAAAGTACAACTTGGTACATTCAAAATTATTTATATTCATTTTGTTTCATAAAAGCAAAATTTTTATTAAGAAATTTTAAGAGCCAAAACAATTTAAACAAAAACTAAACCTCTGCTGGCTTCACTTCTTTTCTTTCTTCCTATCTTTCTTTTTCACTAAAATAACCAGGGGCAATTAGTCCAGTTGACATTTATTGGACACTTGCAGCCTTCCAGGTGCTTTACATCGCTCATCTAATGCAACACTCATGGCAAACCTGTAAAGTACTAATAATTTAACGACCATTTCACAGCAGAGAAAACTGAGACATAGAGAGGTGAAGTACTTGCTCAGGATCACCCATCTATTAAGAAAACGCCGAATTAAAAACTGGGGAATATGACAAAGAGTTTCCATTATGAAGCGTTACAATATATTGTTGCCCACTAGATTTGTGATATCGGCCAGGACTCTCCTCACTTGCAAGTAGCTGAGAAGCAATGATAAACTAGATCAACACAGTAAAGATTTATTGAGCATTTACTAAACGCAAGAAATTTTACCAGATGTTGATGATAAAACTTAGATGTTTACTGTCCAATTATAGCAGATAACAATGGCAACCCATTTCATCTTTCAACACATATTCCGAGTTATGATTGTAACTTCCATATTATAGGCTCATAAAATGTGACCTTGCTTCCTAGACACATTTAATTTGCCAGCTGAATAGGATATCTATTCCAATCCATCTTGCATTACTTCCCCCCCGGCTATATCTAAGTAGTCCAGTGTCAGGAAGCTAACATCCAAGCCAATCAAGGACATTCTCTAGGAATGTAAATTTGGAGTTGGGGTTCTGACTCTTTGCTCAAGGAGATGACATATAGATTTAAGAGACCTTGGTGGCACTATTTTTCTGCTTTTATTCTGAAAAATAGCTTGTCTGAAGATGAAAGATGAAGCAGACCAGCAGTGAGAAGCAATATGAAATGTAGAGACACTCGGTTTATTTTCAATTGTTTCTGGGACCCAGCTGCATCTTTGTCCATGAGTTCTATGAAGCACCCTTACATCCTAGAAAAATGTTTGTCTTTTTTTATTTATGCTTAAGCCAGCTCAAGTTGGGTTTCTGTTATTGTCAATCCAAAATTTCAAACTATAATAGCAGAGATAGATTGACTTTTCGAGGCATAATCACCTGTACCACTGAGAAGGATTTTACCCAGTTTTTGTTTCTGATAGGAGCATTTTAAACATGTGAAAGTATAGAGCAGATTCTTTTTTTTTTTTTTAAAGTCAAAATCTGCTAGCGTTCTGGAAAGGAGGATAATGGCTCCTAATCAGATCTCATAGAATTTTCCACAAAGATCTCCAAACTTGGGACCCAATCTACTTTTCCATTTCATTCCTCTGTTCCTTATTAATCACTTAAATTCTAGCTGAAATAACTTGCCCTCATCACCAAAGACATAATTTCTCTCAACTGGGCTGATATTCAGCTGGTGTTCACTGGGATGGTAACTGGTCCCAGCAGTCATTGGTCAGACTGGTAAGTCAAGGCTCATGTCATGTTGCTTTTATTAATATTTTAAATTTCACTTTCAGCTTCTACAAGTCTGATTTGTTACATGTGTTTCTATCAGTCTAGTATGTCCTTCTCTAAATTGTCTCAATGGCAAATTCCCGGTCACTGATTCATTCATTCATTCATTCATTCATTCATTCAACAAATATTAAGCACCTATGAGACATGCATTATTTTACTCTTTTGGGAAACTAATGCATGGCTTGCTTTTTCAAGAGGGTCAGTTTGCTGTGGGAGGAAGACTCTAGAGGCAAGAATGAGGCAGGGAGACCAGTTGGAGCTCTATTGAGACCCTAGTCAACACTTGAGGGTATCTGGGATGATTATTGTAGCAATACGGACTGTGAGAAATAGTATGTTCTCAGGCAGAGCCAGAATTATTGGTATTTTAAATATCACCATTCCTATGAATTTCTCCATTACTCTACAAGCGAAGTTATGGGTCCTATCACATGTGCTTACATGCTATGCTATTAACATTTCTACTCTAGCTTTTGTCAATGGTAATTACGTTGTAAATGATTGACTTTCCATTCAGTCTTTGACCTCTTATAATTTAAGCATCTTAATATTTTTATCTTTCCTTCTCAATGTCTAGCACAATGCCTAGTTCATACTATGCAGTCTTTCTCAACAGAGAACAAGAGAATGAAATTAAATGGAAATAAATAATATTTCTAAATTAAGAATATGCATTTATATGCATTCTCTGGTATTATTGATTGAGTTAATTCTTAACTAACATGTAAGGGTAGTCTATTAATGGTATGGAAAAGCAAGAGTTAATAAAAAATTATTCTTTCATATATATCTTTGATATGTTTTATATATGTTATATATGATATGTAATAATAGTACATATAATAATATATTACATGTTATGGGGCACCTGTATGGCTCAGTCGGTTAAGTGTCCCACTCTTTCTTTATTTTTTTATAAATTTTTTTAATGTTTTTATTTATTTTTGAGACAGAGACAGAGCATGAGCAGGGGAGGGGCAGGGAGAGGGGAAGACACAGAATCTGAAGCAGGCTCCAGGCTCTGAGCTGTCAGCACAGAGCCCAACACGGGGCTCGAACTCACTGACTGTGAGATCATGACCTGAGCTGAAGTGAGATCATGACCGACTGAGCCACCCAGGTGCCCCTAAGGGTCCCACTCTTGATTTCAGCTCAGGTCATGATTTCACAGTTTGTGAGATTGAGCCCCATGTCTTGCTCTGCACTGATAGCATGGAACCTGCTTGGGATTCTCTCTCTCTCTCTCTCTCTCTCTCTCTCTCTGCTCCCCCCCTGCTCACACTGTCTCTCAAAATAAATAAATAAACTTAAAATATGCATAGATAATTTGTTATATATAAATATTATATAACTATTTTATACAGATGTATAAAATGGGCTCAAAAAGAGGAAAAATTCATCGGTTCTATGGCTAGTTTTGCAATGATTACCAATCCACTGCGTCATATTGGCTGAAGGAAAAAAGAAAAAGCAAAATTTGGTGAGAAATCTCAAAAGAAATTCCTGTTGAAGCCCATGTCTAAATTATTGGCAGCCAGAAATTAATGTTTTGCTCCTTAGTCTTGTTATATTTCATAGTTCAGATGGGAGTGAAGTGTCAACATTAAGTAATTAGATGAAGTTTATTCGCCCTCCCAAATGAGTAATCTTCAAAACCGTATTTACTACCAAAAACAGTGGCAGCTCTGAAGGAACACATCATGGCAGCACCACAGTGTTTAAGTGAAAGAAGCATTACAATATGGGTATCTGAGAAGTGGTAACTTGCTAGTGATATCGAAATTCTCCATTATCTAGAAGCTGTGACTTGTTTTTAAACTTAGCTCTGCTTGTGACACTGGGGAAAGATTGGCTCCCATATGTTGGAGAAAGTCATCGAAAAGACGGATTGCCGATTTGACCTCTGACCCGTGAGCCGGACCTGCGCACAGGGAGGCTCCGCAACCCTTGGCCTGCCCTTGGAATGTAGGTTCTGTTTGCCTTTCTTGCTCCCAGAGTCTAGTCCCAAGACGTAGCCTTGAGATCGCCAGAGGATGTTAAGAACATCTGCATCGTATATATAAGTGAGCCCAGTTAAGGCCTCTTTATAAACCTTTACAATCTGGCAGGCGGCACACAGATCCATTTGTCTGGCCACAGCCCAGGACAAGCCTCGGGTGTACGTTCCTTTCGCTTATTAAAACTGCCACCTACCAACTGGGAGTGTCCTACTCCTTTCCTTCAGGGTCTCCCTTCTCTCCACCTGCTGGGGGCCGGTTTCGGATTATACCTGGCCTGAGAGGGTTGTGAACCAACACCACAGTTTGAAGAGGGTCACCAAATGCAAAGACAAAAATTGGCAGAAATTATTAAGTCTGCAGGCCAACTGAGCATAAATATATACCTGAATCATCCCATAGATCTCAGACAAAGCCCTCGGGAAAGACACAGCAGAATCTAATTTCCAACTACAGAGTTGCTATTTGAGATTTACTCTTTTTCCAGAACAAATTATCTCTACACATCAGTACATATTTTAAGAGTATTCTTGATTAAAGAGGTGTCATACAATATGTAGTTTGGTACTTTGCTTTTTATTTCATCAAATGTCTTATGTCTTTCAATTGATATTTTGAAATAGACAGCAAGGCATTCCCCCTGATTCCTACTCACCTGCTACAAAAGGGTATAGCCAAACAATCATCTGATGACTATCATCTGTGCAACGCATTTAATTTAATGCATTTCTGCATATTAACACAAATCGATTGGCCCAAGACCTAAAAGAAATTATCAAGCTTAATGCAAACCAGAAAGCCATCAAGTACAGTTTTGAAATGCAAATCAAAGTGGTTATTTCTTGAGCTGATAATAAATCACCTTGCCCTCACCGTATATTAAATGGGGAAGGCTAAAGATAATTTTGCAGGAGGATTTCAACATTTTTTTGGAATTATTTTCAACTGTAGTCCTGACATCTCTTGTGGTTGCCAATGAGAGATCTTGAATGAAAAACTCACATACTTGTAAATCCTTTAGAAAGCTGTTTAAAATTCTTTCCATTAATGGATTTTTAATATGGAATATATTTATTGCAAAATTATACTTTTTATTAAAAACATATTGCATATAAAAAAGTATCCCACCCACCTATATATGATCACTATTACTTTCTAAATGATATAATTTCAGACTTTCCTTGAGCATATATAGTGTATATGTGTGTTATCTTCTATAAAGTTAGGATTATGCAGATATCCCCCACCCCCTTTCTGAAAGTTATGCCACTTTATTTTTATGAAAGACCTATATTAGTACAATAACAACTTTTTTTCAGAAAAAACAAAAATCCTGTTCCTACTTCTTATGGTTACCAAAAGCAGGTACAAATGAAAGCCTTCAGTAAAAGTGAACTGGCATAACACAAACTTTCAAAACGCAAGGGATCTCTTCCCTTTTCACCATTTTGGTTTATGAAAAGTATCATAGGCATGCTCCACTTTCAGTATCAGGAAAACCTGTACTCTATGTACTATTTCAAAGTATATTGGGGCACCTGGGTGGCTCATCCGGTTGAACTTCCAACTCTTGATTTCGGCTCAGATCATGAGTGGTTCCTGGGTTTAAGCCCCAGTTGGGCTATTCCCTCACAGCACGAAGCCTGCTTGAGATTCTCTCTCTTCTCTCTCTGCCCTTCCCCGGCTCTCCCTCAAAATAAATAAATAACCTTAAAAAGAAATAAAATTAAATGAAAATAAAAGTAATCTAAAAGGAAAAAATCTCCAGAGTAAATTAGTGACTCTGAGCCCTAATTTATGGTAACGTATGGTCCCAATTTATGTCCATATCTTTATATCGTTATAATTTCAAGAAATGTGATCACATTGAAAAGTTCCAGTAAAACAAATGAAGATTATTTTAACAACACACAAATATAAATTGTATATGTATATTTGAAATAATGTTACGAACTAGAAACTTTTCTCATATTATATAACTTGTATATCTATTTAGTTATCTATTATCTATAAATAAATGCAAATTAGAACACAGATCAATTGTAAAGAAAACTAATTTCTATTCCAGGATAATATAAAATAATCAGTCTTGGGGTGCCTGGGTGGCTGTCGGTTGAGTGTCCAACTTCAGCTCAGGTCATGATCTCACAGTTTGTGAGTTCAAGCCCTGTGTCCAGCTCTGTGCTGACAGCTCAGAGCCTGGAGCCTGCTTTGGATTCTGTGTTTCCTCCTCTCTCTGCCCCTCCCATGCTCATGCTCTGTTTCTCTCTCTCAATAATAAATAAAAACTTTAAAAAAAATCTTTAAAATAATTAGTCTTTTACTTCTAATTATCTGTATTAATTTAAAATCTATAGCGTATAACACAAACAAGCTGCCTGGAAATTTAGTGATAAAAATTCTTGTAATGAAAGTTATGCAATTTTTACTGATGATTTTTTTTTTTTTATTTTGTCAACACTTTTCCCGGTGAAAATTCATTGATTTCTCTCAAACTCTAGAAATAGAACATGATAGAAATCTCTGACAGATATGAACAGTTTTCTCTCTTTAATAGTCCTATAATTCATTTATCTCATTAGATTTAGCATGTTTTTTTTTTCTTTTCTGTGAATTCTTCCTTTATTATATAGACAGTGTTTGTTGTTTTGCAGAAACTTTATTATCACAAATGCTGGCCATGTAAAAATATTCAAAGCAAGACTATGTTTGTTAATATCTGAAATGACTTATGTGAGCTAAACAATGCACAACTTCTCTGGGTTCCTATTATGAAGTATGCCCTTACGTCAGCACTTATTCATCCCCCACCAATTTTTACTGCTTTGAAAACTCATTAGTTAGTAGTAAACTTTTACTCATTTTAAAGCACCCATCTGCCATTAACTATGTGCATTATCCAGCCTCTCCACATAAATGATAAAAGCCAGGGTCCAGTTTAATGACAGTGTTGTATGGCTGGTGGTTGAAAAGTCAATCGTCATTATAGATTTTTCTGCTGAGCATCATTATTTCTATAATTTTGAAATTCAGATGAATTAAGAGTAAAGCTTTATACCTTCTATAAACTTTCTGGACCAAAAAAAAAAAAGGCAATATACATGGATGTTTTTATTTTAAAATGTTTTAATTCATCTTTTTACTCTCAGATGAAGCAAATGACAAAATCTATATGTTTGTCCTTCAGCATCATTGACCCTAGTGCACATATCTACAAGGGAAGTTTTATGCTTATTTTAGTTGTGTATGCAGCTTAGATCAATGAGAAAAAGTTAAGTGACGGAGCAAGTTAAACTTCAAAGCAATTATGCAACTGAAGACCTCAGCTTTTTTGGCCGTTAAATTTTTATGCAAACTCTTAATAAGTATATAACATAACACAGAAGTTTAGCTGCTAAGCATATTAAAACCTAAAGACCATAATTTTCAGGATCAGATATGTCTACCACTCATGAGGATAACTTAATTTTCTCTAAATAAAACAAATGAGAAACTTATTTTAAATGTATTTGTTATATTTTAAATTATTAATATACCTGAAAAATTTTTAAATAAAATCCTTAATATTCTTATAAACAAGTCAACTAGACAATCTTTCTTAGAAGTGAGCAATGTATAGGATTGAAGGAATTCTCATATGGCTGGTTCAAGGAGAGCACAAGCACTAAATCCCATATCTGGGTTCTCTATCAAAAGCAACTGGTAAAAAAAAAAAATTCTAGGTCTAAAGAGATATTTCTAGTACGTAGTACACATCTTCTACTCCTGACATGAACCTAGTACATTGTCCTTTGGTCCATAAATGTTGTATTTTATTTACCTTTGTGATCACAATTTTATTTTCATTCTAAAATCCCTTCAAAAATCAATAAATTCAGTGAAAATCTTTAGTGTAATTATTAGAAGCAAAGAATATAAATCAGTCAGGTTAGTATTGAAATGTTCTCTCCTACTTACTAGTTGTCTGAAATGTGGGAAGTAATTTAACATCTTTGTAACTCAGTGTCCTCAAAAGGAAAATGAAGATACTAATTTAGTTAACAGGGTTATCGTGAGGTACGTCAGAAAGATTGTAGCTTTCAATTGTTATTATTGAGTATAGAAATTCAATAAATATTTTATTAACAGTTACAGTAATGATTATTTTTAAGAAGGAAATGTATTTGGAAATTATATTGATAAACTAGGGAAATATGGGCAAAGTATTCTTTATGAGAGTAGATCAATTTACTCTGCTTCTAAAATGTTGGAGGAAAGAAAAGATATCATCAAAGAAAATGATGAGAAAAGAAAAGAAAGTGTATGAGATACAGGACTACACGGAGGAAGAGACAGTGGAATTTTCTCTTTATTGTATGCTCAAAACACTTAAGAACCAGGGATGAATGGTGCTGAATTATAAGCGATTTCATTACCATAGTGTAAATTTCCCTATTTAGGAGATCATGCCAAACAAATATTTGCTAAAGACTACTATACTCATTAATTCTTTGTATCACTTGGATCACTATTTTGCTTTGTGAAAAATGGAAAAGAGCCAAAATTCTCCTGATGTCCAAAAATGGACTGCTGTTGCAGAGGAAGGATCAAGGAGGCAGTCAGTTCCCAGGTACTGGAAGATCCTAGAAACCACTTTGGATCTGGAAGATCCTAGAAACCACTTTGGATTTCCATGGAATACGATACTGGAAATTATAATTAATGATATTTATATATAAAGTGGTAGAACAATCTCCAAGTGATATTGATTTCAAGCATATAGCCATAATCATTATATCTTAAAGCAGTGTATTGTTTTCAAGGAGTTTTTTGCACGTGATCTCGCTTGTTCTTCACCAAGCTCCATGAGGCAGACAGGGCAGGCATTCTTTTTCTCATCTGGAATGGCAGGAAACAGTCTGAGAAGATTAAATGACATGTTCAATATGATATTGTGATATAATAAGAAACGTATATTTGGTCTTTGTCTTTGGTTGCTGACACAGAGTTCCTAAAACCCTAGTAATTTCCTGAATGATAAGGCTGAGAAAAGCATCTTTTGTTATTTATGAATCCCTTTCCACCATACCTGAGTTTATGTTAATAATGTGACTCTTGAGTGGTCTCTAGATAGCTTCAGGATGGAGGCTGGTAATCAACCATGTGGAAACCATTTTGACAATAAATTATGTTTAATACAAAAAAAAATAAAATAAAACAATGAGGAAAAGGGAAAAGACAAAAAAAAAAAAAAAACACAACAAACCCACAAAAAACAAAATAGTTGGTGTTAGGATATTTTTGTCTCATTCGAAGATAAAACTTGTACTATCTAGAAACTTCATACCTCAATTGTGAGTAAGAGATCTCAATTTATATATGTTATTAACATCTCAATCCTGAGTTCCTATTTCATGGGAATTCAACACTTTTTTTGTCAATATGATGTTATTTCCCTTGTTCCCATTTATGACAGCATAATTTTTTAAACTTAGAACTGTAACAAAGAAGCTGGATAAAATAAAATAAAATAAATAAAAATAAAGTTATAGTGTGAGACTTTAATGCATGATTGGAAATACATAATTTTAAAATGTGATGTAGTGGATAGAGTCTGTGTGTACTTATATTCGAGCTCTTTAATAGAAAATAAATTTTGTCTCATATTTCTGAAGAGATTTATAAAAATTGATTATGCCACAACTGTAAGGAAACCTTACTAAAGAAGTAAATATCTTATAAAAAATAAAAAATAAAAAAATAAAGGGTTGGAAATTTCAGTACTACCATCTTGTCCTCCTGGGAGAGGAGAGGCACTGGAGATTGAGTTAATCACCTGCTGTCACTGATTTAATCAGCCACATCCACATAATGGGACCTTCATAAAAATCCAAAATGGCAGGGTCTGGAGAGCTTCTGGGTTGGTAAACACATACACATGTCAGGAGGGTAGTGAACCCTAAACTTCACAGGGACAGAAGCTCCCATACTCAGGATCCTTCCAGACCTTGCCCTAAATATCTCTTTCTTTGCATTCTTTATAATAAACTCCTGATAGTAAGTGAATGTTTCCCTCAGTTCTGTGAGCCCTTATAACAAATAATTAAGTCTGAGATGGGAGTCATGGAAACCCTTGATTTGTAGCCAAATCAGAAAGAAGTGTGAATAATTTGAGGACCCAATAAAGGACATCTGTTATGAAACCCAAGGAAAGGAAAGGATACATGCCTCAGGGGGGAAAAATGAGTATATTGTTTAAAAAATCATTTTTGAAGTTATGTTAAAAATAAATGAATTTCTTATTTATGTTAAATAGGAATGTCTTTAAGACTGTTAAAAACTGAGAACAAACTGAGGGTTGATGGGGGGTGGGAGGGAGGGGAGGGTGGGTGATGGGTATTGAGGAGGGCACCTTTTGGGATGAGCACTGGGTGTTGTATGGAAACCAATTTGACAATAAATTTCATATATTGACAAAAATAAATAAATAAATAAATAAATAAATAAATAAATAAAATAAAGGAATGTCTTTAGAAAGAAATTGATCCTTCTTAAGGATCAAACAATCTATGGTTGATTTCAAATTTGTTGAAAGGAATCCAGCCTCAGCCTAGAATGAAAACCCCTCGTTCTTTACATATGTCAATGAGAACACACATATACTCAAAGTTCCTTTTCTCTCTTCCCTGCCATCCAGAGTGGAATCAGTAGAGCCACTGATCATTACTCATTTCTGCTCACCACAGAGAAAAACTGTCCACAGGATAAAATCACTGGGGCACCTGGGTAGCTCACCAGGTTAGTTGAGCATCCAACTCTTAATTTTGGCTTAGGTCATGATCCCAGGGTCTCAGGATCAAGCTCCGCCATGCTCAGCATGGAGCCTGCTTAGGACTCTCTCCCTCCCTCTCTCTCTCTCTCCCTCGGCCCCTTTTTCCTGCTCACACACTCTCTCTCTATCAAATAAATAAATAAATAAATTTATAAATTCATTAGTGAATTTTATGCCTCAGTCTTCTGAATAGATAAGACATTGGGGTAGACAAAGGATTTCTATGTTATGATTCTAAGCTTATGGATTGTATTTCTCCAAGAAGTGAAAAATGAAACCCCTTAAAGGAAGCATCTTGAGAGGTGAGTGAAGGAATGGGGGTCATTAGGAATCAAGGGAACCCTCACATTCTGAAGATTTATGCAAGGCGAAAGAAAGCTTTCTTATCTGCGAAATAGAATAGGAGGTAAACACCTTATTTTCCACTTGAGCCATGACAAAATGTCAAATTGTAAAAATAAACTCATATTAATTGTAGATTTTACCCAGGATCAAGTTCACTAATACTTTCTAATTTATAAGCAATCAAAAGACACAGAACTAAACAGGGAGAGGTCCTAGACAATAGAATGTGGCTCCCCATTTTTTTTTCCCCTTTCCATATTGGACTCACACTCTTTGGTTCAGAATGACAGATGAAGAAATTAAGTGTGTGAATTACATCATACTTCAGGGAGGATTTAGTTATGAAACACTGCCATTTTTATACCCAGGTAGCACTGCAGCTTACATGTTTTTCCAGGAAGCCACGCCTCATAAACCATAAATTCTAGAATTGTTTACCATAAGCAATCCTCAACCAAGGACATTCTGCTATAAACATTCCATAGACGAGTGCTTTATTTCTGACAAATAGCATTAGTCTGCTTAATAAGGTCAATTTTCAGCAAGTTTACAAGTAGATTAGATTGGATTACCTGCTTTCTTTTTTTCTTTTCAGGAGCATCTGTCCAATAATAGGAGTCGTAGATCACAAACCCATTGTTTAACTCTTTCCTCCTTATTACCTTTCCTCTTATCCTTCTCACACAATTTCAATACTTTATAATACAGATCTCTATCTACTGTTGGGGCAATTACTTAAATAAATATGTGCCTTCATACCTTTATATAAGATGGTCAAGGATATATTTACAAAATGAAGGGGGAAGTTTATTCCATGGCCATAGAGAAGAGTAATTCAGTTGGTCCTACAGGCTTAGTTTTCTCCCCTCTATCCTGTAGTTTATTAAAGAGGTGATTCAACTGGCCTTATGTAGGTTAATGGAAGAACAGGCTGAGTAAGGAAGATTTCTTTCTTGCAAGGTCATTTCCTGTCCTGGGAAGCTCTATTATTACATAATTGCTTATATGTTTCTTAATCATCTTTTGCTATAAATATCTAAAGTTAAGGAGGTGAAGTTCCTTTGCTGGAACCTTTTCCATGGTACATCCAATTCAAATATTGTCAGGCTAAGCACATGTTTCTGTTGGATGATTAAAGTTTAGGGAATTATGTGTAGCTTGCTACTTATCTGTTGTAAATTTTTCCTCAATACACAGTATATTATATTACATTGCATGATAGTGATTTTATGGATTTTTATTTCTTTTTTTTGCACAGCAATCATCAGATGGGCATTGGCATAAACCCTAAGGTAAAAAAAAATGACTTGTGGATGAAAAACTGGTTACAAACATGATAACATCTGTCATTTTAATTTTCCCCTCCTTTGTGGAACAGAGACAGGAGATTGTAATCACCAAGATTTCATTAGTAATGGTATTCCTGTAACCTGAAGTTAACCCAATGATGCTTAGTCAAATAAAACTTTTACTGAAGTCATTCCCTCAAATGTTTTACGTGATGGATGGCCTCCCCCACTCACGCTGTTTCTCTGTCTCTCAAAAATAAATAAGTGTTAAAAAAAATTTAAAAAGGGGTGCCTGGGTGGCTCAGTCAGTTAAGCATCCAACTTCAGCTCAAGTCATGATCTCACGCTTTGCAAGTCCCACGTCAGGTTCTGTGCTGACAGCTCAGAGCCTGGAGCCTGCTTCGGATTCTATGTCTCCCTCTCTCTCTGCCCCTCCCCCACTCATGCTCTGTCCCTCTCTCTCAAAAATAAATAAATATTAAAAAAAATTTTTATGTGGTGGATAGCAATCCAGGTACAAAAACATCCACTGTTCCAAGACTGAAAGGAATAGAAGTTCTATTATTCCATTTACAAGTCTTATTTTTCCATTCACAAAACACTTCACAATAAATATATCATCAGAAATAAAGTATTCCAGGGGCACCTGGCTGGCTTATTTGGTGGAGCATGGGACTCCTGATCCCGGGGTTGTGAGTTTAAGTTCCATATTGGGTGTGGAGATTACTTTAAAAAAATATTAAAAAAAAATAAAGTATTTCAGAATCATTTAGTCCATAACTTTTGAGGCTCGATTTCCTTGTTCTGAAATAAAATGTAGGGGCCCTTGGGTAGCTCAGTGTGTTAAGTGTCTGACTCTTGATTTGGGGTCAGGACATGATCTGATGGTTGTGAGATCGAGCCCCATGTTGGGCTCCATGCTGAGTATGGAGCTGGTTTAAGATTTTCTCTCTCCC